>NC_045449.1:72603494-72604633 GCF_002776525.5 Piliocolobus tephrosceles | reverse complement strand
GAGCTTGCAGTGAGCTGAGATCTGGCCACTGCACTCCAGCCTGGGCGACAGAGCGAGACTCCGTCTCAAAAAAAAAATAAAATAAAAAAAAAATAAAATAAAATAAAGGAAAACACGGTTATTGGGAAGTGCCTGAGAGGAACCCTGAGGAGAGACTATATTTATTTATTTATTTATTTATTTTGAGACAGGATCTCGCCCTGTTGCCCAGGCTGGAGTGCAGTGGCGCGATCTTGGCTCACTGCAACCTCTGCCTCCCAGGTTCAAGCAATTCTCCTGCCTCAGCCTCCCTACTAGCTGAGACTACAGGAACGTGCCACTACGCCTGGCTAATTTTTGTATTTTTAGTAGAGACAGGGTTTCACCATGTTGACCAGGCTGGTCTCGAACTTCTGGCCTCAAGTGATCTGCCTGCCTCTGCCTCCCAAAGTGTTGGGATTACAGGTGTGAGCCACGATGCCCAGCCTTGAGGAGGGACTTCAATCATGTCAATGTAGAACTCAGTCTCCTTGGAAAGGAAAAGAGGCTCCGGGTTGACAAATGGTGGGGAAACAGAAGGGAGCTGGCTGCCGCTGGGACTGTGCGTGGTCGTGTAGGGAGCACGGTCAAGGGGGCTGCCCTGGGTTTCATGACAAGATGAGCTCTGTGGGGGGTCACTTCCCCACCAACGTCGTTATTCAGGAGGACATGACTCTTGTTGAAATCCGAAACATCTTGGGTGGAAAATCCATCTGCAGGGTTCAGATGAGGCCAGGTGATGTTTATTTAGTATCTCAAGCCCAGAATGTCGAATTAATCTTTGAAGGAAATGACATTGAGCTTGTTTCAGGCTTGTTCAAATTCAGCTGCTCTGATTCAGCAAGCAGCAACAGTTAAAAACAAGGATATCAGAAAATGTTGGGGTGCTGTCTACGTCTCCTACAAAGGAACAGTTCCGCAGGCTGCTGAGGAAGTTGTAAGAGTTGTCCAGCTACAGAAACATGACGTTGGATGACTCCTCAGACCTATCTGTGATATTTAGATGATGCAATAAAAGACCTATAGATTTGGGGAAAAAAATTAAATGAAAAAAAATCACATTGAAAATCACAAAGTGGAAGCCATCTACACCTTTTTTTTTTTTTTTTTTTTTTTTTTTG
>NC_045449.1:72546739-72603394 GCF_002776525.5 Piliocolobus tephrosceles | reverse complement strand
CTGTCACCCAGGCTGGAGTGCAGTGGCACAATATCGGCTCACTGCAAGCCCCGCCTCTCGGGTTCAAGCGATTCTCCTGCCTCAGCCTTCCAAGTAGATGGGATTACAGGTAAGTGCCATCATGCCCGGCTAATTTTTGTATTCTAGTTAAGACAGGGTTTCACCATGTTGGTCAGGTTGGTCTTGAACTCCTGACCTCAAGGTGATCCACCCTCCTCGACCTCCCAAAGTGCTGGGATTATAGGCGTGAGCTCCTGTGCCCAGCCCATCTACACCTTTGCAGGGGATTCTGGAGAATTCCGTGTAGCAGGTTGACCTATGGAGACAAACTTACCTCTCACCCGAGGCACCGCTCACCTGTCTGCAGCCTGAGTGCTTCATCTATAGTGGGGACCTCTTGCCTGTGGGGCACGTGGTCCACCCCTCCAGCCTCAGCCCGCCCAATGGCCTCCTTTTTTTTCT
Source organism: Piliocolobus tephrosceles (assembly GCF_002776525.5). Classification (NCBI taxonomy): domain Eukaryota; kingdom Metazoa; phylum Chordata; class Mammalia; order Primates; family Cercopithecidae; genus Piliocolobus; species Piliocolobus tephrosceles. The sequence goes on along the minus strand of NC_045449.1, from coordinate 72,602,932 downwards.
TTTTATTTTGAGATGGAGTCTCACTCTGTCTCACAGGCTGGAGTGCAGTGGTGCGATCTTGGCTCACTGTAACCTCCACCTCTCAGGTTCAGTGATTCTCCTCTTTATTTTCTCAAAGGTGCCAAGCTTGCTCCTGTCTCGGGCACTTTGTTCATGCTGTTCTCATTCCAAAACCTCCTTCCCTTGCTCCTCTTACAGCCAGCCTCTCCTCATCTTCCCACTTTCAACGGAGGTAGCACATCCTCACAAGAGTTTTCCCCAGTGCCCCAGGCCAAGGTATTCTCCCTCACCTCATCCTGCTCCTGGCCTGGTCACCATTGGTAATAATAATTACACAAATGTGTTCACTTGTTTATGACCTGCGTGTTCTTAAGTCCTTTGTGGGGAGAGTCCAGGGTTGATTCGCTCACCACCATGTGGAACAGAGTAAATAAGAAATATTTGCTAGACGAATCAATTTGTTTGGTGCCACAGTGCCACAGGAAGGGGTGCCAGCCCCAAAAGAACAGTGAAGGCTTTGTGTGGCAGAAGCCTGGAGCCTTCTTCCCTAGGAGTAGGGGGCTGGGGCCCTTAGCAAGTGCTTCCTAGGGAAACTTCAGGTCCCTCTGGGTAGAAAGGAACCCAGAAGTGTGGATATTTGGGGGAGATGGCTGGCACCAAGCAGGCTGGGACCGCAGGAGGCTGCGTTGGGCTGGGACTTGGAGGGAGGTGACGGAGCAAGGGGAAGGGCTGGCAAGTGTGAGTGTGAGAATCGGTGGGTTTTGAAAGTGTGAGTGTGGTGGGGTGTGTGTGTGTGAGGATGTAAGAGAGAATGTATGTGTGTGTGTGTTGGGGGAATCCCTGGGACCAAACATTATGGAAAGGGTAGCATCCTGCCCAGCTGCATTCAGCGGGAAGGGCTCTGCCACCCTAGGGCACATCTGGCTGAGGTGCCCCTTGAGCTTGAGAGCAGTACCAGGGGACCAATGCAAGGAATCCGCAGCCTAGAAGACCAGGGTGCACCTCCCCAAACAGCCGGCTGCCTGGAGTGGCTCTTCGGAGCCTGGGTAAACCCCTGGAGATCTGTCCTATTCAAAGGAGGCAGAAAGCCCCCAAAATGATTGAGGTTGGGAATTCCAACCATCGATGGGGGAGAGGTATTAAACTAATACAGTTTACCAAAATAAAACAAGAGAAAAGGTCGGGAGGCCGGGCACAGTGGCTCAGGCCTGTAATCCTAGCACTTTGGGAGGCTGAGGTGGGCAGATCACCTGAGGCCAAGAGTTCAAGACCAAACATGGCGAAACCCCATCTCTACCAAAAATACAAAAATTAGCTGGATGTGGTGGAGTGCGCCTGTAATCCCAGCTACTCTGGAGGCAGAGACACGATAATTGCTTGAACCTGGGAGGTAGAGGTTGCAGTGAGCTGAGATTGCACCACTGCACTCCAGCCTCGGCGACAGACTCCACCTCAAAAAAATAAAAGACAAGGGAAAACTACAAAATATGTATTCTGAATTGTGCCAAAGCATCTTGGAGTAGCTGCTGCTCTTGCTAATGCCCTCTGTGGTCCCAGCTCCCTGGCTGCCACCTGCCCGGGCCTGGGCTGCCGCCGTGCACAGCCATTCTCCTGGCACGGTCAGATGTCTGAGAGTCACACCATTTAGGAAGGATGACTTTCTCCACCCCTTCTGAGACTAGAAACAAAATGGAAGGGTCGTAAGAATGGTGCCAAGCAGCCAGAAGAGCCACTTCCTTTGCGTACCAACAGGTGGCGCGGCGTCATGGCTTCTGTCTTCCCTAAGCGCCTGTGCCCAGCAGCTGCCTGTGCCTGTGCATCTTCTGGGGTGATGTTAGTTACAGATTTCCTGAGAGCCCTGTCCCATCTGCACGGACGGGAAGGATGACATGCGTTGCTGTTCTTCCTAAGGAAAGTGGCATCCCTCCCAAACCTGGGAACTCAGGTCTCCGTGGACCGCACAGACACCTGAGAAAAGGTTTTGCATTGGAGGCTGATGGCAGAGGCTGTATCAGTCCAGCAAGTCACCTGACTGATGTGAAGGGTTCCCCTAGAGCAGGAGGGACATCTGGGCTGGAAACCCTCATTCAAAATGGCCTGGGTTCCCCAGGCACTCGGCACCCATGAAATGCAACCCCAGTGGGTGGAAGAGCAGGTCCACGATTGCACTCCCCTGCCAGGCTAGAGAGAAATGCTGCTATTGCAATTCAGGGGCAACATGCCAACCCCCGCAGACCTAAGGGTGGCTGCAACTGTCGGCCACACCGAAAGGATGCAGGGCAGGCTCACTGTGGATAAATATGTATGAAAGAACCACATGGAAATTGAAATGTTTGAGATGAGACAATTGAATGATCTCTAAATCCTAAGAGAGAAAACTAGAGAAACATTAAAGATGAAAGAATAAAATATTCTGTTATAGAAAGCTGTAACCAAAACGAATCACATTAGAACTTATCTCAAGAAAAAGGTGCATTAACGTAATAGTTATATTGTCACCCAAAAATTACCTATTGGCTCCCTGCCTGGAAGGTCAAGGTAAGACGGACTCAACTCCTCTCCTGGTTTCACAGTCTGTAGAAGATGGCTGAAGATTTGGGCTAATTTCAGGAGAAACCTACGTTGCATCTTTTTTTTTTTTTTTAAACCAAGTATTTCTCTGTTGCCCAGGATGGAGTGCAGTGGTGTGATCTTGGCTCATTGCAACCTCCACCATCTGGGTTCAAGCAATTCTCCTGCCTCAGCCTCCTGAGTAGCTGGGACTACAGGCATGCGCCACATAACCGGCTAATTTTTGTGTTTTTAGTAGAGACGGGTTTTCACTATGTTGGCCACGCTGGTCTCGAATTCCTGACCTCAAGTAATCTGCCCGCCTTGGCCTCCCAAAGTGTTGGGATTACAGGCGTGAGCCACTGTGCCCAGACCTTTTTTTTTTTTTCCTTTTGAGACAGAGTCTCTCTCTGTAGCCCAGGCTGTTGTGCAGAGGCACCATCTCAGCTCACTGCAACTTCCGCCTCCTAGGTTCAAGGTAGATTCTCGTACCTCAGCCTCCTGAGTAGCTGGGATTACAGGCGCACACCACCACACCCAGCTAATTTTTGTATTTTTATTAGAGACCGGGTTTCGCCATGTTGGCCATGCTGGTCTTGAACTTCTGACCTCAGGTGATCCGCCCACCTTGGCCTCCCAAAGTGTTGGGATTACAGGCGTGAGCCACCGCGCCCAGGACAAGGATTCTTACAGATAGGGCGTAGTTTCAGCATCAGCATCAGACTAATATGGTTTCCTTGTTTGCTTTTTTCAAAAAACACCAGCGCCCAAGTAATAAATACAAGGCGAATTTTGTTTCAAGTACATCTAGCCTCTCTCCCCATCTCCAGTCCCTGCTTTAGGATCCGTGGGGAGGGCCTGGAGATTCGCTTTGGGTTGTTTACCTGTGACTTTACCCTACTCATCATTCCTACTTACGTCAAAAAAGACACAGCAGATAGATTGTATTTATAAAGTTCTGCCTTTTGCATAAAGTAGTTTATGCCCATCCAGTGCTTCTCTGAGTTTCTGAGGTCAGGCCAGAAACCAACACTCTCTCCACCTGCCCAGGGGAACGGGGAGGAAGCCAGCGAAGTTGCCTCAGATCAAAAGGATTTTTAAAAACACTGCAAAAGCAATACGTGCTTACAAATACGCAGCTAAAACCTTCGCAGAGTTGTCAGAGGACAAAACTTTTGGAGCGGGTGGGTGGAGCTAGGGATTGCGCAGCGGCCGCCAGACTTCAAAGGTCAAATCTCACGCTCTCAAGATCCCTAATTCCAAAGAGCCATTTCCTCGGCAGCCCCAGGCTTTGGCCGATGGCTCCCAGATCCCTCCCTCCCCAAACTGCAGGTGCTTCGCGTGTGGAAGTCACAGATGGCCCCAGAGCCCGGGAGGTTAAGGCCGAGCGCCCGCGCTTCCGCTTCTCTACAGCCACAGGACGGGCAGGGAGCAGGTGGGAGCCCAGTCTTCTCCCTGCCCGGGACACAGGGCAGGGGCGCTGTTGCAGGGGCGGGCAGAGGGTCTCGAGTCCCCGTTCTGGGGCGAGGGGGCGCGCCACTGTCACACCTGAGGCGTCCACAACAGCCCCAGGTGCGCTCTTCCGACCCGGAAGTAGCGGCACCTCAAGTAAGCTGCGGGGACGTCACCGGGCCGCAGCACAGGTGCGGGAGCGCCTTTGGCTCTGCGCACTTGCGTCATCACGTAGGCTGGCGGGGGGTCCCGTGATGGGGAGGTGACGTAGGCGACACGGAAGCGGCGGTGGGCGGGGACAGGGAGTGAGCCGAATCTAGCCCCGCCTCTTAAAGCCTCCCGACCCTTTCGGTGTTAGCTCAGCGCAGCCGCTGGGTGCGGCGCCTTTAAGCATCGCCGTGACACGTGTGTGAGGCGCTGGAGGCCCGGATGGTGCGCGTGTAGGGCAGCGGGCCGAAGGAGACGCCAGGGCTGCGCAGGCTTGTGGAACGCCCGCGGAGAGGCCGGGGTAGGCTGGAGTCGGGTCCGGGCAGCGCGCAGGCCCGGGGACGAGACCGGGGCTGGGGGTTCCGCGAGGCCTGGGCCGTGGAAAGGGCTGGCGGGGCACAGCCGGGGCGCTCAGGGAGGACGTGGGCGCGCGTCCGCGCAGGGCTTCGGCAGTCCCCGAGGACGGCCCGGGATGCTCCGCCCGCTCGCGAGCTCGGGGTCTTCCCGAGGAGGGTCCGGGACTGGGCTGTCCTCGCCGCTCTCCGCCGTCCCCCGGGCTCCGGGCCGGGGTGGGGGCCGCCGGTGCCCGCTGTCTACGCAGGATCCAGGTCGACTCCGGAGAGACTGAGGTCGGAATCAGGGCGAGGGCGTCGCGTGCGGCCGCAGAGTTCAGTGGGGCGGGTGCGGCCCCGGGGCGGGCACCTTCCTCGTGGCTGCAGAGGAGGCCGTGGAGCCCGGGGCGGGGTGCGATTCCGATACCGCTGCTCCTGGCGGGTGGCGTGGGCATCCTGGGCTTGGGGCTGGATTGGCGGCCGCCAAACCCAGACACACGCGAGGGGAGACTCCGCGCGCCCCAGTTTACGTAACTCTCGCCACGGAGCCTGGCTCGGGGAGACGTGCTCAGGTCGCTGCGTCCGCGGCCGGGCTCGGGGCAGGCGTTGCGGAGTCGCCCGGGAGGCCCCTGGAGCGCGGCGCTGGGCCCCAGGAGGCCGCTCTTCCGTGGGCTCGTCTCCCCAGCACGTGGCTGACTCGGCGAGCGTCCATTGCAGTTCATCCTGGAAAAGTGACTTCAGACGGCGGTGGGAGAGGGAATGAGCCTAAATGGTGCTGGCTGGGGTTCGCGCAGGTGGAAATATGGATGAGGCCTGTGCTGTCCCTGGACCAGAGAGAGCATCCTCCCTGAGTTGGGTAGAGGGTTGATGGTGTGTGCGTCGGAGGGCTTACTAGTGATTACGGGAACACTTGTCTCCGGCTCCTACATCTCAGAGAGCGAGCGAGCGTTGTTTAGGTTATTGCTTAATGTTTTAGGTGGAACTGGTGAAGTAGAGATTGACCTGTCACACTTGAAAAATTGTGTTCAGAATCTCTGCATCTACATTAAGGAGTGGGTTAAGTTTAAAGTTAACTTATCTCGAGTGACATTGGGTTACATCTCCCAAGTTTGGTTTGTCCCCTCCCCTAAGTGGTTCTCAAGCGTTGGTTGTGGTGCATGACAAAGCTCTCACCTTCCAGGGTAGATGTGAGTCCTGACACAAAGCAGTGTTATCGTGGGAGTTTTTTAATACGACTGGATGTCTTCACTTTATAGATGTCTTTTATTCTGAGATCATTTCCTTACACGTTTTTCAGGAGTTGGTATACTTTTATTTATGGATGAAATCATAGGTCTGAGATTTGCTGCAGAGTTACCTGGGGATGGGAGGTGACTCAGGATGGGTCAGACGTAATTACTGAGGCTGAGTAAGGGGGGCTCATATGCTCCCTGTGCCGTTCTCCGTTTGTGTGTTTGAATGTTTTCACTGTAAACTGTTTTTACAGACCTTAATTTTATGTAATCATAGTAATCGTAGATGGTAATGAAAGAGAAAATCCACACTTAGCAAAGCAAAATTTTGGTAAGTCCTATTACTCCCCCAGGTTTGTTGTTGTTATTGAAGTTTTACTGGTTCATTAAATCCAGAACTTGGGGATTTATTACCTCTTGCCCTTTGGAATTGAGATGAGACTGGAGTTGACTGGCGGGTGTTGGGGAGGGTTTCGTTCTCTGGGCTTATCAGGTGTCAAGGTTAAGGTGTTCATGTCGTGTGCATTACAGCGACTGGTGATGAGGTAGCACAATCCTTCCGCCTCATCCTGAGTGCACGCGTGGATGGTCCTTGAGCTTAGGACGGCTTTTTCACGGTAGAGGGTTGCCGGTGCGCGCCGCATCCCTGGGAAGTAGCTGAAGAGACTGTGCAGGAAGAGAGTCGCCTCCACTGATGGTCTCCCTGTCCCTCCCACAGGCTCTGACGCCCGCTCTGTGGCTTTGGTGATTTAACAGGCCACAGCCCAGGAGTACTTACTTTCAGGAGCTCTGTCTAGCAGCTGCCCAACCAAACTCAGCCCTCCGTTAAGATCCTGGTTCCATGCTGCAGAAGGACAGCGGGCCCAAGTCTGCACATGCCAGGTGAGTCTGCCAGGTTTCTGTGTATTTTTTGATTCCACTGAATTGTCTGCATGTGACCTAGCAGTGATTGTTCAATTGGTGAGAAATCTTTGATAATTCTCATGAGAAAAGGCTCTTTTATTTTCTCAAATCAGACAAGTTATAATGCTGGTTTTTTAAAAAAAAAAAAAAGCTGGCCGGGCACAGTGGCTCACACCTGTAATCCCAGCACTTTGGGAGGCCGAGGTGGGCAGATCACGAGGTCAGGATATCGAGACCATCCTGGCTAACCTGGTGAAACCCGTCTCTACTAAAAATACAAAAAATCAGCCAGGCGTGGTGGCGGGCGCCTGTAGTCCCAGCTACTCGGGAGGCTGAGGCAGGAGAATGGCGTGAACCCGGGAGGCAGAGCTTGCAGTGAGCCGAGATGGCGCCACTGCACTCCAGCCGGGGTGACAGAGCGAGACTCTGTCTCAAAAAAAAAAAGCTTCTAAAATTTCTTTACAGAAGCTTTTTTTTTTTTCCCCACACAATTCTTATAGGCTTTTTTTTTTTTTTTTTTTTGAGACCGAGTCTCACTCTGTTGCCCAGGCTGGAGCACGGTGGTACGATCTCCGCTCACTCCAACCTTTGCCTCCCGTGTTCAAGCAATTCTCTGCCTCAGCCTCCTGAGTAGCTGGGATTACAGGCGCCTGCCACCACGCCCAGCTAATTTTTTTGTATTTTTAGTAGAGACAGGAAACATCTCGGCCAGGCTGGTCTTGAACTCCTGACCTCCTGATCCACCTTCCTCAGCCTCCCAAGTGCTGGGATTACAGGCGTGAGCCACAATTTCTTTTTTTGTTTTAAAGATGGAGTGTCACTATGTTGCCCAGGCTGGACTGCACGGGCTATTCACAGGCGTAATCACAGCTCACTGCAGCCTCAAGCTCCTGCCCTCAAGTTATCCTCCCACCTCAGTCTCCCAAGCATTGGGACCATAGGTCCAGGCCACTGCACCTGGCTTTCCTTTACAGAAGTTTTTATAGAAAAAGATACTTAGGGCCGGGCGCGGTGGCTCAAGCCTGTAATCCCAGCACTTTGGGAGGCCGAGACGGGCGGATCACGAGGTCAGGAGATCGAGACCATCCTGGCTAACTCGGTGAAACCCCGTCTCTACTAAAACAATATAAAAAAAAAAAAAAACTAGCCGGGGGAGGTGGCGGGCGCCTGTAGTCCCAGCTACTCCAGAGGCTGAGGCAGGAGAATGGCGTTAACCTGGGAGGCGGAGCTTGCAGCGAGCTGAGATTGGCCACTGCACTCTAGCCTGGATGACAGAGCCAGACTCCGTCTCAAAAAAAAAAAAAAAAAAAAAAAAAGATACTTGATCCATGTATAGAATTAGATGATCCATAGTGATAAATTTGAATGGCTTAATAAGAGGTGCTGGAGGAGGTCCTTACTTTCACTAGACCAGAATTTTGGGGCACACTTGACTTGTTGATTCTCTAAGGGCAGGCTGGGTGCTGAATACCAGAGGAAGTCGTCATATTTCTGATGCGAGTGAGCAATTTAAGAGACATGTTTTTGAAATTGTGACTGAGATAGTCTGTGCTGTGTTTGGGAAGGTTAAGTTGAGAGGTGGTGGGTAGGGGAAGGCAAGTGGTCGATACAAAGGTAGCGATTGGAGAGGTGCAGGGTCTCTTCTTGGTTACAGTTTCTCTGTAGCTGCACCAATAGTATGGATCCTCTGTTAGGGACTGTAGTATGTAGCAAGCTCTAAAGCACTTCCCAAGCCTATTGTTTTTGTTGCTATTTTACAGTAGAATAGGAGGTTTGGAGAAGTCACAGTAGTTAGTTGTCCCTGGGTTTCATAGCTAAGGGTGATAGAACCCCTGAGGGCCAGCACATTCCAAAGCCTGTGATCTACCCACTCTCCCACTTTGCTTTTCTTCTTCTCTTTAGATAAGTGTCCTGGGAAGACATTTGCTTAAGTTTAGGTGTCCAATGGATACTGTTTTCTAGGCCTGCTACTTGCTCTTCTTCTCCTTCCTCACTTTTAAAAAGATAATTTGTATAAGCACTGTTTAATAGAAATATAATACAAGCCACAAATATAATTTAAAATTTTATAGTAGCCACATTAACAAGAAGCAGGTGAAATTTATTTTCATAATTTATTTAACCCAATATATATAAAATATTACCATTTCAACATGTAACTGATCTAAAAATTACTGGGATGGTTTACATTTTCGTCTTATACTAGTATGTATTTCTCTTCAAAATCTGGTGTGCATTTTACACTTATAGCACCTCTCAACCTGGACTAGCCTCATTTCACATGCTCAGTAGCCACGTGCGGCCTGTGGCCTTCATATTGGAGAGTGCAGGTCTGTACAGACATGCATGTTTATCTGACCTGCATGCTAATTCGTTTATTGCGTGGGGGGGTGTGTGTGTATAACCAGTTTGTATGTGAGAATAGTGTCCCCCTGTTTTGGAGCAGACATTTGGACCACATGATGGCCTTTTGAAAGGAAATGGCACCAAGAGTGATATCTAGAGCCACTTGATGAGTATCTGTCGAAGAGATGCACATGGCAGGAGCTGTCTGGCTGCCTCAGGGCCACTGTTGTCTGCTCAGCTCTATTTGTAGCAGCATCTTATCTTTTTGTGGGGAAACGTGAATGTATATGTCCAGGTGATTCGTGCTGGGTCTCCCTGTTTCACAGTTCCTTTGTAGGGCTGGCAGATTCCAGGGGAGCTTTTGTGGTGGCTAGCATCCGTAATGACCAAATAGGAGATCTTAAGAGACATTTTTGTCCTGGGATTTCGTTATCCATGGCTCTGTGTCGCTTCTTGTCCCCACAGTGATGCACCATGCCAATAGTGGATAAGTTGAAGGAGGCCCTGAAACCCGGCCGGAAGGACTCGGCTGATGATGGAGAACTGGGGAAGCTTCTTGCCTCCTCTGCCAAGAAGGTCCTTTTACAGAAGATCGAGTTCGAGCCAGCCAGCAAGAGCTTCTCCTACCAGCTAGAGTCCTTAAAGAGCAAATATGTGTTGCTCAACCCCAAAACAGAGGGAGCTAGTCGCCGCAAGAGTGGAGATGACCCACCAGCCAGGAGACAGGGTACACATGTGCATTGTGCTGGCAGAGAGGCCCTCGCTCCGGGGTGATGAAGTGGATGGACTTAAATGTTGACTAGTTAGTAGGAAAAACAACAGAATGTGGTGAAAGAGTTATGAATTTTTGTGTGGGGTGGATTTCCGTTACAGAAGTAATGATACAGGGTTGGTAGCAAGGAAATCTGTGTACTTGGAGAGTCCTTGGAAGTTGCTGTTCCCCCCATCCCAAGTATAATACAGTCAAAAGTCAGGCTTGGAACTAAGAAAGAGAAATGGGGTGGGCTGCATGTGGGCACAGTGTGGTGCAGAGTGCCAGGACCTGGCTCCTTCCACCGCTCAGTCTCTGAGCCATGCCCTCCATCTGTAGCAGGGCCCTAGGATTCTAGAGCCAAGCAGCCTGGGAGGTCTGTGGGATGACTGGGTTTACTCCTGAGCTTTCCAGGAATGTCCTGTAAACCAGAATACCAGTTCTTCTCTGGTGCCGTGTACCGAGTCACTACATGCTAAGTGTATGCCTCATGAGTTTCTTTTTGTGGTTGACCTGTGTGTGGACTTATGTCTTCCTCTTTTCTTCCCTTGTCCCTTTCTTCCTCAGGCAGTGAGCACACGTACGAGAGCTGTGGTGATGGAGTCCCAGCCCCGCAGAAAGTGCTTTTCCCCACGGAGCGACTATCTCTGAGGTGGGAGCGGGTCTTCCGCGTGGGTGCAGGACTCCACAACCTTGGCAACACCTGCTTTCTCAATGCCACCATCCAGTGCTTGACCTACACACCACCTCTGGCCAACTACCTGCTCTCCAAGGAGCATGCTCGCAGCTGTGAGTGTGGGTTTGCAGCAGTGGGGTGGCTGTGGGTCTGGATTAGCTAAGCCCGTGCACTTGTGGCACTGCTGCTCTCAGTCTGGCTCAAATTTAGGAGGGCAGTTCATAACGTGTAGTAACTGATGAAACCTAAATTTGAATCGTGTCTGCTGCAGAATGGGCCATGAAGGTGAATCACTCAGGTGAGCCTGTGTTCGCCAAGCTTTTGTGTAAATACCCAGACAGAAAGATTTTCAAAAGATACTTCCAAAATCTGTATATTCAATTATTATTTTTTAGAGTCAGTGTCTTGCTCTGTCACCCAGGCTGGAATGCAGTGGCTCCATCACAACTCTGTAGCCTTGAACTCCTGGGCTCACGTGATCCTCCCATCTCAGCCTCCCAAAGTGCTGGGATTATAAGTGTGAGCCACCATGCCTGGCCCTTTTGTTTTATGCATCTGTTATTGTATCAGTGTATCTTATATATATTATAAAACATGCAGCCTGGACAACACAGCAAGATCCCATCTCTACAAAAACAAATCAAGCCCGGGTGTGGTGGCTCACACCTGTGGGAGGCAGAGGCAGGCAGATCACTTGAGGTCAGGAGTTCGACCTCAAGTGATCGAAACCAGCCTGGCCAACATGGTGAAATCCGGTTTCTACTAAAAATATACAAATTAGGCGTGCTGGGGTGCACCTGTAATCCCAACTCCTTGGGAGGCTGAAGCAGGAGAATTGCTAGAACCTGGGAGGCAGAGGTTGCAGTGAGCCGACCAAGACTGCGCCACTGCACTCCAGCCTGGGCGACAGAGCAAGGCTCCATCTCACGCACACAAAAAAACAAAACAATTAGCTGGATGTGGTGGTGTGCTCTATTTGATTAAAATAGAGGTGAAATAAGATATGTTACCAAAAACTGAAGGAAATAGAAAGTGAAGAGTCTTTTAACTATTAAAGAAATTAAAGCAGTGGTTAAAAATCTTCCCATGAGAAACCCCAAGCAGGGACAATGTTATTTCTTGTAACTTTTTTGTGTGTGTGTGATGGACTCTGTTGCCCAGGCTGGAGTACAATGGTGTGATCTCGGCTCACTGCAACCTCAGCCTCCTGGGTGCAAGCAGTTCTCCTGTCTCAGCCTTCCGAGTAGCTGGAACTATAGACACGTGCTGCCACGCCTGGCTAATTTTTGTATTTTTAGTAGAGACGAGGTTTCACCATATTGGTCAGGCTGGTTTCGAACTCCTGACCTCAGGTGATCCAACCGCCTCAGCCTCCTAAAGTGCTGGGATTACAGGTGTGAGCCACTGTGCCCAGCCAATTTCTGTGTAACTTTTAAGAAACAATTCCAGTCCTTTACACTTTCTTCCAAAGAATAGAGAAGGAGAGAATCCTTCCCAGCTCATTCTGTAAAGTTCCTGTAACTCGGGTGACAATAATAAGGAAAATACGAGAAAGAAAATGGATAACCATGACTTCTTCACAAACATAGATATAAGAATTGTAGGAAAATACTACCAAATAACACAGTTTCTTTTTTCGTTTTTTGAGATGGAGTCTTGCTCTGTTGCCCAGGCTGGAGTGCAGTGGTGCAATCTTGGCTCACCGCAAGCTCCGCCTCCTGGGTTCACGCCATTCTCCTGACTCAGCCTCCTGAGTAACTAGGACTACAGGTGCCCGTCACCATGCCCAGGGGTTTCACCGTGTTAGCCAGGATGGTCTTGAGCTCCTAACCTTGTGATCCCCCTGCCTCGGCCTCCCAAAGTGCTGGGCTTAACAGGTGTGAGCCATCGCGCCTGGCCCCAAATGACACAGTTTCTAAAAAACTGTAAGCAACTTATGTTTATCCTAGGAATGCAGGATGTTTTTGTCGCAGAAAGTCTCCAGGCAGGATTCTGGAGGGAGCAGAGCAGTTGAAAGCACAGCTCCGGAGCCTGGCCTTTAGGGTTTGCTTTCCAGCTTTGCCCCTTAGTTACTGAGTTTTTGAGAATGCCCCTGGTCTGTGGAAGAGCGAGACTGTCTTCCTTACAGAGTTTTGTGAGGCTCAGATGAATTCCCTTTTTTTTTTTTTTTTTTTGAGACGGAGTCTTGCTCTGTCGCGCAGGCTGGAGTGCAGTGGCCGGATCTCAGCTCACTGCAAGCTCTGCCTCCCGGGTTCACGCCATTCTCCTGCCTCAGCCTCTGGAGTAGCTGGGACTACAGGCGCCCGCCACCTTGCCCGGATAAGTTTTTTGTATTTTTTAGTAGAGACGGGGTTTCACCGTGTTAGCCAGGATGGTGTCCATCTCCTAACCTCGTGATCCGCCCGTCTCGGCCTCCCAAAGTGCTGGGATTACAGGCTTGAGCCACCGCACCCGGCCAGAGGTTCAGATGAATTCTGAGTGAGTCAAGTGCCTGGAGTAGCAGCCGGCAAACAGGGAGCGCTGTAGAAGTAAGTGACTGCTACTGGCCGGGCGCGGTGGCTCACACCTGTAATCCCAGCACTTTGGGAGGCCAAGACGGGCGGATCACGAGGTCAGGAGTTCATGACCAGCCTGGCTAACATGGTGAAACCCCTTCTCTACTAAATACAAAAAATTAGCTGGGTGTGGTGGTGTACGCCTGTAGTCCGAGCTACTTGGGAGACTGAGACAGGAGAATGGCTTGTACCTGGGAGGCGGAGGTTGCAGTGAGCCAAGATCTCGCCATTGTACTCCAGCCTGAACAACAAGAGCAAAACTCTGTCTCAAAACAAACAAAAAAATTAGCTGGGCGTGTTGGCACGCACCTGTAATCCCAGCTACTTGAGAGGCTGAGGCAGGAGAATTGCTTGAACCCAAGAGGCAGAGGTTGCAGTGAGCTGAGATCACGCCACTGCACATTAGCCTGGGCAACAGAACAAGATTCCATCTCAGAAAAAACAAATTAAAAAAAAGGACGCAAGATGGCCATGCAGTGGGAAGTGTTTGTAAAGGTCTTGCTAATTGCAATGGCTTCATAGCAGCAAAGGTTAATTATCAAGACATAGTGCACATTGTTGAGATGAAGCAGCATGTTGTGGGGTTTTTTTGGAGACGGAGTCTCATTCTGTCACCCAGGCTGGAGTGCGGTGGTACGATCTCTGCTCACTGTAACCTCTACCTCCTGGGTTCAAGTGAGTCTCCCGCCTCAGCTTCCTCAGTAGCTGGGACTGCAGGTGCGTGCCACCATGCCTGGCTGATTTTGTATTTTTAATAGAGACGGGATTTCACCATATTGGCCAGGCTAGTCTCGTACTCCTGACCTCGTGATCCGCCCGCCTCGGCCTCCCAAAGTGCTGGTATTACAGGCAGGCAGATCATGAGGTCAGGAGTTTGAGACCAGCTAGGCCAGCATGGTGAAACTCCGTCTCTATTAAAATACAAAAAATTAGCCTGGCATGGTGGCACGCACCTTTAGTCCCAGCTACTCAAGAGGCTGAGGCAGGAGAAATGCTTAAACCCGGCAGGCGGAGGTTGCAGTGAGCCGAGATTATGCCACTGCACTCCAGCCTGGGTGACAGTGAGACTCTGTCTCAAAAAAAAAAAAAAAAAAAACAGCACCACTGTCTAGCCTAATGTCTAGTGAGGCATTTTATGTAGAGCAGTGGTGGGCAGGCTCATCTGGCCTACTGTCTGTGTGTGCAAATAAAGTTTTATTGAACACGTTCATACCCCGTTGTTCACATATTGTCTGCGGCTGCTTTCTCTGTAATGCAGGGGCATAGTTGTGACTAGACTGTATAGTCCTCAGATCAGAAAGGATTTGCTATCTGGATCTTCCCAGAAAACATTTTCAACCCCAGATATATCCTAGCGTGGTGTTTACTAGAAGCAGTGGAACAGATGGTCCCATGTCTGAGGGACTAAGGGGCTGTCAGCCCTAAAATATTTTAGCCTATTGACCATGTGATGCAACTTAGAAATTCGAGAAGACATCTTTTAAGCTTCATTTTGAAAACCTGCCTTAGTCTTTTTATAAGTAAATAATACTAATGAAATGTGAAAAGAATCATGCACAGGTCAGCGTTAACATGGGGTGATGTTGTGAGGCGGTTAAGAGTTTCAGCTTTGGATGGATCATAGCTTCCAAACACCATCCAGCAGAGAAAAACACTTCCTTGGTGGTCACGCAGGCAGCAGAGGTCTGGGATCTCTGGCTCATCCATTCTCTCACAGCCTGGTTTGCTCTTACCTGCTTATGTTTCTGTCTGTGTTACGTTTGGGGTGGGGACCTCACCGTGAGTTTTTTGAAAGCTCTTGTCTTAAAATTGCTCCTCCTTCCATGCTGGCAGGCCACCAGGGAAGCTTCTGCATGCTGTGTGTCATGCAGAACCACATCGTCCAGGCCTTCGCCAACAGCGGCAACGCCATCAAGCCCGTCTCCTTCATCCGAGACCTGAAAAGTAAGCATCAATCCATGTTAAAATTTTTGTGGTTTTTTTATTTTTTAATTTTTTGTAGAGACGGGGTTCTCGCTATGTTGCCCAGGCTCGTCTTAAATTCCTGACCTTAAGCTGTCCTTCCACTTTGACCTCCCAAAGTGTTGGGATTACAGACACGAGCCACTGTGCCATTCTCCATCTGTTACTGAAGGCCTGCTAAGTGCTCGCCCTGTAGGAGGTGCTGGGGAGTTGGTAGAAGGGAGAGAAGAGTGAGTCATGGATGACGTCTTGGGAATCCCTCTGTGCTAACAGCCCCGCATGTGGCGGCACAGACTCAAAGAATAGCAGTTTAGAGACTTGGGCTGGGGTCAGTGGGGAAGCCTGTCAGTGGGGGCAGGTCAGGACAGGTAGCTTTTCCTCTGGCCAGGTGGTGGGGCTGCTGTGTCTTTGGGGCAGGCGAGTGAGCCTGAGGGAGCAGTGGGAGGAAGAATGGCTGAGGAATGTACCAATTCCTTTCTGAATATCAGGAATCAGTTGCCTAGCCTATAAAAAAGTCTCATTCCCATTCACTTGGCAGAAAGAAGAGGCCTATGACCGGTTTTTGAAGCCTGTGTAAATTGTAGCACTATGAAATACTTCTTCACCTGTGTTTTATATTGGCTTTTACAGAGATGCTCAGTGGATTTTACATTCTTTTGTTTGAGACAGGGTTTTGCTTTTTTTTTTTTTTTTTTTTTTGGGATGGGGTCTCCCTCTGTTGCCTGGCTCGAGTGCAGTGACGTGATCTCAGCTCACTGCAACCTCTGCCTCCAGGGTTCAAGCAATTCTCCTGCCTCAGCCTCCTGAGTATCTGGGACTACAGGCGCGCGCCACCACGCCCAGCTAAATTTTGTATTTTTAGTAGAGACGGGGTTTCACCGTGTTGCCCAGGCTGGTCTCAAACTCCTGAGCTCAGGCAGTTCGCCTACCTCGGCCACTCAAAGTGCTGGGATTACAGGTGTGAGCCACCATGCCCGGCCTAGGGTTTTGCTCTTACACAGGCTGGAGGACAGTGGTGCATTCACAGCTCACTGCAGCCTCAAACTCTTGGGCTCAAGCAGTCGGCCTTGGCCTTCTGAGTAGCTGGGATTGTAGGTGCACCATACTTGGCTGTTTTTGTATTGTTTGTAGAGACGGGGTCTGGCCATGTTGTGCAGGCTGGTCTCCAACTCCCCGCTCCAAGCGGTTCTCCTGCCTTGGCCTTCCAAAGTGTTGGGATTACAGGCATAAGCCATTGCACCCAGCCAGATTTTACATTTTTTATTCTTTTTCTTTCTGAGATAAGAGTCTTGCTTTGTTGCCCAAGCTTGTGAGTGCAGTGGTGAGATCATAGCTTACTGCAGCCTTAACCTCCCAGGCTCAACCCATCCTCCTGCCTCAGCCCCCCAAGTAGCTGGGACTACAGGCACATGCCATCATGCCTGGCTAATTTTTTTATTTTTTATTTTTGTAGAGATGAAGTCTCCCTATGTTGCCCAGGCTGCTCTCGAATTCCTGGGCTCAAGTGATCCTCCCACCCCAGCCTCCTGAAGTGTTAGAGTGACAGGCGGGAGCCACCTCACCCAGCCGGCATTTTACATTTTTGTGGGCTTGATGTTCTTCCTTGTCTGTGAAGTAGTGAAGGTTCAAGCCTCAGATCTTACTGAGAAAGTAGTTGCCATGATGAATTGTGATTGGGATATAGAAAATCCATGTAGAGCTCTTGTTTTCCTAACTTGTTCCTTTGAAAAGTTGCAGTAGTTTCCCCTTGTAACAGCCAGGAATGGATACTCGGGAAAGCAGCCCCAGGCTGTTTGACGAGAAGACATGAGCTCTTCCCTCCCTGTTTCTTCCTCTTCCTCTTTTAGAGATCGCCCGGCACTTCCGCTTTGGGAACCAGGAGGACGCGCATGAGTTCCTGCGGTACACCATCGATGCCATGCAGAAGGCCTGCCTGAATGGCTGCGCCAAGTGCGTGCTTCCCCACTTGCCTTCCCCGGGCTTTGGACGCCTTTTCTACATGGTGGCAGCAGAACATTCCTAGGGCAACAGCCAGCCTGGCTACTTTCTACCCAGGCTGCCCTCGGGTAGATGTGGCAGAATTTGCCTCTGGGTACTCAGCCTGCTGGAGCCCAAATAGGGGATTGCCCTTGCTTCCTAGGAAAGGGCTGACTCCGGCTACGTCCTCCTGATCCCGGGCGGCTTGGTAGGATCGGGTGGCTGTGGTGGTGGCAGTAGCTGTGTCTCAGCAGTTCAGTTAAGGGGAAATACGTTAGCAGACCTTCTTAGGGGTGTTCAGTTATTACCATGGACTTTTCCAGTCTCTTAAAAATCATGTTGTTTTTATTTATTTATTTATTTATTTATTTTTGAGACAGAGTCTCGCTCTGTCGCCCAGGCTGGAGTGCAGTGGCCGGATCTCAGCTCACTGCAAGCTCCGCCTCCCGGGCTCCCGCTATTCTCCTGCCTCAGCCTCCCGAGTAGCTGGGACTACAGGCACCTGTCACCACGCCCGGCTAGTTTTTTGTATTTTCTTTTTAGTAGAGAGAGGGTTTCACCGTGTTAGCCAGGATGGTCTCGATCTCCTGACCTCGTGATCCGCCCGTCTCGGCCTCCCAAAGTGCTGGGATTACAGGCTTGAGCCACCGCGCCCGGCCAATCATGTTGTTTTTAAAAAGAAGATGGGGTGGTAGGAATTAGGTATCTGCAGTATAATTTATACATACATGTATATGTACAAACGGAGCTTTAACATGAGGCAGTTTATAACTTAGGATCTGACTGTGCCTGGCTGCCGTTTCTTATTCACACTGGTGTGGTGCCAGGCAGTTGTTTGGCACCACAAATGCCCTTATATGTAATGGTCGCCATCACAAATTGTCTTTGTGGCATTCCTGAGTTCATAGGTTCAGACCAAAGAAAACAGGCAGGAAATGCTCAGGACTTCCTTTTATTGCCTCAGCTTAGGATCATAGAAATACTTTAAATAGTTTAGGAAGTATACCTAGAATGTTCTTTAGAGAAGTTGAGTTGTAGCAATGAGTGAGTGAAATGGCAAAACCACCGGCCTCAGTGGATGATATTCTTACGTAAATAAGACTTAGAGAATGAAACTTTTTTTGAGACAGGACTCTTGCTCTGTCACCCAGACTGGAGTGCACTAGCTGGCCCCACACCACTGTGCCTGGCTAATTTTTGTATTATTAGTAGAGACGGGGTTTTGCCTTGTTGGCCAGGCTAGTCTCCAACTCCTGACCTCAAGTGATCTGCCCTCCCTGGCCTCTCAGTGCTGGGGTTAAAGGCATGAGCCACCATTCCTGGCTTAAGAAAACTTACTTAAATCATTTATATGAAGGCAACTTTCACTGCATTCCTAGGATGCTTTTTGTCTCTTCTGAGGGTTTGGTCACGTGTTCTTCCCTTTCCCCTGAAGGGGCTCAAGCCTCCCTGCTCCCTATATGATCCTGGGTCTGCCCTTCAGTGAACTGGATAATTGAACTGCTGTTCCCTGTGTGCTGGGCCCCATATCTAGCACTGAGAACTGAGAGGTAGAAGCCATGGCCCTGGAGTCTGTGAAGCCCATGGTGTAATTGGGGAAGACGGGACCCCAGCAGCATTTGCAGTGATGTGTGGGAAGTGCTGTGATAGAGGAGATGACCTCACCCAGAGGCGGCTTCCTGGGAGAAGTGACCCCTGAGGGCCTGCAAAGGCAAGTGGGTATCCCCAGGAGGAGGGCTGCGGTGTCCCCAGCACCTGCAGGGGGAATGCAGTGAGCCTATAGCAGGGGCCCTGGCTCTGGGCACAGGGTGCAGCCACCTGGAGCGCTCTTAGGACAGAAACTGACTCTTGGGCTTCTGTGGGTTCAGTTAACCAGAGTCTGCAGCTGGAAGAAATTCGTGAGGAGTGGGATGGGAGGTAGAATGAATGACGGTTTGGATTTGGGGCTGTGGGATGGGAGGAATGCAGGTCTGTGGTCTGGGCATTGGGGTGGGAGGTGGTGAGCCATTCGTGGGTACCAGGATTGGTGGAAAGAAGAGGGAGGCCAGGTGTCAGGTGGCCGGCATTGCCAGGGGAGAGATGAAGGCTCACCAGATACCGGTCCATGAGAGAGCTTTCACTGATCTGCAGTGAAATGTGGAGAAAAAATAAGCATGACACCAACGGTGAGCTTCTCATAAAGCAAATTATTCCATTGAATTTGCAGGTGGAGGGGCCTTTTCATCTTTTGCTTCTGTAAATGACTTTTGATGTTACTTGCGTTATGATCAGAGTGTGTTGATAATATTTCTACTTCATGGAACTTCCTGTTGTTTTCTCTGTGATGACAGGTGACCAGCGTTTGTGAATGTTTCCTGCATACTTGATGGTGGGTGCTCAGACCGCCGGGGTGTTGGTTTGCTCCTCTGTCTGTAGATGGGTCTATTGATGATGCTGTTTTCATTTTCTCCGTCCATGTGCTCTTGTCTCCTTCATCTGTTTGTAATAGTGTGTTAAGTCCATGATTATTGGAATTCTGGTGGTGTCTGTCTCCTTGCATCTCCTCTAGTTTTACTCTATACAGGTGATTGTGGTGAGATGTTTGTAACGGTCATGTCTTCATTGAGGATCGTTGCTTTTAGTGTTCTGAGTGTCTTCGCTTGTCACATGGAGTGGCTTTGTTCTGAATTCCGCCCTGGCCAGCATCATGCTGCGGCCCCTGCTGTGCAGGGTTTCCACTGGCCCCTTGCTGTCACTTTCCAAACCCTCCCTTAGAGGCGTTCTTAAGGTTTGGTCTTGTTTTGTAAGTGAAATTGACCATCTCTTAATAGGCAGGTTAAGTCCCTTCACATTTCCTGTTATGACTGAAAAATTTGGTCTGAATTGTGTTGTATTTGTGTATTTTATAGTAATTATAGGTAGCATATTTACTGTGCTTATTTCTCAGATTTTTTTTTTTTTTTTTTTGAGATGGAGTCTCACTCTGTCGCCCAGGCTGGAGTGCAGTGGTGCGATCTCGGCTCATTGCAAGCTCCGCCTCCCGGATTCATGCCATTCTCCTGCCTCAGCCTCCCGAGTAGCTGGGACTACAGGCGCCCGCCACCACGCCCGGCTAATGTTTGGTATTTTTAGTACAGACGGGGGTTTCATCGTGTTAGGCAGGATGGTCTCGATCTCCTGACCTCATGATCTGCCCACCTCGGCCTCCCAAAGTGTTGGGATTACAGGTTTGAGCCACTGTGCCCGGCTGATTTTTCTTTATTCATCAAATTTCTTGGGATATTAGGAAGATATGCGTTTTTGCTTTAATGGCTACCTTTGTACCTAAGCCATTGTTTTTGAGACAGGGCCTGGCTCTGTCTCCCAGGCTGGAGTGCAGTGGTGCGATCTCCGCTCGGCAGGCTCTACCTCTTGGACTCAAGCAATCCTCCCTCCCGGTGACTGGAACTGCAGGCACGCTCCACCCTACCTGCTGTTTCATACGCCCTTTTGAAATGCACCTGGTCCCGTTTTCCCACTCCTCACTGTCTGGTTTGGCAGTCCACGTGGTGCCCTTTACTTCCTACCGCTTTTACGCTCTTCTCTCTTGCCATTTTAGTGTGCATGATTTCTTTTTTGTTGTTGTTGGCACCTATAAGGTGGTACCTTTTTTTTGCCCAGCCTTAGGTTATGGTTACATCTTCCCATTGCTCATTGCCCACCCTCCAGTGGCACCTCTGGCGTGCTCCTGGCTAGGTGAAGCCCGTCCTCTCATAAGTTCCTCCAGGAGGGCAGCTGTGTATGGCACTCTGGTTCCAGAAATGAGGCCACTCTCACTGTGTTGAGGATGTTCAGCTTGGAGTTTTGGTGGCTGTGTCTTCAGTGTCATGCCTGTTTTCTGGAGCTAGTTTGCATTCCATGAGGTGTTCTGATTCTTGTTCATTGCTGCTTTGTGCTTGAAGCACTTTGCGTAGACGGGGCCTGCTTTCATTTATCTTGTGGGTCTGCTGCTTTTCAAGATTTCGTAATCCAGAGTGCCTCCTCTGTCTGCAGCGTGCAGGGCACTTTAATGGTCGGCTTTTCCTCTGGCGGCAGAAGGGTTGATAGTCTAGGATAGTTTTGAGTTTTTTTCAGGAACCTGTTTCCCCTTTTGCCTCTCTTGCCCTTCACTGCCCTTCTAAGGACACCTACCTGCCTTTTTGCCTTCTGCCCCTGACAGCCCATGCCTGTGGAGACTGCCACTCCAGCTGCACGCCTGTGAGACCCCATATTCAGCGCTCCTCTCCAGGACACCCCTTGCAGCCGTGATTTGCGGTGGCTCTCGGGCCACCTCCTGCCCCCTCCTCCCTTCTTGCTCAGTTGTTCCCCACTGCCCTTTCTCCCCAGGCTCAGTGGGGTGCCTGTGGGATGGGGTGCCTGTGGGAGCTGCCACTCAGCTTGGCTTTCCTCCTCCTGGGTCAGGTGATGGTTGTGCTACCTCTGCTTTGGGTTATGCAAGAGGGGACTCCTTGAGGCCCTGTGGGCTCTGGTGCTTGTGGGCTTCTAGACGACGGAGGGGTTGTGGGGGTGGTCTGGATTTTGGCAGCCACCATCACACGCAGCTACCCACAGTTCTCAGTTCATGCAGAGATTCCGTCCTTGCTAGTGTTTGCAGTTAAAAGGTCACTTTTGAAGAATGGTGGGAAAGTAGGTGGTGGCAGTTGATTTTTTCATTTTCTAACTTTGCAGAATAAAAGTTGAGTGATCCTGTATTGGTCCCCCAAATATTTCAGAGCTCCCAGAGTCCAGGAAGTGCGATGGTAAATAGTCTCACGGGCCAGATGAGAGGCTGAGGTGGACGTGTTGGGGGGGGGGGGGGGGGGGGGTGTGGCTTGCCGGTGTGGAATGGTCTGGGTGGCCATGGGAAATGTGGAGGGAGCCCTGGAAACAGCCCTGCTTTGTGCCAGTGAGGCGTTGGGGAAGCAGCTGGGGCGACGGGGCTGGAGAGCCTGGAGAGAGGGGAAGCTCATCTGGAGGGAGTGGGTGTACGGGCACACTGCGCAGCCTCCTAGTAAAGGGCCTGCAGACCCAGCTGGCCTCATGCCTGGAGGCCTTGGGCGACTCTGAGGAAGGCAGTTCCAGAGCAGTGAGTCAGGACCAGATGCAGTGGGTTGCAAGTAGAACCAGGAGCAGAAACTGGATGTGGTGTATTGTTTCAGAATCTTCCCAGCGTGAGTAGCTACCATATGGCTACATAGGCGTGGGAGGCACCGGGCAGCCCTGGGGCTGGGTGAGAAGAGGCCCCCCAGCTCGGATTGCCTCACATCCCAGTTAGTGAGCGGTGTGGGGGCATGAGTGAGTGCAGGGCTCCGACCCTGAAGCCTACGGCTGACTCTGCTGTCCTCTCTGAAAAGGGCACAGAGCCGGGGAGTTTTGGTCCTGTTTGTGCCTCTGTCCCCACCTCCACCCCTCTTCCCAGATTGGGGACCAGCCGTCTGATGGCCAGCAGAGAAATGGAGGGGTGGGCGCCCCAGCTCGGGGGGGTGTTTGGCCTCCCATCTCACTCCAGATTTGGGTACTTACTTTTTATTGAGACCAAAAAAAAAAAAAGGCAACAATGGGTGAGGATACACGTACGTTTCTCAGGGCTTTTATTTTCTGTGAGGTGGGTGGCGGTGGGCATTGTGAAGGCTTGAAATGGCTACTGTGGGGAGTGGGTCCCTGAGGAGGTCAGAGCTCTGCAGAGACGGCCAGGCCGCTGGGCTGATGATGGAGGTTGAGGGTCTGTGGTGACTCGGGTAGGGGGTGGGGTTTCCCAGCCTCACCTGAGCTGGTGATTGGTGGGCATGGGGGTGCTGGGATGGGGCCATCCCTCGTGTCATCACGCCGAGTCCTTCTCTTAAAGGCTGTGGCCTCCTTTTCAGGTTGGATCGTCAAACGCAGGCTACTACCTTGGTCCATCAGATTTTTGGAGGGTATCTCAGATCACGTGGTAAGTGGAGACATTTGTTCTACTGCTTCTTGCCAGGATTAGAACATGAACCCAGGAAACCCTAAGTCTTGGAATGCAGGCTGGGGCTCTCCTCACTGTGCAGGTCAGTCTCTGAGGTCTTGAGCCATGGTTTCCTCTGAGACCCTTGGCCCACCTGGCCACTGGAGCGGTTGTTAGAATATTCCCATGAGGGCCGGGCGCGGTGGCTCAAGCCTGTAATCCCAGCACTTTGGGAGGCCGAGACGGGCGGATCACGAGGTCAGGAGTTTGAGACCATCCTGGCTAACACAGTGAAACCCCGTCTCTACTGAAAAATACAAAAAGCTAGCCGGGCTAGGTGGCTGGCGCCTGTAGTCCCAGCTACTCGGGAGGCTGAGGCAGGAGAATGGCGTAAACCCGGGAGGCGGAGCTTGCAGTGAGCTGAGATCCGGCCACTGCACTCCAGCCCAGGCGACAGAGCAAGACTCCGTCTCAAAAAAAAAAAAAAAAAAAGAATATTCCCATGAGGGCCGCACGTGGTGGCTCTTGCCTGTAATCCTAGCACTTTGGAAAGCTGAGGCAGGAGGATCACCTGAGGTCAGGAGTTCGAGGCCAGCCTGGCCAGCCATGGCCAACATGGTGAAACCCTGTCTCTACTAAAAATACAAAAATTAGGCAGGCGCGGTGGTGCATGCCTGCAATCCCAGCTACTTGGGAGGCTGAGTCAGGAGAATTGCTTGAACCCAGGAGGTGGAGTTTGCAGTGAGCCAAGATTCTACCACTGCACTCCACCCTGGGAGACAGAGCAAGACTCTATCTCAAAAAACAAAACAAAAAAAAATATATATATGTATATATATGTGCATGTGTGTGTATATTCCCATGAGGAAGTCCGAGAGAAGTGCTGTGCACGCACATAGGGAGCAGGCGGTCTTCCCTCCGCTCTCCCTCAGCAGAACAGCACCGCACGTGGTGGTTGCCAGTCCAGGCAGAGAGGGTCCTGTGAGTGCAAAGGCATTGACATCCATCTCTGTGAACTTCAGTGGGGAAGGAGAGCTTGCTGTCCAGACACCAGGATTCTTCAGAGACTCGTGGGAATCTCATTTTTGGCCAAAGCCCTGCTGAGAGTCTGCCTCCCTGCCGGGTCTCGGTCTTGGGAGCTGGGAGTGCCTCTGCCAGGCCGCCCCTGCTCCACTGCCTCTGTTCTGTTGCAGTGAAGTGCTCCATGTGCAAGAGCGTCTCAGACACCTACGACCCCTACTTGGACGTCGCGCTGGAGATCCGGGTACAGACTTACGCTGCCCTTCACATTTGCAGTAGGAGAGTGAGGCCAGAGGGTGAAACAGAACCAGCAGAACAGTGAAGGCATCAGATCAAAGTAGATAGGGAGAAAACTCCTTTGCTCCCTGCTGCCTTGAAGCACAGACCATTGTCTTTACCTGTTTCTTTCTAGAGTTTTTCCAATGCATATCGTTTTATTTAAAGAAAAAAAATGGTAAAATGGAGTTTTGTGTCCTGAAGCATGTACAGGAACAGCACTGTCCCCAGGGCTTGAGGAGAGTATGTTGTGTGCTGTGGGCAGCGTGCAGCCTTTGGAGCTTGGTGGCTCTGTGGGCCTCACCTGGGAGAGCAGCCTTGGCTTTACACGCACGCCCTGCTCCAGCTACAGTCTGCGGGAGGCCGGCCTGCCTGCGCTGGACCAACCCAAGCTCCAGAGCAGGTCCAGCTGCAAGACCATCCTGATAAAAGTGACTGATTCATGGCAGACCTGCAGCTGTCATTTCTTTTCTTTTCTTTTTTTCTTTTTTATGGGGGCTCGAGGGACAGGGTCTTATTCTGTGGCCCAGGCAGGAGTGCAGTGGTGCAATCACAGCTCCCTGTAGTCTTAACCTCTAGGCTTAAGTGATCCTCCCACACCGCTGGTACTACAGGCATGCATCACCACGCCTGCTTAATTTTTAAAATTTATTTGTAGAGATGGGGGTCTTGCTGTGTTGTCCAGGCTGGTCTCAAACTCCTGGCCTCAAGTGATCCTCCTGCCCCGGCCTCCCAGGGTGCTGGGATTATAGGCGTGAGCTGCTGTTCCTGGCTGCTGTCATTCCTTGTCACTGGAGAAGGTGTCCCAGTCTGGCAGCTAGCGGGAAAACTTTTATGCGAGTCAAGTTTTGTGATTTGCTGCCTCAGCCTAAAAAAGACCTTAAATTTGGCATTTCTTGAATCAGCCTTTTTCTTCTGCTGTGTATTTTACTCCCTGTTTTTGTCCTCCTCAGCAAGCTGCAAATATTGTGCGTGCTCTTGAACTTTTCGTGAAAGCAGATGTCCTGAGTGGAGAGAATGCCTACATGTGTGCTAAGTAAGTTTCACGTTGCTCGTGGCGGAAGCCTGACACAAGATGAGAAATAAGTCACCTTACCTGACAGTGCTGTACCCACCCTCTCTCTTCCTTTGCGGTGACGCTGCTCGTGTTTCTTGAGGAACCTATGTATGTCCTAAAAACACACACTTCTAAATAACACACATGAAGCGATAGCTGTGATTTTTATAGCTGCAGTTTACACCGTACCTGTTCTAAAGATGCTGCATGTATTGTCAGTAGGGGCTGTGGTTTCCCGTTGCCAGGGATGGTGAAACTGAGGCACAGAGAAGTGAAGTGACCAGGCCTGAGGCCACACCGAGAGGACGCGGCAGAACACGAGCTCACATCAATTCACACTGGCTCACACTGGGCGGCCACCCAAGGGGCTGTGCCCGGCCAGCTGCTCTCTGGCTTCTTGAGGAGTGTTTTCTGTGGCTTTTATTTTTTACTTAACCGGTTTTGGATGTTTTTCCATTTCTGCAGATAGAACTCTTACTTTGTTGTTGTATTTTTAGTAGTGATAGGGTTTCACCATGTTGGCCAGGCTGGTCTCAAACTCCTGAACTCAGGTGATCCGCCTGCCTTGGCCTCCCAAAGTGCTGGGATCGTGCCACTACTGCTGGGATCGTGCCACTACAGCAGCTGAATGTCTTTGTATCTAGGTCGTTGTAAAGCTGTAGGCACTAAAGAATGTATTCTTAATTCTGCTTTACTCCTCTTTATGTCTGTTTCCTGCAGCTCTCCAAGCTGCACGCCTCTGCCTCTGTTTTCTCTCCCTGCGTTTGCGCATCTTCTGGCTTTGCTTACGTTGACTTCCTGCCTGCCCATTTTATCACTTAGCCACATCTGCTTTAATTTGCTCTTTCCTGTGTTGCCCCAAAGCAACTTTTTCCTGTTTTCCTGTATCTTGTTTAGTCTCCTGGTGGGTACACTACTTTTATTTTTTTGCTTTAGGATCTTCCCACTTTCTATAGTCTTGTTTCCCTGTGGTAGCTTTCCTTTACTTGAGGCATACTTAATGTGATTTTTAGGGGAGCAAAAGGTTTAAATCTAGTTGATGAAGATTCCGTTATTACAGAGCAGTTGTTGCTGCTGTTAACTTAGCATTAAGACAACATTTTTCAGAGCGTGAATCAATCAGTTAATTAATCTTTCTCATCACCTTCTTCACAGATGCAAGAAGAAGGTTCCAGCCAGCAAGCGCTTCACCATCCACAGAACATCCAATGTCTTAACCCTTTCCCTAAAGCGCTTTGCCAACTTCAGCGGGGGGAAGATCACCAAGGTGAGCGCTCGTAATGCCATCTCAGGCAGCTCCGTGGGCCACAGTCGGCATCAGAATGACACAAAGAAAGTGATAGCCATGAGTTTGATAGCTGCCATTTACATAGTACCTGTCCCTGTTCTAAAGGTTCTACACATATTGTGAAGTAGGGGCTGTAGTTTCACCATTGCCCAGGACGGGAAAATAGGCACAGAGAGGTGAAGAGACCTGGGATGCTTTTTAAAAATAGACATTTCTGGCTGGGCGCGGTGGCTCACTTCTGTAATCCCAGCATTTTGGGAGGCTGAGGCGGGCGGATCATGAGGTCAGGAGATCGAGACCATCCTGGCTAACGTGGTGAAACCTCGTCTCTACTAGAAATACAAAGAATTAGTCGGGCGAGGTGGCGGGCCCCTGTAGTCCCAGCTACTCAGGAGGCTGAGGCAGGAGAATGGCTTGAACCTGGAAGGCGGAGGTTGCAGTGAACTGAGATTGTGCCACTGCACTCCAGCCTGGGCGACAGAGCGAGACTCTGTCTCAAAAAAAAGAAAAATAGACATTTCTGGCTCTATCCCATTGCTAGTGAATTTGAGTCTCTGGAGGATAGGGCCCAGGAATCTGCATTTTTGCAAAATCCCTGAATGCTTGTTATACACAGTCAAGTTCCAGGGCCACTGTCTTACTGGATTTACCCCAGCTTCTGGTTGTGCTTGGGCTGGTCCTGGCAGGGACGCTCAGGGTTCTCCAGATGAGTGTGATGAGCACTGGGTGGTGGGACTCGCATCGTCTGTGTCCTGTTGATGTCTGGAACAGGTGCCATTGCATGCTCTGGCTTTTTATGGAATATGGAGTTTAAAAACTACTTTTGACACGATGGCATTTTATTTTTTTAATTTAATTTTATTTTAAAACAGGGTCTCACTCTGTCACCTGGGCTGGAGTGCAGTGGCGGAATCACAGCTCACTGCAGTCTTGACCTCCCAGGCTCAAGCGATAGCCCTGCCTTAGCCTTCTAAGTACCTGGGACTGTGGGCACATGTCACCATGCCTGGTTAATTTTTTAAAAAGTTTTTTGTAGAGACAGGATCTTGCTGTGTTGCCCAAGCTGGTCTCAAACTCCTGGGCTCAAGTGACCTGCCTGCCTTGACCTCTCACAGTGCTGGGATTACAGGTGTAAGCCACCATACCTGGCCTATAGTGGCATTTTAATAGAAAACGTGTTTCTTCTTTTCTTTTCTTTTTTTTTTTTTTTTGTTTGAGACAGAGTCTTGCTCTGTTGCCCGGGCTGGATTGCAGTGGCGCAATCTCCGCCTTCTGGGTTCAAGTGATTGTCCTGCCTCAGCCTCCAGAGTAGCTGGGATTAAAGCGCCTGCCACCACGCTTGGCCAATTTTTGTATTTTTAGTAGATACGGGGTTTCGCCATGTTGGCCAGGCTGGTCTCGAACTCCTGAGCTCAGGTTATCCACCTGCCTCAGCCTCCTAAAGTACTGGGATAACAGGCCTGAGCCACTGCTCCCAGCTGATGGCTGTAGTTCATAACATTCTCAAGTTCTGTTCTGAGAGCCTGGTTATGCGGTTTGGAACGAGCCCCTAGGCTGAGCCTCCGGTTCCTCATTGGTAGGGGGCTTGCTTAGGTCAGCATTTCCCAAATGTGTTTGCAGATTCTTTATGTTGTAGACTCGTGTTGTGTAACCACAAGGGCACGTTTTAAGAAATATGTCACCAGGCAATTCTGTCCCTGTGTGAACATCATAGAGTGCACGTACACAGAGGTAGATGACAGAGCCCGCTGTATGGTATAGCCCCTTGCTCCTAGGCCACAAACCTACACAGCCTGTTCCTGTCTTGAATACTGTAGGCAGTTGCAACACAATGGGAAGTATATGTGTATCTCAACACAGAGAAGGTACAGTGAAGATGCCGAATTATAATCTTATGGGATCATTGTTGTATATATGGTCTGTCATTGACTGAAAAATGGTTATGTGGCACATGACTGATGGATGTGATGTTTTAAGAACAGGCAAAATTAATGATGACAGAAATCAGAACAGTGGATATTTGAGATGGGGGCAGTGACTGGGATGTGGGAATTTTCTAGTTGATGTTCTGCATGTCCATCAGTATATACTTGTCAAAACTCTTTGATCTGTATACTGAAGATCTGTGCATTTCTATAAATCCCACAACTCAGTTTAAAAAAATGATTTAGGCTGGGCACAATGGCTGATACCTCTAATCTCAGCACTTGGGGAGGCTGAGGTGGAAGGATTGCTTGAGACTGGGAGTTTAAGACCAGCCTGGGCAACATAGCGAGACCCTGTCTCTACAAAAAAATTTTTGAGTTTTTTTTTTTTTTTTTTTTGAGACGAAGTCTCACTCTGTCACCCAGGCTCCCAAGTTCAAGTGGTTCTCCTACCTCAGCCTCCCAAGTAGCTGGGACCACGAGTGCACCACCATGCCTGGCTAAATTTTTTATTTTTAGTAGAAACGGGGTTCCACCATGTTGGCCAGGCTGGTCTTGAACTCCTGACCTCAAGTGATCCACCCACCTCGGCCTTCCACAGTGTTGGGATTATAGGTGTGAGCCATCACGCCTGGCCTAAACCGTTTTTTTTAATTAGCCAGTCATGGTGGCATGTGCCTATAGTCCCAGCTATTTCGGAGGTAGAGATAGGAGGATTGCTTGAGTCCAGGAATTCGAAGTTACACAGAGCTATGGTTGTGCCACTGCACTCTAGCCTGGGCGACACAGCGAGACTGTGTTTCAAAAAAAAAAAAAAGTATGTCTATATGTTTTAGAGTTCCTAAACGCACATCTGTATAGCCCCACAATGATGGCCATCCCGTCGTGTGGGCTCCGTGCTGTCCTGGTGCACGCAGCCTGCAGCTGCCATGCCAGGCACTATTACTGCCAAGAATATATGTGTGTGCATGTATGTGTATATGTGTACATGTATGGATATGTGTGTGTATGTGCACATGTATGTATATATGCATGCATGCGTGTATGTGTATGCACATATGTGTGTGCATGTATACGTGTGTGCATGTTTGTGTATATGTGTACATGTATGTATGTGTATATATGTGTGCATGTATGTATAAGGTCTGTATATGTGTGCATATATGTATATATGTATGCGTATCTTTTTTTGTATGAAAAATTGTCAGTTTTGGGAACACATTTTGACATGACCTTTCCTCTGATCCACTTCATTAAAAGAAAGCCTAACTTGCTGTAGCAGTTGGCTGTGTTAATTCAGCACTTTTGTTCCTGAAGAGCTAAAATCCAGCATTCTCTGCCTTTTCTCCTACCAACAATGTTCCTGTAGAGTGGAGGGAAAGAAAAGGAGTGACTCTTCTCATTTGATCGTTGGGAAGCAGGTGGTGAGAGAACTAATGTAGATGCTTGACAAAGACAAGAACAGATTCTACATCGCTTGATGGGACAATAAAGTTTCCCATAGGCTGACTGGAAAAGACTCACTTCTCAGCATCTTGGTGTATTGTTGTTGAAAAGACTCACTTCTCAGCATCTTGGTGTTTTGTTGTTGTTGTTGTTGTTGTTGTTGTTTGTTTGTTTTGAGACGGAGTCTCGCTCTGTCGCCAGGCTGGAGTGCAGCGGTGCGATCTCAGCTCACTGTAACCTCCACCTCCCAGTTTCAAACAACTCTGCTGCCTCAGCCTCCCAAGTAGCTGGGACTACAAGGCATGTGCCAACACACCTGGCTAGTTTTTGTATTTTTAGTAGAGACAAGGTTTCTCCATGTTGGCCAGGATGGTCTCAATCTCTTGACCTTGTGATCCACCCACCTTGGCCTCCCAAAGTGCTGGGATTACAGGCGTGAGCCACTGCGCCTGGCCAGCATCTTGGTTTTTAATCATTGCCTGGGGGAGCTCCTGCACAGTGTTGCTGCACACCCAGTCGCCCCAAATTGTTTTTTTTTTTCTTTTTTTGTGGCAGTGCAGTTTTGAGACAGAGTCTCACTCTGTCACACAGGCTGAGTGCAGTGGCTCGATCTCAGCTCACTGCAACCTCCGCCTCCCGGGTTGAAGTGATTCTCATTCCTTAGCCTCCTGAGTAGCTGGGATTACAGGCAGTGCACCACCATGCCCAGCTAATTTTTTGTATTTTTATTAGAAGTGGGGTTTTGCTATATTGGTCAGGCAGGTCTTAAACTCCTCAAGTGATTCCCCTGCCTCGGCCTCCCAAAGTGCTGGGATTACAGGCATGAGCCACTGCATCCGGCCCCCAAATTATTAAAGACCAGCCAAGTCGGGCATTTTGTGTGGTTGTGGATGGGAAGGGCAAATTGATCTTTACTCTCAAAGTGAATCTTATTTGCCTTTTCCTTGATTTTTCAAACAGGACGTAGGCTATCCGGAATTCCTCAACATACGTCCGTATATGTCCCAGAATAATGGTGATCCTGTCATGTATGGACTCTATGCTGTCCTGGTGCACTCGGGCTACAGCTGCCATGCCGGGCACTATTACTGCTATGTGAAGGTGAGAGGCTTGTGTCAGTGCAGCTGCCTCCTGGGCCAGGTTTCAGCACCCATGCACATCCAGATGTGGCCTCTGTAGAACACTTTCTTTGTGAAAAGTAGTGATGTTTTGTAGTTGTATTCAAGTCCTCATTGTTGCCTCTGTGTGTGGAGTGAAAAGATGCCTTTACAAAAGTGTTGCACCAGAACCTACTGTTCTCAGACTTGCAGTGAGACACAGAAGAGGCAGCCACTTCTGGTGCCATCCTTGGAACCCTGGCAAAATCTTGGTGAAAGCCAAATGTAGGAGGGAGATGGCCATGGTGATGAGACTGCTTGAATGTCCTTTAGAAGGGACAGTTGCTATCTGTTGGGGCACTAGGAAGGAACTGGGACTCAAAGCACACTTTGGGGTCCCATTCTGAGTTATGAAAATATTACACATTTTAGTAGGAAGTTGTTATGGTTGATTATTAATAGCATTTGGAAGTATAGCAAGTAGCAGATTTTTCATTCTCTTTTTAAAAAGTGAGGATAATGGGATGCTTGTTGATTGTTTTGTTTTCTGCAAAATCCTTGGCTGCTTCAGGCAAGCAATGGACAGTGGTACCAGATGAATGATTCCTTGGTCCATTCCAGCAACGTCAAGGTGGTTCTGAACCAGCAGGCCTACGTGCTGTTCTATCTGCGGTAATAAACTCACCCCCTCCCCAGATGAGCTCACTCCCTCTGCTCTTTTCTTATACCAATGGGCCTCCCTAACCTTTTTTTGTTTGACAGTAATTGGGAGTTCCACTGGAGGGGTTCGTCATGTGTCATGGAGACGGTCCATGGGGAAGGACCCTTTTTAGCCAGAGCCTCGGGGAAGATCAGGACAGGATTCCCTCTGCCCTCCCATTAATGCTGTTTTGAATGTAAATGGGAAAGTCACCATTTATAGTATTGCCCTAAATTAGAGGTACTGCTCCCTGGATGGTAGCCAGCCGATGCCCCTTCCCCTGTAGGGAAGCTGCCCCTGTAGGGCCAGGCTGGGAAGAACGTGTTTGTGGGGATGCTGCTGCAGAGCTCCTCTGGAGGGGCCTTCTCCCGGAACTGGCTGTCACTGACCTGGAGGCTGGAGACCATGGCAACTGAGGCATTTTCACGGCTTCGTACATCTCCACTGAGTGCGACTGAGGTGTTCGAGGGGTCTCTCTTGCTTTCTGGTGCATTTAACTCTGATCTTGGAGGAATTCTGACTCTAATTTGCCCTTGCTCTGCTTGTATTCAGCAGGTACCTGGGGCTGATCTCTCAGCCTCATGGTGGATGAAAGGCGAAGGGAGATTCGAGAGAAGCAGTTAGGAGTGGCAGCGTTTCCCCAGGCCGTGTTTCTGCCTTGCCCTGCCTTTAAAAATAATATAATTATGACCTTGACCTTAACTTATTCTGATTCTCTCCGTGTCTGTAATGCCTTCTCAGCTTTAGTAAGAGAATTCCCGACTTGTTTTCTTCCTTTGACAGAATTCCAGGCTCTAAGAAAAGTCCTGAGGGCCTCATCTCCAGGACAGGCTCCTCCTCCCTTCCCGGCCGCCCGAGTGTGGTTCCAGATCACTCCAAGAAGAACATCGGCAATGGGATTGTTTCCTCCCCGCTGACTGGAAAGGTATTTGTGAGAATGATGGAGGCCAAAGCAACTGGTCCTGGTGCTCCCCACAGACCTCCTCACGCTTGGGAAGCTGGCCACCGTGGAAGGAGTTTGCAGGCAGTTTTGCACTATTCTAGCTGATGGGTTTTTATTATTATTTTATTTTTATTTTTTTGAGATGGAGTCTTGCTCTGGCCCAGACTGGAGTGCAGGGCGCAATCTCAGCTCACTGCAACCTCCACCTCCTGGGTTCACGCCATTCTCCTGCCTCAGCCTCCTGAGTAGCTGGGACTACAGGCGCCCGTCACCACACCCTGCTAATTTTTTTTGTAATTCCAAAGTGCTGGAATTACAGGCATGAGCCACCGCGCCCAGCCTATGTTATTTCTTAAACTGGTCATCAGCTGACATCGAGTATAGAGAAAGAGGAGACATGAATGAGGAAATCCTGACCCAGCAAATTAGAACTGTCATTCACAGATCTGTTCTACTCATGAGACCAGCACCACTTACAGGTGTCATGACAGGTGTGCCAAGCAAACTTTCTGTGTGTGCTCTTTTTATTTCCTTTATAATGCCAAGTAAAGTCTTTTTTTGGAGACAGTGTCTCATTCTGTTACCCAGACTGGAGTACAGTGGCACACTTATGGTTCAGGGCAGCCTTGAGCTCCTGGATTCATGCCATCCTCCTGCCCCAGCCTCCCTAGTATTCGGGACTATCAGTGCACTACCACACCCAGCTAATTTTTAAGTTTTGTGTAGAGACAGGGCCTTACTATGTTGCTCTGGCTGGTCTTAAGCTCCTGAGCCCAAGTGATTCTCCTGCCTTGGCCTCCCAAAGTGCCAGGATTATAGGCACCAAGCAAACTCAACCATAAGCATGTGGGAAAAAATATCCTTTTTTTTTTTTTCTTTGAGATGGAGTCTCATTCTGTCACCCAGGCTGGAGTGCAGTGACGCAATCTCGGCTCACTGCAACCTCCACCTCCCAGGTTTAAGCGATTCTCCTGCCTCAGCCTCCCGGGTAGCTGGGACTACAGGCGCATGCCACCACACCTGGCTAATTTTTTTGTATTTTTAGTAGAGTCAGGGTTTCACCGTGTTAGCCAGGATGGTCTCGATCTCCTGACCTCGTGATCCGCCCCTCTGCCTCCCAAAGTGCTGGGATTACAGCCATGAGCCACCGTGCCCAGCCTGTCCTCACATTTTAACAGGGAAAATGTGAATTGTTTGTACCAATGTTAATTTCTTGATTTGGGTAATTCTGCTGTGGTTATGTAAGAGAATGTCTTTGTTCTTTGGAAATACACATGGACATATTTTGGGGTAAAAGAACATCATGTCTGCAATTTACTCAAGTGGATCAGAAGTAGAAATATGTGTATGTGCGTACATATATAGTCATACATATGTACACACATATATACACATACAGAGAGAGGATGATAAAGGTTATGTGGTTGCAGGTTAACCATTAGGAACTCCCCTCTAAGTTACCCTTGTGTGTGTTTGACATTCACTGCTAGAAGTGTTAAGAATTCAGTTTCACTAGTGAATTCATGGCATTTTCCTCATTAGAACACAGTGATCATTTGAAGTGGGGTGAGCCCTCTCTCGATGACTATTTCTTCTTTTTCTTTTTTTGAGACAGAGTCTCGCTCTGTCGTTGCTGAGCCTGGAGTGCAGTGGCGCCATCTCAGCTCACTGCAGCCTCTGACACTCTGCAGCCTCCACCTCCTGGGTTCAAGCGATTCTCCTGCCTCAGCTTCCTGAGTAGCTGTGATTATGGGTGCCTGCCAGCACACCCTGCTAATTTTTGTAGTTTTAGTAGAGACAGAGTTTTACCATGTTGGCCAGGATGGTCTGGAACTCCTGACCTCAAGTGATTCGCCCAGCTTGGCCTCCCAGAGTCCTGGGATACAGGCATAAGCCACCGTGCCCGGCCTGGATGACTCTTTTTGATGGATCATCTTCCTCTCCCTTTAGAATGAAGAGTTGAACCGCACACACAGGCAGTCAGGGCCTTTCACAGTCTGCAGGGGTCTTGGTCATTTACATACGTCTGTATTTCCCTTCACATTAAAGAAAATAGAAGCTGAACTTAGAAGCATTAGAATTGAAGTAGCAGTGAAATACATGATATAATTGTAAAGTTGGTGGTCACTGTAGCCCAGACTAGGAAGTTAGGAAGCAGCCTGGGCCAGTTACTGTGACTCATGTCTTTAAATCCAACACTTTGGGAAGCCGATGTGGGAAGACACTTGATCCCGGGAGTTCGAGACCAACCTGGGCAAAACCTTGTCTCTACTAAAAATACAAAAGCTAGCGAGGTATAAATGGCTTGTGCCTGTAATCCCAGCTACTCAGGAGGCTGAGGTGGGAGGATCACTTGAGCCAGGGAGATTAAGGCTGCAGTGAGTCGTGATCACACCACTCCACACCAGCCTGGGCAACAGAGCAAGACCCTGTCTCAAAACAAATTTAAAAAGCAGCCTGGGCAACATAGATCCCCATCTCCATAGAGAATATTCAGTAAGCTGATGTGGGAGGATCACTTGAGCCCGGGAGGTTGAGGCTGTGTGTCACGCTAGTGAACTCCAGGCAAGGTGACAGAGTGAGACCTTGTCTTAAAAAATAAAGAAAAGGGGTGCCGGGCACTTTGGGAGGCTGAGGTGGGTGGACTATTTGAGGTCAGGAGTTCAAGACCAGCTTGGCCAACATGTTGAGACCCTGTCTCTACTAAAAATACAAAAGTTAGCTGGGCTTGGTGGTGTGCGCCTATAATCCCAGCTATTCAAGAGGCCGAGGTAGGAGAATCGCTTGAACCTGGGAGGTGGAGGTTGCAGTGAGCTGAGATTGTGCCACTGCACTCCAGCCTGGGTGACAGAGTGGGACTCCATCCCCCCCCAAAAAAAAAAAGCAGCAGCCTGGGCAACATAGACCCCATCTCCAAAAAAAAGTGCAAAAATTAGCCAGGCGTGGTGTGTACGTCTGTTGTCCCAGCTGTTGGCAGGTTGAGGCAGGAGGATCGCTTAAGCACAGGAGGTTGAGGCTGCATTAAGCCATCAGTGTGCCACTGCGCTCCAGCCTGGACAACAGAATGAGACCCTGTCTCAAAAAAACCCCCCAAAATAAAGGAAGCCTCGCTTGCCACAGGAACTCCATGGGCAGAGTGACGCCCGAGGGTGGAGGTTGGCTCGAGAGTCCCTGTGTCAGGCACACCTGCAGGGGCGCTTCACTGACCATGAGCATTTTCATTACAAACGTGATTTTCCAAATACACTGCAAGCAGACAAGAGCCATTTTACTCTGAATGACATGGTGCACGTTCTAGTGTGTATGGAAATGTTGAACCAGTGAAAAGGCTTTGCGGTGCAGTGGAAAGTGAATTCCTTTTAGAAAACAGTATTAAAGAATAGAATGTAGGGAGCAAAACAAAACT
This sequence comes from Piliocolobus tephrosceles, assembly GCF_002776525.5. Lineage (NCBI taxonomy): Eukaryota > Metazoa > Chordata > Mammalia > Primates > Cercopithecidae > Piliocolobus > Piliocolobus tephrosceles. The sequence goes on along the minus strand of NC_045449.1, from coordinate 72,566,902 downwards.
CAGAAGAAAATAGAGGTAAATTCTTAACCTCTGCTAGTGCGAAGGAGACTTTGTATGCTTAAAATTGAGGGATAAAATATAGAAAAATTATGAATCGACTAAGATTTACATTTTTGTACATAACCTATTACAAATACAAATGAAACAATAAATATTGTCAACAAAAGGTTAACATTTGTAAACATAAGATCTCATTCAAATGGAGATCACTCTAGTGCACATGCAGAGAATATGAATGTTAAAGTGGTAATAGCCCAAACAAGTGTCAAATTAGCAAATGTTTTGAAAAATAGATGTCGCTGGAGTATAGTAAAAGCAGTTTGGCAGTTTGCATCAGATTTCATGAAAATATTTATAGCCTTGTAATTCCATTTCCAGAAAATCACCATGGGGTACTAAGTACAGGAAAAGGTCAACAAATGTTTTTTAAGTACAGACTATATACCAGACCCTTAAGTTGCCAAGAGAGAGAAGGGTACAGCCTCATAGTTAACCAGGGGAAGCTCGACATTCAGCGTCTAAATACAGAATAAGTTATTTCTAAGCAGTTGTAATAAGTGCTCTGAAGGATAAAGGAAACACACACATATACTGTACTGTATTGTTAATTTCAACAGTTGGAGACAATATGGCTTATATAAATTAACCGTACAGTTAATATATATCAGTAATATATAGTTTATATAGTAAAATGTCAAAGACGGCCGACAGGCAGGTTGCAGTTTTTCAGGCCTGTAATCCCAGCACTTTGAGAGGCCAGGGTGGGAGGATTGCTTGAGCTCAGGAGTTCAAGGCCAGCCGGGGCAACATAGCAAGACCCCCCCATCTCTACAAAACAATAAAAAGTATTCAGGTATGGTGGCCTACTCCTATAGTCCTAGCTACTTGTGCCTCTGAAGTGGGAAGATCTCTTGAGCCCAGAAGGTTGAGGCTGCAGTGAGCTATGATGACATCATTGCACCACTGTACTCCAGTCTGGGCAATAGAGCAAGACCCTGTCTTAAAGACATTTATTGAGAGTTATCGCCCATAAAGATGCTTGAGATAATAGCATTAAGGTAAAACTGGGACATAACTCTTCAGGACAGAACCATTTGAAAGAAAAAAGACTTAAAGAAGAAAGCACTAGAATGTTAATGCATGATTATGTTTAGGTGACGGGACTTTGCTAAATTTTTTTCCTTTATACTTTTTTCTCTTTCTCAAATCTTGATGAAAATGTACTGGTTTTATAGTAAAGATGGCCATAAAGATATGTATTCAGGCCGGGCGCAGCGGCTCATGCCTGTAATCCCAGTAGTTCTGGAGGCTGAGGAAGGTAGATTGTTTCAGGCCAGGAGTTTGAGACCAGCCTGGCCAACATGGTGAAACCCTGTCTCTGCCAAAAATACAAAAATTAGCGGTGTGTGGTGGTGCACGCCTGTGGTCCCAGTTCCTTGGGATGTCACAAAACACCAGAATTGTTCAAAGAAGCCACAATGTCTTTACCAAGAGTCCACATAAATAATTTGTCTTGAGCATGCTAATCAGAGGCCATGCCCACTGCTAAGATGCGTTGTGGCCTTATGAAGGCGTGGCCCAACTGGGACTTGTCGCTTCCTTAGTTGTGTTTTCTGCTTTGCTCTCCTTAGCGACAGGATTCTGGGGCAATGAAGAAGCTGCACAGCACTGAAGAGGTTGGCGTGCCCATTTCCAGGAACGGCTCCACCCTGGGCCTGAAGTCCCAGAACGACTATGTTCCTCCAAAGCTGCCCTCAGGATCCCCTTCCCCCAAACTCCCCCAGACACCCACACACATCCCGACTATCCTAGATGACCCTGGAAAGAAGGTGAAGAAGCCAGCTCCTCCACAGCACTTTTCCCCCAGAACTGCTCAGGGGCTGCCTGGGGCCAGCAGCTCGAGTAGCAGCAGATCTGGGAGCCAAAGGCAGGGCTCCTGGGACAGCAGGGATGTTGTCCTCTCTACCTCACCTAAGCTCCTGGCTACAGCCACTGCCAACGGGCATGGGTTGAAGAGGAATGACGAGAGCACTGGCCTCGACAGGAGGGGCTCCAGCAGCTCCAGCCCAGAGCACTCGGCCAGCAGCGACTCCACCAAGGCCCCCCAGACCGCCAGGAGTGGAGCGGCCCATCTCTGCGATTCTCAGGAAACAAACTGTTCCACCGCTGGCCACTCCAAAACGCCGCCAAGTGGAGCAGATTCTAAGACGGTGAAGCTGAAGTCCCCTGTCCTAAGCAACACCACCGCTGAGCCTGCAAGCACCATGTCTCCTCCACCAGCCAAAAAACTGGCCCTTTCTGCCAAGAAGGTGGGTGTGTGGGGGTCTCGCCACTGCTGTGTGTCAGGAGAACTCCAAGAGTTGCTTGGTTGGGGTTTGGAGGGAGTGAGAACATTGTCCAGGGACTCTGGCATCCCTCATGTCAGAGGCACAAAGTGTCTTTTAGTTATTCCCAACCATTTGCAATTAAAGAACGGCTATGCTGGGGTGAAGGCGGTGTGGGGTGCTGAGAGAGCCCTGATGATCTACTGATACTCATGTGACTCATGGAGGTTTGGGGAAGGTAGCAGTTCCCTGTTTTCGCAGTAGGCGGAAGATCCTGACTGAACCCGAGGGAGGGTGAGCCCCACCAGCGCGCTTCCCTAGCAGGGGTGGGGCGGGCAGGAAGCGCAGAGCCGAGGGGGTGCCCGCACCTCTGCAGCAGGAAGCTCAGAAGGCAGCCACGGCACGAGGATGTGATTATTGTGCTGAGATTTTTGTTTAAAATTTCTTCCTTTTTTTTGTTTCTAACCAAAAATACTTTTCTGGTTCTTCTTCTACCATTCCCCTGCCCCTCACCTCCCCTTTTTGTCTTCTTCTGTCCCCTCATCTTTCTTTCTGGGCTCTTTTGTTTTTTATTTTCATTTTTTTGTTACTTTTGTTTTCCCTCTTCACTCACGGAAACCTTTTTTAGACCACCAAGTTTTTATTTATGTCGATAACTGCAGGCCAGCACCCTGTGGAGGGCGACCGGCAATGACCTCCGTCCACCTCCCCCCTCACCATCCTCCGACCTCACCCACCCCATGAAAACCTCTCACCCCGTCGTTGCCTCCACTTGGCCCGTCCATAGAGCCAGGTAAGCTTCGGGCCGGGACCTTCTGGGTGCCGACTGGTTCTCCCTGTGGTTGCGTGTGCTTGGCTGGTGAGGAGTTGGACGGATCGCCAGCCTCACAGGACTGACAAAGCACTGGGCAGCCAGGAGGTACGGGGGACGTCACCGACCGAGGTTCCCCTCTTCTGTGTTCCCCTGTGGTAAGGGAGCTTTGGGTGGTGAAGGCAGTTCAGCCTCTGCAGTCCTGATGTCTTAGTTCTGTCTTTGTTGGTGGTCTGTCTGCAACATCCATGTGATGACGTGGTGTGCTGGGAACTGACCTGTCCTGTATCCCTACCAGCCCCATGACAGTACTTCCCAGTCGAAGAGAAAGGCGAGGTAAGGCCTTGGCGAGAGGCCTTGAGTGAGCTCAGAGTCCTGTGCATTTTTTCTGGGGTGTCTTGCTTGCTAGCGTCATGTGGGTTAAGAACTGTCTCAGGGCTCTCGGGCTCCTCTGCACACACCTGCCGGAGATGCAGCCCCTTCCCTCTGCATATGGGCCTTGATCTGCAGGGGCTGCCTGCGTCTGTTGGGTGCCTCGAGTGGCAGGAAGTTGAGAGTCACTGGTCAATGGCTGTCTGGAAGCCGGTGGGAGTGGGGAAGGAAGCAGTGAAAGATGGGGTGAGCCATGAGGCGGCCTGTGGGGACTGTACTGGTGACCTTGGTGCTGGGTTCCAGTTCTAGAATCTCCAGTGCTGCATGAGGGTGAGGTATGACTGTACGTCACCCACAGCCTCTGCCTTACTCTCCTCCCACATGCACACAAACACACTTCTCCCCTATACCTAGCGTAAGATTTGTGTGCGTGGGAGGGCCTTGAATGTTTGGGTGTTTTTCGTTTCTTGCCTTACAAGCTTTTTTTGAAAAGATTCCAGAAGACAGGGTAGTCCAATGTCATGCGGTGGCATGACCCTTTTCGTTGGTTTAGATGATGATGGGGGTCCCGTTTTCCTCAGGAACCCTGGGAGGTGGGCTTTGTGGTCGCAGCTCATTGACAAAGGAGAACATGGTGGTTCAGAGTGGGAAGTTAATCTTCCTAGGGACACATAGCTGGCAAGAGGGAGCTCAGAGAGCCTCACCGGGTTTGGCGCTAGATCCTGTCCCGGACATGCCTTGCTCGTGATTCTGCTCTACACATCTGTGTCCCGGTTGCAGCGTCCTAATGATGCTAATGTGGAGGTGTCATTAGGACCGACTCAACACTTGCCTGCCTTATGAGGCTCATTTCCCGCCTGGGAACACCCTGAGACTTTCGGAGGTTGGAAAATAAATCTTCACGGGATCTTTTTTTATTTCTCACCATTTATTGTTTAGTGAAGGCTTCCTCCCTTAACACATTTGTATTAAAGATTTAAAACATTAGCACTCGCAAAAATATCTGAACTGCTTGGTGACAAGAAACTAAGGCATGGAACTATTCTTATTACTTTGCCTTATTGAAAGAAAAAAAGAAATTGACTTTTAAAATCATGTGTTGGCTTGCCTTTTTTTTTTTTTTTGATCTTAGGGATCAATTATTTTAAGTTCTGGGTTACGTGTAAAGGTTTGTTGCAGAGGTGCCATGGTGGTTTGCTGCACCTATTAACCTACCACGTAGGTAACTTTGCTTTTTTTTTTTTTTTGAGACGGAATCTTGCTCTGTCGCCCAGGCTGGAGTGCAATTGCGCGATCTCGGCTCACTGCAACCTCTGCCTCCCAGGTTCAGGCGATTCTCCTGCCTCAGCCTCCCAAGTAGTTGAGATTACAGGCGTGTGCCACCACGCCCGGCTAATTTTTGTATTTTTAGTAGAGATGGGATTTCACCTTGTTGGCCAGGCTGGTCTCAAACTCCTGACCTCAGGTGATTGGCCACCTCGGCTTCCCAAAGTGCTGAAATTACAGGCATGAGCCACTGTGCCCGGCCAACTTTGCATTTAAATAGATGTCGAATTAATTGTTAGCTTTCTTTCAAACTTAGCGTAACTTAATGTGTATCTGAAAACTGCAAGGCAAAAGCCTTTTCAGATTTTTAGGTGAAAAGGAGGGGAGTGAGGGTGAACAGAGGGAACAGCTCTTCTGGGTCTTTCAGAACATCCTCTCCCTGTTTCCTGGCTGTCCCTACAGGGCTGTGTCACCTGCTCCCCAATCATCCAGCCGCCTGCAGCCCCCCTTCAGCCCCCACCCCACATTGCTGTCCAGTACCCCCAAGCCCCCAGGGATGTCAGAACCACGGAGCTGCTCCTCCTTCTCGACGGCCCTGCTTCAGGTCAACGAGGACCTTGTGTCCCTTCCACACCAGCTGCCAGAGGCCAGCGAGCCGCCCTGGAGCCCCTCTGAGAAGAGGAAAAAGACCTTCCTGGGAGAGCTCCAGAGGCTAGGCTCAGAGACGCACCGCCCACAGCACATCAGGGAGGCCACTGCGGCTCCCCACAGGAAGAGGAAGAGGAAGAAGAAAAAGCACCTAGGGGACACAGCTGCCACCGCCCTGCAGGAGGGGCAGACACAGAGACAGCCTGGGAGCCCCACGCACAGGAGGGAGGGCCAGGCCCAGCTGCCCGCTGTCAGCCGGCAGGAAGACGGCACACAGCCACAGGTGAACGGGCAGCAGGTGGGATGTGTTGCGGACGGCCACCACGCGAGCAGCAGGAAGCGGAGGAGGAAGGGAGCAGAGGGTCTTGGTGAAGAAGGCGGCCTGCACCACGACCCACCTTGGCACAGGTAAGGGCAGGAGCAAGGTGGCATCTGTGTACCTCTGCCAAGAAACAAAGCAAAACCACAAAATCTACCTCTAACCCCACGTAGGTATGATCTGGAAATGTAGTCTGCTTGTGTGGTTTTCTAAAATGTGAATATGTGAGCAAATGTCTCCTCTGGCCAGTTGTGGTGGCTCACACCTGTAATCCTAGCACTTTGGGAGGCTGAGGCAGGCGGATCACTTGAACCCAAGAGTTTGAGACCAGCCTGGGCAACACGGCAAAGCCCTTTCTCTACCAAAAACAAAAATGGATTGGGCATGGTGGCACATGCCTGTGGTCCCAGCTACTCAGGAGGCTAAGATGGGAGGATGGTTTGAGCCCAGGAGGCGGAGGTTTCAGTGAGCTGAGATTGCGTCACTGCCCTACAGCCTGGGTGACAGCTAGACCCTGTCTTAAAAAAAAAAAAAAAAAAAAAAAACACACACACACACAAAAAACTCCTCTGATAAATACCAGTGGATTGGTCCTTGAAGTGACAGTGGTATGGACAGTAGTGTCCATCATTGTATGTGCAAAGCCATCCAAGGATGCTGGATCAGGTGACCCAGGCCAGGCCAGGCTCTGCAGTTTCATCAGGTCACAGTAGCCTGCACATTGGCCTCGATGGGCTTGGCTCAGTTAGGATGAGAAACGTGACTGGTTTTCCCTCCATCGTCTCCATGGCTGCGTGTGGAGCATCTGCTAATGCGTGTTGGGGGAAGAATGTTGCAGGGAGCTCCGTGCACTGGGTCACAGCTGGGGTGGCACCTTCTCCATGTTGCAGGCGGGAGTCTGTGAGCTTCTGCTCCCCTTCCAACTTGTTCAGAGCTGACTGCTGTGTCTCATTTCCCAGCAGCTGCTCTCCCATGGGTGATGGTGATCCAGAGACCATGGAAGAGTCTCCAAGGAAAAAGAAAAAGAAAAAAAGGAAGCAGGAGCCACAGCAGGCGGTAGAAGAGGATGGGCATCTCGAAGGCCTGAGGAACGCCAAGCCCCGAGATGCTGCTGTCCCCAAGTCCAGCAGCCACATGCCATCTGTGAATGGCTGGTGTCCTGGGGACCACATGGGTATGCACCAGGGGAGGGGGTGCAGGACCACATAAGTATGCATTGGGCGAGGGGGGTAGTATTGGGGAGTGCACAGGCTGAGAGCAGTGCCTCCTGCATCTGAGCTTGGGAGGGTCTGGGAGAAGATGTGGAGGTCCCTGGGACCCTGCCAACCTTCACTCCCCGCCCACGAGTCTGTTCCCTTGGGTGCTGGGGTTGAAGCTTCCTCATGTGTCAAAAACATTTGACTGAAACAACCCCATGGGAGAGGTTACAGTGCAATGAGGTTTAAAACATTCTGTGAACGCCAGTGGATCTTCCGATTCAAAGCTGTTCCTGTCTACAGCTTCTCATGGAATGACTCCCTCAACTCCCAGCCTGAGTTTTTTTCTGTGACAGTTGAACTTAGAAGAGTTGGGTTCAAAAGTGAATCCTCCTCTCCCTCTATGTAGCTGGGCCTTTCAGAACATAGCATGGTGTGCTTGCTGTTGGGGACCTGTGTGCTGTGGCTGTCCTTGGGCACCACCCTCCAATTGGAGGGTCTTTTGTTTTCTTTAGGGCTGGCTGGGGCATGCCTTGGCAGGCACCTGCCACAGAACACGTTTGTTAAGTGAAGGGAAGAAAGTCTTGGCTGCTTGGTATAGCGGGCCGAGTTTGAGTGAGGCCTCCGCTGCAGTCTGGAAGGTCTGATGGCAGTGCATCCAGGGGCCAGCAAGACCTTAGAGACTAATTTGTATTTATCCATCTCTTAAGAAAGGAATTTATCGATAAAAATGAAATAGTATGAAACAAATTGCAAAATGCGGGTGCTAGCCAGTGCCGACCATGTTTGCTGGCCAGCATGCTCTCAGAAGTACTACACTAACATGGTGCCAGAGCCGTGCTCCGTGCCATCCTTGGAGCAAAGCGGAGTTGGCTTGTTAATGCAGGAATTCAAGGGACATCACTTGAGCACTTGCAGTGCAGCAGGGTCCATGCCAGGTGCTAGTTGTGTGTCCTGAGCAGTGCGCCCTGCACTGCGCACTGGGGGCTGCATGGGCTCTCGGGGGGAGCACCTGGCCCCATACACTCTCAGTCCTGTGCACCTGAGGAGAGTGGCTACATGAGCAGGGTACCAGGCCCAAGGGCAGGAGGCGCACGCAGCATGTTGGGAGCAGGCGGGCTACTCTGCATGGCCAGGTCCCTGGGCTGTGGATGAGACGGGAGCTATGGAAGCCACTGTGCGGGGGCAGGGGACACTTAGCTTGGAGCTCACTGAGGAGTTGGAGGCAGGGATAAATGAGGTCAGATTTGTGTGAAGGGAGGTGAGTATATTCCAGGGGCTATGTGGCTAGCTGGCCAGAGGACTAGTTCAGAAAGGGCTTCTAGAACCTGATGAGGGTGGCGAGTGCTCTCCTGGTCCCGACATGCTGGGTGGACCAGGTTACCCCTGGACAGGGCTTAAGAGGTTGGGGTCCCTGATGGCAGCAGCCAAGCCTGGCCGTTCCCCTCAACCCTGTGGCCGTCCAGGTGTCAGGCTGGTTCCGGGGCGTGGGCCTCTTCCTTAGGTAAAGAGGGTTCCATTTAGATCTAGTTTTCGTCCCTCCCTCTGTCAGACTGAGGACTTACCCTGCTGGTTAAAGGGGTTTTAGAGGGTTTGTTTTGCTTTTTAGCTTTTTGTTATTTTCCATGTTTTCTTTTTTATGAATTGACTTGGACAACAGCCTTCTCTACTGTGTGAGATCATTAGTAAATTAGGCATGTAAGCATTAGTAAATAAGCATTTAGGCTGGGTGCCATGGCTCATGCCTGTAATCCCAGCACTTTGGGATTACAGTTTGGGAGCACTTTGGGAGGCCAGTAGGAGTCCCCAGGAGTTTGAGACCAGCCTGGGCAACACAGTGAGACCCTGTCTTTAAAAAAAAAAAAAAGGCATCCACTTACTGTAAGTTCTGCTATAATTTAAGGTGTGTGGTTGCTTCCCCAGTGGGTTATATTAAACGTTTGTAAATGTTTCTTGGCTCCTCCTCTTGCAGGGCTGGGCCAGGCCCCTCCTGTGTCTTGGAATGGAGAGCGAGAGTCTGATGTGGTCCAGGAACTGCTCAGATACTCATCTGATAAAGCTTATGGGAGAAAAGGTACTGGTTTGGAGACAGGACTTCCGTTTGCCTTTGATTGGTTGGTTTTGGAGGAGGGAAGGTTGTGGAATGGATCCTGGTGTACTGGGAGTGTGGAGGGCGGGCATCGCTCGGCTTTGAGAATGGGAAGAGGAATCTCAAGACTGGCTGGAATCCTCTTTAAACCCTCGGCCGTGGCACGAAGGTGGCTTCTGTCCATGGTAGGATCCAGAACAGCTGCGTCTGAGGGTTGGGGCAGGGTGAGGAACCCAACACATTCTGGGTCTTGGGTAGGGAAGGGGCAGAGTGACCAAGCTCTTCCAACCTAGGTAATGTCACTTCTTACTCAGAGCATGTTTTTATTCAGACTTCGAGGCCAAACATGACATCTTTGTTTCTCAGACGAGGGCATGGGTTTAGAGAGAACTGAAGTCTGTGGCCATGGTTTAGCGTTTAGCTAAGAGGGTGGTGTTGGGGGTTCCGTGCTGACCGACCACACTCGGACGTCGAGCCGTCCTCCTCTTGTCCTTCTGTTCACCACGAGGTGGCACTCAAAATTGGTGACTAATTATGGGTAGACTAGTTGGTAAATGACTCTTGAGGTGAAGCCACAGGGTACCTGGGAACCTGCACTCATGCTGAGCCCTGTGTCTGCCCGGTAGTTCTGACCTGGGATGGCAAGATGTCGGCGGTCAGTCAGGATGCTATTGAAGACAGCAGACTGGCCCAGACTGAGACCGTGGTTGATGACTGGGATGAAGAGTTTGACCGAGGGAAGGTATGATGCGTGATGCTGACCACAGGCTTGAGGGAGCAGGGCGGTGTGGCTCAGCTCAGGGCCGGGGCAGTTGGAGGTGGCGGCAGTGGCATGAAGTGGCCAAGCGCGAGAAGAGCCAGGCTGCCCAGGCCTGTCCGGGCATGTGGCCATGGAAAGGGAATGCATCCTTGCAGCTTCCTCCCCTGCATCAGTAGGGGGACAGCAGGGCGCCGTGCGCAGGGGTCACTGTGAAGAGTGGGTCTCCAGAGAGCTTGCGGGAGCCTGGCCTGTGTGCAGGAAGCTGGTGGCCTGCATGCAGTATGGAGCCCCGTGGGCCAGGAAAGAGCCCTTTTTGGGAACTGTGATGCCTGCGATTCTTGGTCTAGGAAAAGAAAATTAAAAAATTTAAGAGAGAGAAGAGGAGAAACTTCAACGCCTTCCAGAAACTTCAGACTCGACGGAACTTCTGGTCTGTGACTCACCCAGCGAAGGCTGCCAGCCTCAGCTATCGCCGTTGACTGTGCCCCTGTGGAAGGAGGTTGGTTCCGAGGGCGTGGGTGTGAGGGTGAGGTGGGGGTGTGTGTGCCGTGTTTGTGTATGGGGGTGTGGTGGGGTGTGGCATGCATGTGTGTGATGCATGTAGGCTATGTATCTGGTACATGTGTGTTGGGTGGTGTGTGTCTGGTGTGGATGCGTCTGTGGTGTGTCTCCCAGTCACTTGAATGGAGAAGGGTGTGTGTGGGATGCGTGTGTATAAGGGGGTGCGTGTAGTGTGTATTGGGTGTGGGGTGTGTACACCTGGCATCTGTGGCGTGTGTCCTGGTTACTTGGAGAAGGGCATATGTGGGGTGTGTGGAGGATGTGGGCAGTGCATGTATCTGGCACGTGTCCTAGTCACTTGCAGAAGCGTGTGGGGTTTGCCAGCCGCATCGAGATGTCACGCACTGGGTTCCTGGGTTGGACTCATACCCAAGGATGGCAGTGGGAAGATTGGGGTCCCGTTTCTGTCTGTCAGGACTGCCGTGCTTTGTTCCGCAGCCTCCTGGAGACAAGGTGTCCCTTCCTGGGAGCTGTCCGTCTGGACCTGAGGGAGCTCTCTGTGTGGGCTCTGCTGCGCTGTGAGCCTGCCATGGTAGGAGCTCTCCCGGTACCAGTGTCCACAGACCACCCGACGTAGAGGCTTTGAGGCTTCTCTATATCGGAACCTCTTTGGTGACATTCCTGACCAGCCCTGCAAGAGAAACGACAGTGTGTGTGTGAGCAGAGGTGGCTGCACGCCTGCTGGACATCTTCGCCGGGCTGTGCCTTCTTGTGTTCATAGACGGTGGTCTGTGCTGGCAGAGGCTGCTCCCCCCCTGGTTGGGGCTATCGAGAGAGTGGGGGACGGTGGCCACACGTCCCCCAGGTGATCTCCTGGTGCATGGCTGGTGGCTCTTGGCGAGCCATCCCTTGCTCCTCGGGGCTGGCACCACCGTTGTGTCTGAGCCCACCCTCCCCTGCTTCCTCAGTGGGGCCCCTTCATCTGTTGGCCTTACCTGTCCTCAGAAAGGAAGAGTCGACTCCACCCAGCCAGCTCTCCCTTTTATGGAACTTGAGAGGGTGGCCCTACTGTGCACCCCTTCCTTGTGAGTAACTTTCAACTGTCCTGGAGAGCAGAGGCTATTTGGGGTTGGAGGAGCCCTCGGTATTACCTGCAAATACATCTGCTTTCCAGGCTGCTATTTATTCTGAGACGACCGTGCTGTAGCTTCCCTTGCAGCTGCAGTACCCCACAGGTCTTCTGAGGTGGAGGCCTTGGGCTAGAGTTTTCCATTTATTTTACTACTTAATACAAAACATTTATTTTTGACCAGTCCTGTGGCTTCCATTAGCAATATGTTTCCTTTCCCAAATATGCAAATAGTGGCTTTGTTTGCTCAATTTTGTGAGTGCTTTGGAATTTAAATGATTGTATAAGTCAAGAAGATTACTTTTCTATCTTGCTTAAGCTGTGCCTGCTAACTTGTAATTTAATAAATACAGGAAATCCTCAGAGAAGGTGATATTTTCAAGAAAAAGACAAATGCCCTCATAGTAGTGGGAAGTGTGAAGGTGACCGTGAACATCCTTCCTTGTTGGGTCTGTCCCCGTCCCTTCCTCCTGGAGTCGTCGCAGGTGGAGATGGACGTGGTGTTGGACTTACATCTCCTTCAATGTGGCTCTGCTGGGCCAGAGGCGTCCTGCTGTCCTGGGTGGCTGCCTCACTGTCTGCACCTCCTCTCCCAGGGGCAGCTTTGCGTCCTGCCTTCGTGCTCGGGGCCTGGGTGGTTACTGCTGTGTAGATGGGATTGCTTTTTTCATATGGGAAGATACATTTATTTTTTTCCATGTGGGTGGGTGTCTCTTTGGATTTTCTTCTGTTTTTACGTTTCACTTTCTTAGAAGGGCAGGAGAGAATCAAGCTCCTGTGGCCACCTCTGTCCCAGCAGCAGTGAGTGGAGGTCTGCCTTGAGCTGGTCAGGGTGCCCTCTGCTCTCCTGCAGACCGATCTCTGAATGTTAAAGATGAGGGCCTGACTTCCGTGCTCTGGCTTCGTAACTTATCTGGGAGGGAAAGCACATGCGTTCACGGGCAGGGTGCGTTCCTTTTCCTCTCGGGGTGGTGACTTGCATTCCTGTGTGAACTGTTCCCTCTGCCGTGTTTTTCATGTGATGCTCTACAGTTGAAAATGTTAGTTGTCTGCTAGCACGGAATTTGTCTCCTTTTCTTTCTCTTCTCTCCTCCAAATCAGTCTCTTCCCTTCTCCACTAGATAACTGTAAAACTTTTTCCTGAGGAACATACATTCGCTAACTCTTGGGCAGTGGTGAGCACGAGACGACTTTCTGCAGTGTTTATCAGTGTCGGGTAGAGTCACGTCCCTTCCCTCCACAGAAGTCATCAACCAGATAGGGAAGGGAAAGGTGAGGCCCAGAAAACGAGTTCAAATTCTAGGTCATGTGCACGTGTGTAAGTAAATATCAGTAACCCAAGCCTATATCGTAGCAGTCACTTGGTTGACTTAGGATCTGGGTCTGTTTAATTTTGTGCTTGGGAAGGGAGCTGGAGGGAGTGGGGCCTGCGTAGAGCAGCTGCCTCTCCGGGGTCCTCTCACTCACCTGCCCTGTGTCCTGGTTGCATGGCCGTACCTGTCTATGTGCAGAGGTCTGTGTCCCATCCTCTGCACCTCCTCTCCAGGGGCCTGGGAGCCCCACATGCTGGTGCAATAAAACACTCTGTTTTTGTGAGTTCTGGGTCTTTGTTTTTTCATTTGATTTTTTTTTAAAGGTACATCCCCACCAGGGTCTCGCTGATTCCACCTGTCCTGGAAGTTGAGGTTGGGCTAGGAGGGGCAGGTAGGTCCCTGCAGGGAGCCCAGTGTCCACGAGGTTACATTTGGCAAGAGCAGCCCTAGTGAATGGGTGACCAGGAGGCCGAATGCCCCCGGGGCGCAGGCGGGTTGCAGGGTTGCAGTGCATCGGGTCCTGTTGAGAATGCCGCTCTGCAGCTCTGTTCCCTGATGTGTGTGGCTTCCCACCTCTCCCTTCAGCAACTTGGAAGCAAGCTTTTCCACCCCAGGGTGTCCAGCAAACACAGGGCATCATGTTTTCGCGTATTTTTAGGGGCTTGGCTGGACACCCCAAAATGAGGACAGCCAAGTAAGAGCAAGTGAGGTGAGGCAGCTCCTGGACCCAAACCAAAGGGGTGGCAGAGTGGGGCACACTGCTGACCCAGAGGCCTTCCTGCCAGCCAGGCTGTATCTGAAGGCATTTGCCTTGTAGTCTGGGCAGCGGTTGAGGGGTTTCTGAGGCTTGGAGAGGTGGTGATCTGACACCAACGCTGGGTGCAGTGGTTACATGGGTGAGGCTGTAGTTTTTCCATTATTTTTTTTTTCCCAAACAGAGTCTCCGAGCTCTGTTGCCCAGGCTGGAGTGCAGTGGCGTGATCTCCGCTCACTGCAACCTCTGCCTCCCCGGTTCAAGCAGTTCTCCTGCCTCAGCCTCCCAAGTAGCTAGGAGTACAGGTGCGCATCACCACGCCTAATTTTTGTATTTTTAGTAGAGACGGGGTTTCACCATGTTGGCCAGGCTGGTCTCTAACTCCTGACCTTGTGATCCGCTTGCCTGGGCCTCCCAAAGTACTGGGATTCCAGGCGTGAGCCACTGCACCTGGCTGATCTCCATCTCTTGACCTCGTGATCCGCCCGCCTCGGCCTCCTAAAGTGCTGGGATTCCAGGCATGAGCCACCGCGCCCGACAGGCTTTTCCATTCTAACTGCCATTTACCAAACGCTAGGGCCACTTCTGGGTGAGTGTAAAAGTGAACACACGCAGAGTCCCACCGCAGGACTGACGGCTCCACGGCAGGGCGGGCAGGACTGACGGCTCCACGGCAGGGCGGGCACTGCTAGGGAGATGCCGGGAGGCCATGAGGAGCCTGTCATGAGCTCTGCGTGAAGCACCGTCGGGTGAGGTGACATTCTGAAAGGGGGTTGGAAGTGGGAGCCGGCCAGCAGGACTCAGCTGGCTAACCATAAGTCAGATGCAAAAGTCCAGGGCAGGTTTTGGTTGACAGTTTGGGCAAGAAGGGTTACCAAGATCTGATGTACCAAGGTACTCCTGAGGCTGATAGTGGATTCCAGGATGTCTGATGGCCTGAAAGGCGGCCGGTGGAGCGCAGAGGACAGCAGGTGAGGATGACCAGCCACTAGGTTGGCTGAGAAGTGGCTAAGGCTAGAGCTAAGAGATTGGCATTAGTAGCAGAGGCTAGAAGTGAGGTCACTTGGATATTCAGGAGATGGACTGACTCGAGGTGAGGTGACAGATACGGTGGAAGGTTCTGGGTGGAGTTTAAGATGATTTCTGCTGGGTTGGTTAGTTGGGTTTAGAGGCCAAGTGGTAGCCAGGGAAGCAGGTGGCTCACTGATGGTTTCAGGAAGGCCTTTAGGTGGTGAGAGATTCCGTCTGACACAGTTGACGTGTTGGCATGTTACCAGAATGGAACCCAGGGAGGATCCTAGGCATGGGAAGTAGGCAGTGGGTGAGCTCCGAGTCTTCCAGTTCGGAAAAAACCCAGGTGTCCGGACACTGGGCAATCAGGTGGGCATCCATTTGTCTCTAACACACTATTAGGGCTCATTTTAACTGTGACAGTGACCTTCAGGCCAGTTTGACACTGGATGGTGCTGTGAGAATTGCTGCCTCGAGTCTTGGTAGCTTGGACAACCTCAGTTGGTTGTGAGTAGATGAGGATGATGAGTACACCGAGGGGGTGGTGGTAAAGGAGAACTGTGGGCACACAGGTCACGTGACATGCAGGGGGGCAGCTTTCTGTGTCTTATCACCTGAGCTGACTCCCAGGAGCTCACACGCTTGCCTGGAGGTGGCCCTGCTGCTGCTTCGTGCAGATCCCGGCTTGGCTCGGCCCCCTGCTCCTTCCACATCCGGACTGGGGATGCCCCTTGGCGAAGATCATCCGGGTGCCATGGATTTGGCTTTCAGGGCTGTCTGGCTGCCCTTCTTCGTTAGGCTCTGCCTGCCTTTTGGGATTTCTGCCCTTGGTCTTCAGGCACCTCCTTCCTGTCTCTCCCATTCTTTTCAGTGATCCCTGCAAAACTGTTTTGCTGTCTCATCGTGTACGTGCCCACTACTCTTGGCAGGTGACTTCCGATGCTACCTCAAGAATTCTCATCCCACCCCAAAATTAAACAACATGGGAAAACCAAAGCTAAAGCCATCTCCTCTCCCTCTGTTCCCTTCTCCTTCTTACCTCAGGGTTCTCAGTGTTCGTGGGGCAGCAGGAGCACCTGGGGAGAGGCATTCGATACTGACAGAAGTAGAATCAGAATCTATGGGTGAGGCTTGGGCATCAGCATTTAAAACCTTCCCAGGGGGATCGTAGTGAGCAGCAGAGTTGAGAGTTGCGGTCCTGGTCCCTGGTCTCAAACTCCAGTGAGCACCAGAATTGCCGGGGGCTTCTTAACACACCAGTTTCCGGGCTCCTTCCCCGGCCTTCTGATTGAGCAGGTCTGGGACGAGGCCTGAGAATGTGCGTGTCCAGTAGGCCCCAGGGCTGCTGCTGGGCAGACCCACTGTTCTGATCTGATGCCTCCCAGAGGGGCTGGGTGGTTGGTGTGGGAGAGTGGGAAGGAAGTGTAGTACAGGGGCTGTTCCTCCATCCTCTGGGGACCTCTACTGGAGATGCTGGATGAGGTGCCCCCTCTGTGTATGCTGGCACCCCGCCTGTGCACTTGAGGCCAACCTCTTCCACCCTGGGGACCTTGCTCCATTCATTACCCTGTCTGTGCCCGTGTCTCACTCTTCCCTTCCCTTAGGAACATGTTCAGGTGTCTCCCGTCCTAAAAAGCCTGCGTTTTCTTGTGTCCCCTCTCAGCCACCCTCTCCCTTAGTCAACAGTTTGCTCTGTGTTGACTCCGTGGTTCTTAGTCTAGCTTCTGCCATCATCACTCTTCGGTGACCTAATTCCCACACTTGCCACCGACTTCTTGCCACGATTTGACACTGTTCACCTCCGCACCCCAGAGAGCTCCTCTAAGATGTGAGTCGGTTGCATTTGATGCACACTCTAGATCAAGCCCAGAATCAGCTGATCCAGTCAACACATCCCACTGAACAGTCGACCAATCACCCTGTGTCGGGATGTCTACTGTAGACACTCAAAAGTGGTGCCCCTCAGTATAGGATCCTGGCCTCAAATAATCCTCTTGCCTTGGCCTCCCAAAGCATTGGGATTACAGGTGTGAGCCACTGTGCCCAGCCTCAAGGACAATCTTTTAAGGCAAGAAACCAGAATCCAATCATTCGTGACATAAGGTTTCCCACTCCTGTTCAGAGAACATAGTCTCCTCTATTTTGCGATCCAGATCCCCCTGCCTCTTCAGCCGTCCACAGCCCCCTGGAGGCCTCTGGGCAGCTGTCCGGCCCATTGTTCTGGGATCTCAGAAAGCACTCCAGGCACTGAGGACATTGCCCCATGAGAGGGGCCTGAGATTTAAAATGTGCTTGTTCTTAGCAGAATCTGTCCTGAATTGTTGCTTATGCAAGTTGCTTTCTCAAGGGGAAACTGCTGTATGTTTTTCCTGCTTTAAAGGGATTAAAGTAGGGCCAGGCTGGAGTCAGGTTTGAAGCATGACTTCCTATAGAAAGACGGCCGGGGCCAGGCGCGATGGCTCACACCTGTAATCCCAGCACTTTGGAAGGCGTAGGCAGGCGGATCACCTGAGGTCAGGAGTTCGAGACCAGCATGACACAACATGGAGAAACCCCATCTCTACTAAAAATACAAAATTAGCCGGGTGTCGTGGGCGCATGTCTGTAATCCCAGCTACTTGGGAGGCTGAGGCAGGAGAATTGCTTGAACCCAGGAGGTGGAGGTTGCGGTGAGCTGAGATCACACCACTGCACTCCAGCCTGGCAACAAGAGTGAAACTCCAGCTCAAAAAAAAAAAAAAAAAAAAAAGGAAAAGCACAGAAAGCCAGATTGGGATCAAGACCTGTGTTCTAAGGGGTCTGCCATGAGTTAGCATCATGAATTTGCTTTTCTCCTCTAAAATGCAGATTAGATTCAAATCATGACTGTCAGCTGTCACGCTCACGATACATGTCTTGCATGTGTGTTTTCATTGGTTTTCTCCCTGTCTGCTTCATTTAGGAGGGTGTTGATTAGAGGAAGCAACAGGACGCAGCTGCCAAATATCCATTAGACATTGAGTGAGAAAAACTGGTCACAAGATTGCCAGTCCCTTAAGTAGGATCTAGTTATTTAGGTAGCTTCTTACCATCATGAGACCAGATTTCAACACACGGTCTAAGTACATGGCAAATACTTGCTGTGAAATGTGTGTAGGGAATTCAAGTTATTTTACATAAACCAATGATTTTTTTAAGGCCGTTTTAAAATGAATTTGTTGGCCAGGCACAGTGGCTCATGCCTGTAATCCCAGCACTTTAGGAGGCTGAGGTGAGAAGATTACTTGAGCCCAAGAGTTCGAGACCAGCCTGGGAAACATAGTGAGAGCCTGTCTCTACAAAATTTTATTATTATTATTATTATTATTATTATTATTATTATTATTATTATTATTATTTGAGATAGAGTCTCACTCTGTCGCCCAGGCTGGAGTGCAGTGGCGTGATCTCAACTCACTGCAACCTCTGCCTCCCAGGTTCACGTCATTCTCCTGCCTCAGCCTCCCAAGTAGCTGGGACTACAGGTGCCCGCCACCACACCTGGCTAATTTTTTGTATTTTTAGTAGAGATGGGGTTTCACCATGTTAGCCAGGATGGTCTCCATCTCCTGACCTCGTGATCCACCCGCTTCGGCCTCCCAAAGTGCTGGGATTACAGGTGTGAGCCACCGCGCCCAGCTTCTACAAAAAATTTAAAAGAAATAAAAATAAAATGCATGTCTACCTTTATTATCCCATGGGAAGAGCTGAGATTGTTAAAATGTATCTCATGTAGTTTTTTGTTGTTACTATGTTACAAATGATCAGTGTTTAATGTACTTCCCCTCCCCCTTTAAAATGTATTATTCTGGCTGGGTGTGGTGGCTCACGAATGGAATACTACCACTTTGGGAGGCTGAGGCGGGTAGATCACCTGAGGTCAGGAGTTCAAGACCAGCCTGGCCAACATGGCAAAACCCCATCTCTACTAAAAATACAAAACTTAGCCATGTGTGGTGGCGCATGCCTGTAATCCCAGCTACTCAGGAGGCTGAGGCAGGGAGAATTGCTTGAACCTGGGAGGCGGAGGTTTCAGTGAGCCAAGATCGTGCCACTGCACTCCAGCCTGGGCAAAAGAACAAGACTCCATCTCAAATAATAATAATAATAATAATAACGCCAGGCATAGTGGCTTGCACCTGTAATCCCAGCACTTTGGGAGGCTGAGGCAGGCGGATCATGAGGTCGGGAGTTCAAGACCAGCCTGGCCATCATAGCGAAACTCTACTAAAAATACAAAAATTAGCCACGTGTGGTGGTGGGCACCTATAGTCCCAGCTACTTGGGAGGCTGAGGCAGGAGAATCACTAGAACCCGGGAGGCAGAAGTTGCAGTGAGCCGAGACTGCGCCATTACGCTCCAGCCTGGGTGACAGAGTGAGACTCCATCTTAAAAAAAGAAAAGAAACCCTGTCTCTACTAAAAATACAAAAATTAGCCAAGTGTGGTGGTGGGTGCCTGTAATCCAGCTATTCAGGGAGGCTGAGGCAGGGGAGTCACTTGAACCTGGAAAGTGGAGGTTGCAGCGAGCCGAGATCGTGCTGTTGCACTCCAGCCTGGATGACAGAGTGAGACTTCGTCTCAAAAAAAATAAAAAAAAGAAGGTATTATTCTGCCATATTCTGTCTTATGTGGCTACACAGTTACTCTTGGCAAGACCCAGCACTTACCAGTCACCCAGTAAATATTTGTTGAATGAGTGAACTGGAGCAGCTGCTGAAGGCAGCATGCTTTGTGACTGTGCATTCGGACCCTGCTCAGAAAACAGCCAGTCCACCCTCCTCCAAAGTCAGTGGCTCCACAGTCTACACTGCACTAATTCCCCTTCACATTGCCTTCCCCGAGCCCTACCCGCACCCCCTTTGTTTTTCTGCGTGAATGAAAACATTTTGGTGAAGTCTAGCAGGAACTAGAGCACTACCTCCTCTATTTGTAAAGTGAACGCCCAAACCGTGGCACGTGGCCAGCTGTCTTTTGGGTGGCACAGGAACAGTTGGTGACAGCTGGATACAATCAAGTTCCATTACAAACAGATTTTAAGTGCCATTTACACACAGAAGAAATTGCAAGCTTTAGCAAAATAAAATCTGGGGGTTTTCAAAGCAAGACAATACCCCAATCCAAGCCTGTGTGAGCAGTTCGCTTTGCAGCCTTTTGTGGGGATTAACACCCCTTCTTCACCAGTGCTCCACCTTCCCTGCAAGGTCTATGCTGCAGAATTAGCAAGTCCAGGAGGCTTGCTCCCTGGCAGAGCTGCTGAGTCCTCTGTCTTCTATTTATTCCCTTTGTGAAGACACCTGAATTAAAGGCCTGTCTAACCACTGTTCAGCCTACTCCTGGATGGGAGGTGTCAGAGGCTGGCTTCTAGAAAAGCTGCTACCTCGAGGTCATCCCTTTCACTTGGTCTCAGGGTGTACAAATCACTTACACAGTGATTGGGCAAGTGAAGGCTGGCATGCCCAGTTGAGCCTCATCTCTCTCTCTCTCTCTCTTTTTTTTTTGAGACAGAGTCTCGCTCTGTCGCCCAGGCTGGAGTGCAGTGGCCGGATCTCAGCTCACTGCAAGCTCCGCCTCCCGGGTTTATGCCATTCTCCTGCCTCAGGCTCCCGAGTAGCTGGGACTAGAGGCGCCTGCCACTGCCACCTCGCCCGGC
>NC_045449.1:72538136-72546639 GCF_002776525.5 Piliocolobus tephrosceles | reverse complement strand
GTTTTTTTTTTTTTTTTTTTTTTTTGGTATTTTTTAGTAGAGACGGGGTTTCACTGGGTTAGCCAGGATGGTCTCGATCTCCTGACCTTGTGATCAGCCTGTCTTGGCCTCCCAAAGTGCTGGGATTACAGGCTTGAGCCACCGCACCTGGCCTTTTTTTTTTGAGACCGAATTTCGCTCTTCTTGCCCAGGCTGGAGTGTAATGGCGCAATCTCGGCTCACTGCAACCTCCACCTCCCAGGTTCAAGCGATTCTTCTGCCTCAGCCTCCCAAGTAGCTGGGACTACAGGTGCGTGCCATCATGCCTGGCTAATTTTTGTACTTTTAATAGAGATGGGGTTTCGCCATATAGGCCAGGCTGGTCTCGAACTCCTGACCTCGTGATCTGCCCGCCTCGACCTCCCAAAGTGCTGGGATTACAGGCATGAGCCACCACACCTAGCCTCATATCTCTTTCATGAAGCCAGTGTTATCCCCAGACATCTCAGTCCTCAGTGTCCCTCCTGTCCCCACCTCTGGCAATAGGCAGCATTCTGGTCTTGGCAGAGGGGAATGACATCAGGTAGTGGCTGACAGTTCTCCCCTTGGTGGAGGGGAGGCCATAGATGATGTCCTGGTGTCTGGTGTTGTTTTTTTGTTTGTTTGTTTGTTTGTTTTGAGATGCAGTCTTGCACTGTCACCTGGGCAACAGTGGCGCAATCTTGGCTCACTGCAATCTCTGCCTCCCAGGTTCAAGAGATTCTCCTGCCTCAGCCTCCCGAGTAGCTGAGATTACAGGTGCCCGCCACCACACCTGGCTACTTTTTTGTATTTTTAGTAGAGACGGGATTTCACCATGTTGGCCAGGTTGGTCTCGAACTCCTGACCTCGTGATTTGCCCGCCTCGGTCTCCCAAAGTGCTGGGATTACAGGTGTGAGCCACTGCGCCCGGCCTGGTGTCTGGTGTTCTGATGGCCTCAGCAATACCTACCCCATGGACGTACGTCCCTCCACATCTCGTCCTTGGCCCTTCCTTCCTTCATGCCTTCTAGCAGATGGGGGTGAGCTGTCTATTGTTCCGGTAGCACACAGGGTCGGGGTGGGCATCAGTCCTGCCTTTCTTCTGAGACCCTCCAGCTTGCACTTCCGGAAGCTGGGCGCCCCTCACTGCCACACTCAACCAGCTGGGAGAACATAAAGGTAACGAAATAGAATTCCCTGTTTTAGAAAAAGGAACCAGGCCGGGCGCGGTGGCTCACGCCTGTAATCCCAGCACTTTGGGAGGCTGAGGCGGGCGGATCATGAGGTCAGGAGATCAAGACCATCCTGGCCAACATGATGAAACTCCGTCTCTACTAAAAATACAAAAATTAGCTGGGTGTGGTGGCGTGCGCCACCTCCAGCTACTCGGGAGGCTGAGGCAGGAGAATCGCTTGAACCTGGGAGGTGGAGGTTGCAGTGAGCCGAGATTGCACCATTGCACTCCAGCCTGGTGACAGAGTGAGACTCTGTCTCAAAAAAAAAAAAGAGAAAGAAAAGGAAAGTAAAAGGAACCATATAAAATGTGGGTATTCGGAAGAATTGGAAGGTACAGTGAAGCATAGTATCTATATGATAAACAGCTCTAAAAGTTTACTGTGAAAATTAAAATAATGAATCTGGTCGGGTGCGGTGGCTCACGCCTGTAATCCCAGCACTTTGGGAGGCTGAGGCGGGCGGATCACGAGGTCAGAAGATGGAGACCAATCCTGGCTAACACCGTGAAACCCTGTCTCTACTAAAAATACAAACAACTAGCCAGGCGAGGTGGCGGGTGCCTTAGTCCCAGCTACCCAGGAGGCTGAGGCAGGAGAATGGCGTAAACCTGGAAGGCGGGGCTTGCAGTGAGCTGAGATTGTGCCACTGCACTCCAGCCTGGGCGACAGAGCAAGACCCCATCTCACAAAAAAAAAAAAAAAAATTAGCCAGGCATGGTGGCGGGTGCCTGTAATCCCAGCTACTTGGGAAGCTGAGGCAGAAGAATTGCTTGAACCCAGGAGCTGGAGGTTGCAGCAAGCAACATATCTTTTGTTGAGACATGACTCAACCCATAACGGTATGGAAAGGTTCTCTTCTCAGAGGTAAATGTGGCTCCCAGTCTCTACCCCACGGATGATGAGGCAGTGCTGATTCACGAGTGGAAGCCTCTAGAGCTTGGGGCTTTCCAGCTGCTCTTCATTGCCCTGTGTGTTCCCAACACATGAACAGCGCCCCTAACAGAGATTTGTTCAGTGACTGAATATATATCTGTAAACCTATAGCATGTATACATGGATTTTGATTACAAATGGTTCTGTATTATATATCACTGTTCTGACTGCTTTTTTCACTTATAGCTTGGAAACTGTCTTCTGTTGGTAATACAGAAATCTGCTTCCATCTCTTGAAACCTGGGAATGCTCCCTTGTATGAAAGTATCCTAATATAGTTAACCTGTTGGCTATTGACGAACTTTGAGTTGGTTCCTGAAGATGTTTTAAAACCATAGTATAGGCCGGGCGCGGTGGCTCAAGCCTGTAATCCCGGCACTTTGGGAGGCCGAGACGCGTGGATCACGAGGTCAGGAGATCGAGACCATCCTGGCTAACACGGTGAAACCCCGTCTCTACTAAAAAATACAAAAAACTAGCCAGGTGAGGTGGTGGGCGCCTGTAATCCCAGCTACTCAGGAGGCTGAGGCAGGAGAATGGTGTGAACCTGGGAGGCGGAGTTTGCAGTGAGCTGAGATCCAGCCACTGCGCTCCAGCCTGGGTGACAGAGCCAGACTCCGTCTCAAAAAAAAAAAAAAAAAACCATAGTATAGGGCTGGGCGTGGTGACTCACACCTGTAATCCCAGCACTTTGGGAGGCTGAGGTGGGTGGATCACCTGAGGTCAGGAGTTCAAGACCAGCCTGGGCAACATGGTGAAACCCCGTCTCTACTGGAAATACAAAAATTAGCCAGACGTGGTAGTGTGTGCCTGTAATCCCAGCTACTCGGGAGGCCGAGGCACGAGAATCACTTGAACCTGGGAGGCAGAGGTTGCAGTGAGCCGAGATCATGTGCCATTGCACTCCAGCCTGGGCAACAGAGTGAGACTCCGTTTCAATTAAAAAATAAAAAATAAAAAAATCAAACGGCTGGGCGCAGTGGCTCACACCTGTAATTCCAGCACTTTGGGAGGCTGAGGCGGGCAGATCACAAGGTCAGGAGATCAAGACCATCCTGGCCAACATGGTGAAACCCCGTCTATACTAAAAAAATACAAAAAAATTAGCCAGGCTTGGTGGCGGGCGCCTATCGTCCCAGCTACTCAGGAGGCTGAGGCAGGAGAATGGCATGAACCCGGGAGGTGGATCTTGCAGTGAGCCGAGATCGAGCCACTGCACTCCAGCGTGGGCGACAGAGCGAGACTCCGTCTCAAAAAATAAATAAATAAATAAATAAATAAATAAAATAAAACCGTGGTATAAGCATAGGAAAAATGTATTTTGGGTTACCTCTGCTTAAAACCTTTCTAATTCTTTTTGAGATTAGGCAAGGCAGGGAAGCTGAAGGGGGAATGTTTCGGGAAAACTCTCAAACTATAGTCTGCTCTCACCTCACGACCATCCTCATAGAAGACTGCTCTGCCCAGAGGCATGGGGTTTATCCCCACATATCAAGCAGTGGACACCACCCGGGGGTCCTCTAATCCAGTGCAATTCAGACTCTGTCTGGAGTGAGCTCAGATCTCACAGGTTGAGGGCTCAGTCCCCAAGACTGCACCTGTGACACCAGTCACAAGTCTGGGCCTCTGGAAGTTCTGAGCGACCAGCTTAAACTTGGAATTTCTATTATTCCCCCTCTTTGGGTTTGATTAACTTGCTGGTGCCACTCACAGAACTTAAGGAAACACTTACATTTCGTAGGTTTTTTTTTTTTTTTTGAGACAAAGACTCGCTCTCATCCCCTAGGCTGGGGGGTGTTGGCGGGGATCTTGGCTCAGTAAACTCCACATCCCGGGTTCAAGCGATTCTCCTGCCTCAGCCCCCTGAGTAGCTGGGATTACAGGTGCCCGCCACCACGCCAGGCTAGTTTTGGTATTTTTAGTAGAGACGGGTTTCACCATGTTGGTCAGGCTGGTCTCAAACTCCTGACCTCAGGTGATCCACTCGCCTTCCAAAGTGCTGGGATTATAGGTGTGAGCCGCCGCACCCAGCCATTTAGTGGTCTATTATAAAGGATATTGCAAAGGATACAGATGTAGAGACGGGGAAGGGGCACAGGGCTTCCAAGCCCTCCCTAGGCACCACTCTCCAGGAACCTCCACATGTTCAGCTATCCTGGCCCAGTCATTTTGGGTTTTTATGGAAGCTTCCATTCCCCAGGGCACAGAGCAGGACCCTTTCTGGGGAGGGTCTTAAGACCCACAATCAAAACGTGGGCAAGATTAAAGTCCTAGCCGGGCGCGGTGGCTCAAGCCTGTAATCCCAGCACTTTGGGAGGCTGAGACGGGCGGATCACAAGGTCAGGAGATCCAGACCATCCTGGCTAACACGGTGAAA
Source organism: Piliocolobus tephrosceles (assembly GCF_002776525.5). Lineage (NCBI taxonomy): Eukaryota > Metazoa > Chordata > Mammalia > Primates > Cercopithecidae > Piliocolobus > Piliocolobus tephrosceles. The sequence continues at coordinate 72,542,094 of NC_045449.1, read as the reverse complement.
CCCCGTCTCTACTAAAAATACAAAAAACTAGCCGGGCGAGGTGGCGGGCGTCTGTAGTCCCAGCTACTCGGGAGGCTGAGGCAGGAGAATGGCGTAAACCCGGGAGGCGGAGCTTGCAGTGAGCTGAGATCTGGCCACTGCACTCTAGCCCGGGCGACAGAGCAAGACTCCGTCTCAAAAAAAAAAAAAAAAAAAAGATTAAAGTCCTGCCTTGGGGCGGGTGAAAGAACAAGAGAAGGCCAGAGAGATTGTTTCCTGAGGCCTAACCCAACATTATAACAAAAGACTGTAACAAGAGTTTAGGGTGGTACAAGCCAGGAACAGTGGAAAATACCAGCGGGTGGCCAGGAGCAGCAGCACTTTGGGAGACCAAGGTGGGTGGATCGCTTGAGCCCAGGATTTGGCGGCCAGCCTGGACAACATGGCAAGACCCTGCCTCTAAAAATAAAAATAAAAATAAAATATTAGCTGGGTGTGGTGGCGTGCAACTGTAGTCTCAGCTACTCAGGAGGCTGAGGTGGGAAGATCAATAGAGCCTGGGAGGTGGGGGCTGCAGTGAGCCATGAGCCACTGCACTCTAGCCTGGCCGACAGAGCGAGACCCTGTCTCAAAAACGAAACAAAACCAAAAACTGTAAAATACCACAGGAAGGTACCAACTTAAAAAAATTAGTTGTCAAGTGGATCAACCACTAAGGACTTACAAACCACAGCAAAACTTGCAGGGAGCCCAAACCCATTTTAAAGGTTCTCTGAAGAATCAGTGGATGTGGGGGAAGAGGTCTGGGTTAGAATCCACAGCTGGAGTGGAGTCCTGTGGTTCCTGTCTCCCTGCTGCCGGCTCCTTCTCATTATGCTCCAGGGGCTGGGGACGCAAATTCAAGATACAAGAGTGCAACTGACTTGACTCCTGCTTGCAGGGATGCTTCCTTTTGAAGCCTTGGGCTTCCAAATGTCATGCAAAGATAACAACTAAAGGACCTCTCTGACTGGGTGTGGTGGCTTACGCTTGTAATCCCAATGCTTTGAGAGGCAGTGGTGGGCGGATCACCTGAGGTCAGGAGTTCGAGACCAGCCTGACCAACATGGCGAAACCCCGTCTCTACTAAAAACACAAAAAGTAGCTGGGCGTGGTGGTGCATGGCGGTAATCCCAGCTACGTGGAGGCTGCAGTGAGCCGAGATGTGCAGCTTCACTCCAGCCTGGATGACACAGTGAGACCCTATCTCAAAAAAAAAAAAATCTCTGATCATGAATGTGATCTAATGGAGCAGCTTCTGTGTTTCTTTGACAGTGATCCATGGTCAGGGACAGCCCTACCCAGTGAACACATGCATGCATTCATTTGCAACCAGAACAAACAGTCTCTGTATTACGTGTGATAGACTACAAGTTTTTAAAAATTCTATTTTCTTTTCATCTAATAAGTATTTGTTTCATAGTCATTAAGAGTCATGACCTGCTGTTTGAAAAACACTTCTCTTTTTTTTTTGGTAACAGGGTCTCACTGTGTCCCCCAGGCTGGAGCACAGTGGTACAATCATAGCTTACTGCAGCCTCAACCTCCCAGGCTCAAGGAATCCCTCCCACCTCAGCTTCCCAAGTGGCTAGAACTACAGGCATGTGCCACTATGCTCGACAATTTTTAATTTTTTGTAGAGACAGGGTCGCTCTATGTTACTCGGGCTGGTCTTTAATTCCCGCCCTGAAGCAGTTTTCCTAGTTTGGCCTCCCAAACTGTAAGGGAACAGAATTTGTAAACAGGGCCGGGCGCGGTGGCTCAAGCCTGTAATCCCAGCACTTTGGGAGGCCGAGATGGGCGGATCATGAGGTCAGGAGATCGAGACCATCCTGGCTAACACGGCGAAACCCCGTCTCTACTAAAAAATACAAAAAACTAGCTGGGCGAGGTGGCGGGCGCCTGTAGTCCCAGCTACTCGGGAGGCTGAGGCAGGAGAATGGCGTGAACCCGGGAGGCGGAGCTTGCAGTGAGCCGAGACGCGCCACTGTACTCCAGCCTGGGCGACAGAGCGAGACTCCGTCTCAAAAAAAAAAAAAAAAAAAAAAAAAGAATTTGTAAACAGTTATGTTCTCTGCTAATCTGTGATTAGCAGTGATACTAGTATCCCTCCCTCTCCAAATCTATTCAGTTGGTGAATTCAGCTAAGAAGTCTAGAGTGCTGACAGTAAAAATTAACATGCCATCTGAATCGCTTTTCTTCTGGAGTTCTGGTCATTGAGCAAGAGCTGAGGTGGGCTGGGACCTGCATACTGTTAACGGAAGAAACCCAGCTCGAATATACCTTGAACCTTCCGGTGAGTCTGGGGTTAGAAGTGAAGTAGGGAGTGAAATGGAGAGGATGGCGCATGGTGGGGGAGAGGCTCAGTGCTCCATTACCCCATGTGATGGGCGGTTTGAGATTTGCCAGGTCAATGTGGGGTCAATTCTAAAAGTGTCCTAAGTCTAGGCCAAGAGGAACAAAATGCAGCTGGGTCTCTGACTTAACACGCCTAAACCCAAGGGCACATTAGGGTCAAAATGTGACTCCCTACTCTAAGGTCACCAGTAAAACTGGACAATCTGGTAAAATCAATGAAGGTTAAGATCATGAATCCAGCCAGGCATGGTGGCTCACACCTGTAATCCCAGTACTTTGGGAGGCCAAGGAGAAAGGATCGCTTGAGCCCAGGAGTTCGAGACCAGCCTGGGAAACCTAGCAACCTCCATCTCTACAAAAAACACAAAAATTAACCCTAGGTGTGGTGGCCTGTGACTGTAGTCCCAGCTACTCAGGAGGCTGAGGTGGGAGAACTGCTTGAGCCCGGGAAGCAGAGGATGCAGGGAGTCATCATGGTGCCAACTGCACACTAGCCTGAGCAACACAACGAGTGAGACCCTGTCTCAAAAAAAAAAAGAAAAAAGAAAAATAGTAAAACTCAGGACAGGAGGGCCCACAAGGAAGGAGTTCTGTGGCTTTTACTCCCGTTTTTTGGTTGATCCAAAAATTCCCAGCAGTCCAGGGATTTCTGTGGAGTTCTCAGTGAGTGTTCTGTGTAGGGTGCAGGAGCCACAAGTGACTGCAGGGGGAAAGGCGGGTTCTGGGGCTGGCATTCTGCAGCAGTGAGTTTTTCCTCTGTCATAAAGAAACAGAAGGCCAAGCGTGGTGGCTCATGCCTGTAATCCCAGCACTTTGGCAGGCTGTGGCGGGCCGATCACTTGAGGTCAGGAGTTGGAGACCAGCCTGGCCAACATAGTGAAAAATGTGGTGGCAAAATTTCCCGTCTCGGCAAAAATACAAAAAAAAAATGTGGTGGCACATGCCTGTGATCACAGCTACTCAGGAGACTGGGGCAGGAGAATCTCTTGAACCCAGGAGGCGGAGGCTGCAGTGAGCTGAGATAGCGCCACTGCACTCCAGCCTGGGCAACAAGAGCGAAACTCGTCTCCAAAAAGTAAATAAATAAATGAATAAAATCCAAAACGCTGGGACTTGAAGTGCCCTCCTTTCAATCTTGACCCAGGTAACCTCAGGACAAATAAAAGGAAGTAGAAGCAGTAAACTTACGAAATGCAATATGTAAAGGTTCTGAACACAGGAGTCAATGAATTCAAATAGCTTTCGTGGCCTTTCGCCAAGGACCGGGCCCTCCCTGGCAAGCTGGGGCCGGGTCTGACCTTCGAGGTTGGCGTCAGCAAGGACCACCCTGCCCTTCAGTGGCCGGACACGACCTTGGGGCTTTCGTGCGGCCAGGCCAACTCCGGCACCCCGGGTACCTGCACCACCCTTGCGAAACCGAAACCTGCTCGCCGCCCCGCGGAGGCGGACGGGGAGGGTCCTCGAGTGGGGGCGTGGTCTAGAGGCGGGGCCAGCGGCCGGGCAGGGGAGGAGCCTCGGGTGGGAGCGCGTGCGCAGGCTGGAGCCTCGGGAGGAGGCCGCGTACCCGGGGTGCGGCGCGCG
>NC_045449.1:72517818-72537736 GCF_002776525.5 Piliocolobus tephrosceles | reverse complement strand
GACCGGGGGCGCGGGTGGCGCGGCGGGACGCGAGCGGAGAGCTGGGGCGCGGAGCCCGGCGCCCGCACCATGGAGGAGGACGACAGCTACGGTCAGTGCGCCCTGGCGGCGGACGCGTCGCCCTTGCTGCCCCCAGTCTCCTTCGGGCCCGGCCGTCAGGCAGCGCCTGTGGCGGCTGGCGTTTCCCGGGGACACTGGTGCGGGACGCGGAGCCCGGGGCGACCGGCGGGCGAGCGGTGCACGGGGCCTCCACGGGGCAGGGGTCGCAGGGGGTTTTGAGGGATGAGGGTCGCCGGGGCCGGGGTCGCCGGCGGCGCTGAGGGATGTAGGTGGCCGGGGCGGGGGTCACAGGCCGGGCTCGCGGTCTCGCGGGGCCGGGGGTCGCCGCGAGCTCTGAGGAATGAGAGTCATTGGGGTCTCTGGGCAGGATCGCGGGGGCTCTGAGGGATGAGCGTCATTGGGGTCACTGGGGTCCCCGGGGCAGGGGTCGCAGTCTGGGTCCAGGGGCGCCGAGGGGTGGGGGTCGCTGGCCCTGCCTCCCCTCTGCGGGGCTCTGAGCGGACGCGCGGATGGCTGGGCCCGGTTCCCCGCAGTTTCCGGCTGCTCCCGGCGTCAGCGAGTTGTGCCCGGTCCATGTCTTTGTTCACAAATGAGAACGGGGAGCGGCGCCGCCGGCGAGGCGCGGGCTCTGGGACGGCCCTGCTCACGGGTGTCTGGGCCCGGCCGCCGCCGGTCCGGTGCGTCGCCGCCTGCCGAGACGCGGGTGTGGAGCCCGAAGGGGCCCGCGGTGGGGACGCCGCTCCGCCGCCGACTGGAGACTTGACAAGCGGAGCCGCAGTCCCGCTCCCCTCGCTCCCGCTCACTGAAGCTGCTGGCCCCAGCCAGGGGTGCCTCCCTCCAAGAGTTTGAAATTGTAGGGGTTGCAAAAGGTTGTTTGACATGCTGTAGTTAATTAATGTTAAGTTTGTTCATGAGGAATTAAAAGAAAGAATGGCAAATAGAACAAGTGGTGAACTTTTGTGGTTTGGTAGCAAAGTACAAATAAAGCAGAACTGTGTGGCCAAATGGAACCCAATTCTAGTTTAATAAAACTAATGGAACATTTTTCTTTTTTTTTAAGAGACGGGATCTCGCTCTGTCACCCAGGCTGGAGCATAGTAGCGTGATCGTAGCTCAAGTCAGCCTCCTGAGTGGCTGGAACCACACGCACGCCACAATGCCCGGCTAATATTTTTTTTTATTTTTATTTTACTTTATTTTAATTTTTGAGACAGTCTCACTCTGTCGCCCAGGCTGGAGTGCAGTGGCGCCATCTCGGCTCACTGCAACCTCTGCCTCCCGGGCGAGCTGAGCTATTCTCCTGCTTCGGGCTCCCGAGTAGCTGGGACTACAGGCACGTGCCACCACGCCTGGCTAATTGTTGTATTTTTAGTAGAGACTGGGTTTCGCCATGTTGGCCAGACTGGTCTTGAACTTCTGACCTCAGGTGATCCACCCGCCTAGGCCTCCCAAAGTGCTGAGATTACAGGCGTGAGCCACCGCGCCCAGCCTAATCTATTTTTTTAAAAGATGGGGTCTTGCCATGTTACCCAACCTGGTCTTGAACTCCTAGGCCCAAGCAAGCCTCCCACCTCTGCCTGCCACAGTGCTGGGATAACAGGCGTGAGCCACCACACCCGACCCATTTGTTACCTTCTTTTTTTTTTTTTTTTTTTTTTTATTTATTATATTCATTTGTTACCTTCTAAGTAAACAAGTAAAAGCAGCATGTGCGGCTTTTTTGTTGTTTGTTTTGTTTTGTTTTTGAGACAGGGTCTAGCTCTCTTGCGCAGGCTGGAGTGCAGGGGCGCTGTCATAGCTCACTGCACGCTCTGCTTCCTGGCCTCAAGCAATCCTCTCACTTCCCTTCTCAGCCCCTCCAGCAACCTGGACTACAGGCCCGGGCTACCACGCCCTGCTAATTATTTTTATTTTTTTTGTAGAGAGGGAGGTCTCCCTATGTTGCCTAGGCTGGTGTGAACTCCAGTGCCTATCTTGGCCTCCCAAAGTGTTAGGATTACAGACATAAGCCACTGCCCCAGCCTCCTTTTGTGATTAAAAGAAGAATCACCCACTGGCTGGCCCCAAAAGATTGTTCAGCCCCTCCAGATTTCACTCCTGCCCACTGCTGAGAAGCCGGCAGCAGTTTTGCCTGCTGCTCTTTTCTCTGCCTCCTCTTGCCATTTAATTTCCCTCAGATCCCAGTGTCCTGCCTACCAGGCTTTCGTGGCCTCTCTTGTGTTCTTGCCTGCTGCAGTGGGCAGGAAGCTCTTGGTCTGGTTGCTTTTCATACAGTGAGTGCTTTGCCACCAGGCATGACATTTTGCACTTGTACTTGAAAGAGGTGAATGGAAGCAGGGTGTGTTAGTTTCCTATACCTGTTATATTACCACAAGCCTGGTGGCTCAAAACAACATACATTTGTTTCAGGGTTCTGCAGGTCAGAAGTCCAAAATAGGTCTCACTGTGCTAAAACCAAGGTGTTGACCAGGCTGGTTCTTTTGGCGGCTCAGGGGAGGACCCATTTCCTTACCTTTTCCAGCTTCTAGAGGCCACCTGTGTTCCATGGTTCATAGTACCCCTTTCCATCTTCAAAGCCAGCAGGTAGCATCTTCTCATTTCTCTCGACCTCCTACCTCCCTCTTATTAAGATCCTTGTGATTGCAGTGGACCCACCTGGATAATCAGGGATAAAGATTAGCAACTTAATTCCATCTGTTACCTTAATTCCCCTTCTGCCAAGTGAGGTAACCGATTCACAAGTTCTGGGGATTAGGACCTGGACATCTTTAGGGGCTATTATTCTGTCTGCCACACACCAAGATGACAAAGTTTAGAAGTTTATTCTTCCCCTTTCTTTTTTTTTTTTTTTGAGACGGAGTTTCATTCTTGTTGCCCAGGCTGGAGTGCAATGGCACAGTCTCGGCTCCCTGCAACCTCTGCCTCCCAGGTTCAAGCGATTCTCCTGCCTCAGCCTCCTGAGTACCTGGGATTACAGGCATGCGCCACCACGCCCGGCTAATGTTGTATTTTTAGTAGAGAGAGGGTTTCTCCATGGTGGTCAGTCTGGTCGCAAACTCCTGACCTCAGGTGATCCCCCTGCCTAGGCCTCCCAAAGTGCTGGGATTCCAGGCATGAGCCACCATGCCCGGCCTATTCCCCTTTCTAGTTTTAAATATCATCCTTTTATTTTGGAGGAACTAAAAAGATTGAATTAAAGGAGATTCCCCATCCATAGGGTCACCACACAAAAAGTACCTGATGGTGTAAGATGATCATATGAAGAATAAGACTCCCAAGTTCTTTAAGGTTTGTGTTAGTCTCCAGAACTGTCCATTTCCCTCATAGGTTTCACAAAGAATTTACCTTGACCACATCCCACATTGTAAAAGGAAATGTGTGTGATGGATTTATAAAGCATATAGCATGACGTGTTCAGACGTCACCTCAGAACTTCCATTGTTTTCTTCTAAACAAACTTTTTATTTTTATTTTTTAAAATAGATGCAGAGTCTCCCTATGTTACACAGGCTGTTCTAAAACCATCCTCCAGCCTCGGCCTCTGAAAATGTTGAGATTATAGGCATGAGCCACTGTGCCAGGCCTAATTAAACTTTTTTCTTTTTCTTTCTTTCTTTCTTTTTTTTTTTTTTTATTGAGATGGAGTCTCACTCTGTTGCCCAGGCTGGAGTGCAGTGATGCAATCTTGGTTCACTGCAACCTCTGCCTCCTGGGTTCAAGTGATTCTCCTACCTCAGCCTCCCGAGTAGCTGGGATTACAGGCACCTGCCACCACACCTGGCTGATTTTTGTGTTTTTAGTAGAAATGGGGTTTCACCATGTTGGCCAGGCTTGTCTTAAACTCCTGACCTCAAGTGATCCGACTGCCTTGGCCTCCCAAAGTGCTGGGATTATAGGCGTGAGCCACCACTCCCGGCCGTAAGTAAACTTTTTAAACCTTAAGTTTTTTTTCTTTTCTTTTCTTTCTTTCTTTCTTTTTTTTTTTTTTTTTTGAGACAGTCTTGCTCTGTCACCCAGGCTGGAGTGTAGTGGCACAATCTCAGCTCACTGCAGCTTCCATCTCCTGGGTTTAAGCGATTCTCCTTCCTCAGCTTCCTGAGTAGGGGGCACTACAGGCACATGCTATCACATCTGGCTAATTTTTGTATTTTTAGTAAAGACGGGGTTGGCCAGGCTGGTCTTGAACTCCTGACCTCAGTTGATCCGCCTGCTTCAACTTCTCAAAGTGCTGGGGTTACAGGCGTGAGCCACCACGCCCAGCCTAAACCTTAATATTTGGTTTTTAGAATAATGAGAAACATTTCTTACAGTGTTAACTTTGTGTGCTGTTTCAACAGTGCTTCCTCTGCTTTTGCCCCGTCCCTGCCGTGTAAGTTGGTAATGTTTTGTGAATCAGCCTAGGACAGGTACCATTGTTTTTAGAAATCTTTTTCTCTTTTTTTTTTTGTATTTTTAGTAGAGATGGGGGTTTCACCGTGTTAGCCAGGATGGTCTCGATCTCCTGACCTCGAGATCTGCCTGCCTCAGCCTTCCAAAGTGCTGCGATTACAGGTGTGAGTCACTGCACCCGGCCTTAGAATTCTTTCTTGAGGGAAATGCATCGTAATTTCCTACCTACCTTTTAGTATTAAAGAACTTTTGGAACACAATGGCTCATTGATAAAATGCTGTAGAAAGAGAATCTTAAGAGTTTCTCTGTTCAATTAAAGACAATTTCAAAAACCAACAAAAAGGCTTTCTCAACTCCAGTATTCGTTTGTATTCCCGGGATAGGGACAGTTTGGTTCAGACTACACCTATGTGGGATATGTTTTTACTGGTTCATTTATTTATTTTTGAGACAGAGTTTCACTCTTGTTGCCCAGGCTGGAGTGCAATGGTGCGATCTCGGCTCACCGCAACCCCCGCCTCCTGGGTTCAAGCAATTCTTCTGCCTCAGCCTCCCAAGTAGCTGGGATTACAGGCATGTGCCACCACGCCTGGCTAATTGTGTATTTTTAGTAGAGACAGGGTTTCTCCATGTTGGTCAGGCTGATCTTGAACTCCCAACCTCAGGTGATTCGCCTGCCTAGGCCTCCCAAAGGGCTGGGATTACAGGTAAGAGCCACCACACCCGGCCTACTGGTTTCTTTAAAAAAAAAAAAAAAAAAAAAAAAAAAAACTGTTTATGGCACTGTGGAGTCCCACCAGACAAACCATTAACTTACAGGAAATACTGTTGTGCTCAGGAAAAAGAAAAAAAATTGTAAAAATTAAATTTTGCATACATTCTCTTTATAACATGCATACTGTGTGTACTTTTTTTTTTTAGACAGAGTCTCGCTCTGTTATCCAGACTGGAGTCCAGTGGCATGATCTTGACTCACTGCAACCTCTGTCTCCCGGGTTCAAACGATTCTTGTGCCTTAGCCTCCTGAGTAGTTGGGACTACAGGCGTGTACCACTATGCTTGGCTAATTTTTTTGTATTTTTAGTAGAGGTGGGGTTTCACCGTGTTGGCCAGGCTGTTCTCGAACTCCTGGCCTCAAGTGATCTGCCCACCTCAACCTCCCAAACTGCCAGGATTACAGGTGTGAGCCACTATGCCTGGCTTGTGTGTGCTGTTACCGGTATATATTTCTGTGTAATTATGTTCAGGGTTGTAACCAGAAAGCCACATATAATGCACTTTAAGGGGGTATTTGAGGGATTTTCCAGAGAGTATGTTCATCCTGCTGCTCTGTAATGGTCATCATTTTGGGGCTAATGACTGCAGTTGCCGTGATTCATTTATGAACTTCCTTTTTAAGCATAATTTCTTTTTTTTGTTGTTGTTGAGACAGAGTCTTACTCTGTTGCCCAGGCTGGAGTGCAGTGGCGTGATCTTAGCTCACTGCAACTTCTGCCTCCTGGGTTCACGCGATTCTCCTGTCTCAGCTTCCCAAGTAGCTGGGATTACAGGCGCGTGCCACCACACTCGGCTAATTTTTGTATTTTTAGTAGAGACAGGGTCTACATGTTGGCCAGGCTGGTCTGAAACTGCTGACCTCAGGTGATCTGCATGCCTCAGCCTCCCAAAGTGCTGGGATTATAGGCATGAGCAGCCACCGCGCCCAGCCTTTAGGCATAATTTCTATATAAACATTTAAAATGAAAGTTGCTGGGGTCTATCATGTTCATTATAGCAAATGCATGTCTTATTTTTGTTCCTTTCAAGAAGTTAGCTTCAATTGGGGAAGTTGTCAACAGATAATTTTAAAATAATTTTTAGGTGAGTTTTCAAATGAAAAGGAAGAGAGGTCTGCAAATGTCCTTTACTTATTCAGCTTCTGAAATACCTTACTTTTTATTTGCCTTTGATGTGATTTTTATATTGAATTCCCAGATTGATTATCTAAAGCAGGAAAGGTGGAACTAATTCATTATCTAAAGCAAGAAAGATAGAACTAATTTTAAGTTAAAATGTCAGTGTTTTCAGCAAGAGTTAAAAACACTAGGTTTCACTTTATGCGTGGAGGAAGCGTGGTGGGGTAAGACATTCAAGAAAATTGTTCATTCGCATATTTCAGGAAGCATTGAGGTGCAATTGCATAGAAACGTATCTACTGTCTCTGGCTTTGGCCTTTGAGGGAAGGATATGAGGGAATACTCAGGGCAGGGGTAAAAAGAAAAAAGACCCCTAGCACCCGAGGCTTTCTTTCTTTTTTTTTTTGAGACGGAGTCTCGCTCTGTGGCCCAGGCTGGAGTGCAGTGGCCGGATCTCAGCTCACGGCAAGCTCCGCCTCCCGGATTTACGCCATTCTCCTGCCTCAGCCTCCCGAGTAGCTGGGACTACAGGCGCCCGCCACCTCGCCCGGCTAGTTTTTTTTATTTTTTAGTAGAGACGGGGTTTCACCGTGTTAGCCAGGATGGTCTCGATCTCCTGACCTCGTGATCCGCCCGTCTCGGCCTCCCAAAGTGCTGGGATTACAGGCTTGAGCCACTGCGCCCGGCCCGGAGGCTTTCAAGATCACTTTTAATCAGTAACTTCTGTCCATCTCTCCCCTTCCCCTACCCCCATCGTTCCCCCCAAGCCTCATGGGCCACTGGAGACTGTCAGCGTGTTCAGCCTGGTTTCTGTGCCTGGTTAGGTGTGGTGTCATAACGCACAGGGGGACCTCAGGAGGACTAACCCTGTGGTCTGTGGATGGTGTGATGCCTCGGGAGCTGGGGTCACTGCAGAGGCGGGTGCCTAGTGGCACAGAGGGAAAGCAGGAGCAAGCCGAGGGCCGTTATGCCAGCCACAGATGGCGGGCTGTCTGAGGGAGCAGTGCCTTGTGGCAGTTCTAACCCGATTTCCCATGCAGAAGGCTCTGGTAGGTACTTCGGGGTTTTGATAAGAAGAGAACCGGGCGCGGTGGCTCACGCCTGTAATCCCAGCACTTTGGGAGGCCGAGACGGGCGGATCACGAGGTCAGGAGATCGAGACCATCCTGGCAAACACGGTGAAACCCCGTCTCTACTAAAAAATACAAAAAAACTAGCCGGGCGAGGTGGCGGGCGGCTGTAGTCCCAGCTACTCGGGAGGCTGAGGCAGGAGAATGGCGTAAACCCGGGAGGCGGAGCTTGCAGTGAGCTGAGATCCGGCCACTGCACCCCAGCCTGGGAGACAGAGCGAGACTCCGTCTCAAAAAAAAAAAAAAAAAAAAAAAGGGGGAGAGTAGTTTCTTCTGTGTTTTAATGGAAAGGAGTTTTATCACAGGCATAATCTTGAGTGTCTACCATGGGAAATTTGAGAACATTTCACATGTGTGTATTAGGGTTTGTGACCAAAGACTGGATAAAAGGAGGATTTATGCCAGAATTATAGGAAGAGCTATCATACTGTACCATGGAGACCTGTGTGTGGGTGGTGAGAAGATTCCACAAGAAAAATAAGGTCTGGGCAGTGGCATGTCCGGGTGCTGCTGTGGGCCGGGGAGAGGAGCCTGTTGCATTTAAGAAAGATTTGCCTTTTCATCACGATGTCTCCAGAATAGTATGGTGCCTGGGGTGCTACCGAGGCAGCTCAGCAACTGCGGAGGGAATAATGGATTGAACCAAGTTCCATCTTATAAAAAGTTAATATATGGTGAGTATGAGTTTTTTCCTCAACTCTCCATTTCAAACAGAAACCGGAACACTTCTATACATGTTTGACCCCATGCAGAACCCATTTTCTTTGTTTTTCTATGATATGGATGACTTCCATTGTTGTCAAACTTAGTTACTAACTTACTGATTTGCCTTTATTGAAAAGAACACAATTATTTGCAGTGAACACTTTCTTAGAAAATCTGGAACATAAGGTTGCCATAATTATACACACTTTGTGATCTTTAAGATGTATTCTCAGGGTGACATGAACTTGTCGGAGAGTAGAAACATTTTTAGAATTCTTGATGCTTGGTACCAACTTTTTCCAAAAGGGCTGTACCAGTTTACTCTGTTCTTAGCAGTGAATCAGTACATGCACTTGGAACAGTGCAAATGTGCCCCCAGTGAGGATCAACAGGTTTCAAGGGTTTTTTTTAAAAAAACAAACAAACTGAATTTGGTAGTTACAAATGGTGATTCATTAAATCTACTGATTACTAGCTAGATTGAAATTTTTTTTTTGTTGTTGCATATTTGTGTATTATGAACTGGGTATGTCATAAGGAATGATGATTTATTTACTTAACTGAGGTTAACTCTCTTCTATCAGATAAGGTGATTTACAGGTTTTTGTCATTCTGATGTTTTAAGCATGGGGAAAATGTATATCAGTTTTGACTGGGGTCTAGTTTAGATTTTGGCTAACTCCAACAGTCGTTTACCTTTCTTTTAATTTTTCTTTTAAAGATGGACGATCTCTCAACCCATATATTGTCTTCTGGCCAATACAAAATGTTTCCTTACGAGGAGAAATTGTGAATTAAATAGATATTTTAAAAATTTAATTTAATTTTCTTTTTTTTTTTTTTTTTTTTTGAGATGGAGTCTTGCTCTGTTGCCCAGGCTGGAGTGCAGTGGCATAATCTCGGCTCACTGCCAGCTCCGCCTCCCGGGTTCAAGCAATTCTTGTGCTTCAGCCTCTTGAGTAGCTGGAATTACCCGTGCCCTGCTAGTTTTTTAATTTTTAGTAGAGATGTGGTTTCACCATGTTGGTAAGGCTGGCCTCAAACTCCTAACCTCAGGTGATCTGCCTGCCTCTGCCTCCCAGAGTGCTGGGATTACAGGTGTGAGCCACTGCTCCCGGCCAATAGATTTTTTTTTTTTTTTTTTGAAACTATACTTTTTCTTTTAATTAAATAGAGCAGGGTCTCACTGTGTTACCCAGGCTGGTCTTGAACTCCTGGCCTCAAGTGATTCTCCTGCCTTGGCTTCCTAAAGTGCTAGGATTACAGGCATGAGCCACCATACCTTGCTGTGAATTAAATAGATGTTATTTAATGTTATTTAATGTTGGTCTGGGTTTTAATGATAAACCACTCAGTTTCGGGCTGGGCATGGTGGCTCATGCTTGTAATTCCAGCACTTTGGGAGGTCGAGGTGGGCAGATCGCTTAAGCTCAGGAGTTCAAGAGCAGCTTGGGCAACATGGTGAAACCCCATCTCTACTAAAATACAAAACAAAACAAAAAATTAGCCGGGCGTGGTGGTGCTCGCCTGTAATCCTAGCTACTCAGGAGGCTGAGTCACTAGAATCACTTGAACCTGGGAGGCAGAGGTTGCAGTGAGCTGACATCATGCCACTGCACTACTGCCTGGGCAACATAGTGAGACAACATCTCAAAAACAAAACAGGCCAGATGCAGTGGCTCACGCCTGTAATCCCAGCACTTTGGGAGGCCGAGGCGGGCGGATCACGAGGTCAAGAGATTGAGACCATCCTGGCCAACATGGTGAAACCCTATCTCTAATAAAAATACAAAAATCAGCTGGGCGTGGTGGTACGTGCCTGTAGTCCCAGCTACTCGGGAGGCTGAGGCAGGAGAGAATCGCTTGAACCTGGGAGGCGGAAGTCGTAGTGAGCCGAGATCACGCCACTGCACTCCAGCCTGGCGACAGAGTGAGACTCCATCTCAAAAAACAAAAATGAAACAAAACAAAACAGTTCAGTTTCTGGAATCTTATGGATCATACCTGCTCCTTTCTAAATATTCCATGGGTTAATCAGAAGAGAGTTTGTCGAACAGATTTATTCTTCTATATTTCTTGCATTGGCAATCAGTTAGGACACTTATTCTATAGTAAAAATTAGGAGATTGCCTTCTTATTTCAAGTATGGGGGCACACATCATAGGTCATTTGGAACAGGAGGGATGAAACATCTCTCTGCGTATTGTGCTGGACCGTTGGAAGACTTCAGCTTGAGAACCGTGTAGCCGGTTGAGTCGGCTTTCCTGTTATTGTTCCACCCCTTTCCTGCTCTCTTCTCCAAGATGACAGCCTTCAGAGTGGGCTTCTAAAGAAAAGTACTTTGCCTGAACCTGTTCATCTGTTCCATTGCCACACTACTTCTTGATTGTCTCTAAGTACTGTTGCAGTTTAGTTTCAGTTGCAATAATAGAGGCATGGAGGAGGTGGAAAATTATTTAGAAATGATCAAGAAGTGAATCCCACATCCTCTGAAACTGCTGCTAATGTTGTTTTGCTTCTCTGTTTGCATTAAGTTCAGAAAAACACAAAAGCAGTGAAGGGTATGTGGGGGATTTCTATGACTGGTCATTATCCAGGATAGCGTGACATTGTATATTTCTGCTTTCATGGTAATGAGATGGTTATTAGCTGCTTTCTTTCTTTCTTTCTTTCTTTTTTTGAGACGGTCACCCCGTCGCCCGGGCTGGAGTGCAGTGGCCGGATCTCAGCTCACTGCAAGCTCTGCCTCCCGGGTTTACGCCATTCTCCTGCCTCAGCCTCCCGAGCAGCTGGGACTACAGGCGCCCGCCACCTCGCCCGGCTAGTTTTTTTGTATTTTTATTTTAGTAGAGACGAGGTTTCACCATGTTAGCCAGGATGGTCTCGATCTCCTGACCTCATGATCCGCCCGTCTTGGCCTCCCAAAGTGCTGCGATTACAGGCTTGAGCCACCGTGCCCGGCCAGCTGCTTTCTTTAGTGACTGAATTTTATAACAAGGGCCAGGATAATACCTTCCTTATCCAAGTCTTCTTATATTTTCCACCTTTTCTTCTTCTTTTTTTTTTTTTTTTGAGATGGAGTCTTGTTCTATCGCCAGGCTGGAGTGTAGTGGCGCAATCTCGGCTCACTGCAACCTCCAAATCCCTGGTTCAAGCCATTCTCCTGCCTCAGTCTCCCGAGTAGCTGGGACTACAGGCGCATGCCACCACGCCCAGCTAATTTTTGTATTATTAGTAGGGCAGGGTTTCACCATGTTGGCCAGGATGGTGTCTATCTCCTGACCTCATGATCTGCCCGCCTCGGCCTCCCAAAGTGCTAGGATTACAGGTGTGAGCCACTGTACCCAGCCATTTTTTTTCTTTGAGACGGTCTTGCTCTGTCATCCCGGTTGGAGGGCAGTGGTGTGATCTCGGCTCACTGCAACCTCTGCCTCTTGGGTTCAGGCATTTCTCATGCTTCATCCACCTGAGTAGCTGAGATTACAGGCATGCGCCACTGCACCTGGCTAATTTTTATATTTTTATTTTATTTTATTTTTCAGACGGGGTCTTGTTTTGTTGCCCAGGCTGGAGTGCAGTGGTGTGATCTTCGCTAACTGTAACCTCTGCCTCCCAGGTTCAGGCAGTTCACCTGCCTCAGCCTCCTGAGTAGCTGGGATTATAGGTGGACACCACCACGCCTGGCTAATTTTTGTATTTTTAATAGAGATGGGATTTTGCCATGTTGGGCAGGCTGGTCTGAAACTCCTGGCCTCATGTGATCTGCCCACCTTGGCCTCCCAAAGTGCTGGGATTACTGATGTGAGCTACTGCGCCTGGCCAGTTTTTGTATTTTTAGGAGAGTCAGTGTTTCCCCATGTTGGCCGTGCTGGTCTTCAACCTCTGAGCTCAAGCAGTCTGCCTGCCTTGGCCTCCCAAAGTGCTGGGATTACAGGTGTGAGCTCCTGCTCTTGGCCATTTTATACCTTTTCTTGAGTCTTTGAGGCTTCTGTTTCAGAAGCATGCCCTTACCTGGCATTGTTAAATCTATGTTGTAATTAGTAGTGTTAGGTATGAATGATGGAATTGGCATAAGGCTATTAAAAAAGCCTATTTTCGGTTGGGCGCTGTAGCTCACGCCTGTAATCGCAGGCCAAGGCAGGAGGATCACGAAGTCAAGAGATTGAGACCATCCGGCCAACATGGTGAAACCCCGTCTCTACTAAAAATATAAAAACTAGCCAGGCGTGGTAGTGCACGCCTGTAGTCCCAGCTACTTGGGAGGCTGAGCCAGGAGAATCGCTTGAACCCAGGAAGTGGAGATTGCAGTGAGCCGAGGTCGCACCACTGCACTCCAGCCTGGGCAGCAGTGAGACTCTGTCTCAAAAAAACAAAAACAAAACAAAAAAAACACCTATTGTCTAGTAATGTCACAGGTTTGTGCCTGTTTTTTTGAGATGGAGTTTCACTCTTGTTGCCCAGGCTGGAGTGCAGTGTCATGATTTCGGCTCACTGCATCCTCCACCTCCCGGGTTTAAGCAATTCTCCTGCCTCAGCCTCCCAAGCAGTTGGAATTATAGAAACCCACCACCACGCTTGGCTAATTTTTGTATTTTTCTTTTTCTTTTTTTTTTTTTTGAGACAAAGTCTTGCTCTGTCGCCAGATTGGAGTGCAGTGGTGTGATCTTGGCTCACTGCAACCTCTGACTCCCTGGCTCAAACGATTCTCCTGCCTCAGCCTCCCAAGTAACTGGGATTATAGGTACGTGCCGCCACGCCTGGCTAAGTTTTGTATGTTTAGTACAGATGGGGTTTCACCATGTTGGCCAGGATGGTCTCGACCTCCTGACCTTGTAATCCACCCACCTCGGCCTCCCAAAGTGCTGGGATTACAGGCATGAGCCACCGCGCCTGGCCAATTTTTGTATTTTTAGTAGAGACGGGGTTTCACCATGTTGGCCACGCTGGTTTTGAACTCCTGACCTCGGGATCCACCTGCCTCGGCCTCCCAAAGTGTCGGAATTACAGGTGTGAGCCACCGCATCCAGCTCACAGGTTTGTTTCTATGAGCAGTTTGTAATTGTTTATTCAATCAACAAGCATGAGTGATCATTTCATACTATGTAGTCCCTATTGTCACCGATGCTTTGAGTCTAGAAGGAGGAGACAAACATGGCAGCAAGCTGTGAAGGAGCACATTACAGTAGATGTGGCAGGTGTGTGCATGAAAAACGTAGGTAAACCAAGGAGAGCAGTGCCAGTTCCACCGGCGTTGGGATGACACTGGATTGGCCACGGGAGTTTGTAGAGGAGCTGGCCCTTGGCCTGGATTGTGAAAGATGAGTTAGTGCCAAGTAGGAAAACATTGCAGAGAAATATGTATCAAGCAAAGAGAATGAGAGGACAGGAGGTGTGAAGCAGTTTGGCCACTTGGGGAGCTACAAGTGGTTCTTTGTGCCTGGAGAGCAGGCTCTGCGCAGAGGGAGGAGGCCAGAGGCAGGGTTCGAAGAAATGGGGATAGTTATGGGGGGCTTCAGTATGTGTTGTTACCCAGGACTTATTCTCTGGGACATGGAGCTATGAACGGGTTTAAACCAGGAGTATTTTATGATGATTATTTTGCTTTTTGTTTTGAGACATAGTCTTGCTGTGTTGCCCAGACTGGAGTTCACTGGTGTGATCTCAGCTCACTGCAACTTCCGCCTCCTGGGTTCAAGTGATTTTCGTGCCTCAGCCTCCTGAGTAGCTGGGATTACAGGCACGTGCCACCACACCCGGCTAATTTTTGTATTTTTAGTAGAGATGGGGTTTTGCCATGTTGGCCAGGCTGGTCTTGATTTCCTGGCCTCAAGTGATTTGCCAACCTCCATCTCCCAAGGTGCTGGTGTAAGCCACTGTGCCTGCTCTTTTTTTTATTTTTATTTTTTATTTTTGCCAAGAGGGGAAGGGAGGGAGAAAGGAAGCAGGCGGAGGAAAGGAGAGGGAAAAGCAGAGCGTTGTATTGCATTTTAGAAAGATTCTTCTGACTTAGTGTGGCTCAGATAGGCAGTGGAGAGACCCTTAAGGAACTTATGGAGGTAGGTGAGCTAGGTGATGAGGGCTTGAATTCAGGCTGTGGGAGTAGGAGGTAGGAGAAAATAAATACAGGACCGGTGAAGGACATGAAATTGATGGATTTGGTTGCCCATATTTGCGAGGCACATAGCATTGAAAGGAGACAAGGGAGACAGCGACGAAAGTGAGTGCCGGGTTTCTGTCTGGATGACTGCTTGGAGAGTTTCCATACTGAGAACAGGCTTCGGTTTTGGGCGTATTCTGTCGAGTTTTGTGGTACTTGTACAGTGTCCACTTTGAGAGACCCATTCAATAGCTGAATGTGGACCTGGAATTCCAGAGGTGATCAACGCATGAGTGGGAGTGGAACCTAGGGAGTGGGTGATGCCGCAGGCTGATTTAGAAGTGCAAGGATATTGTCTTGGAATACTACCACTGAAGGGCTGGGTAGAGGAAGAGATCTGAAAGGGAGACTGAAGGCAGAAGTATATAACTCTTCGGGTAACTAGATGGTAAATGGAAAGTGAGAAAGGGCAGGAGCTGAAAGTTGATGCAGAGTGGAGAGCTTTTTGTTTTTACCTGGGGGATATTAAGACTATTTATAGGCTCTTTTTTATACCTTTGGGCGATGATTCCAAGCCAGTCTTGAATGAAAGCATTCATATGTGATGTGTTGTAAAGCTCCAGGATGATCGGTCTCACATTTCATTTTGTCTGTTCTGGCTTCTGTACACAGCAGCTGCAGACTATATGTGTTTTTGAAACCTGTTTAACTTAAGTTACTTTCTTTTGTGTTCTCTAATTCCCTGAAATATTATTTCCAACAGCCCTAATGATTGAAATTAAGAGAATTTGAATTTTAGCTGTATTCTGGCATTTTCACGTGCTTCCTGCTCATTCCCCTTGGATATTCCGTCATTGTCCGAGATTCAGCACGTCCAAGGCTTGCTCCTGACCCTTTTATTCTGGTGTTTCCTCTAGACCTCCCTAAGTTTTTGAACTTTTATCACCATTTACTTATCACTCCAATCATTCAGGCTTGAAAAAAACACTGGATTCTTTTCTGTTTCTTGCCATTTGAATTGTTTCCCATCTATCCAACCATCCATTTGTTCATCTATTCATCCATTTGTTCATCTGTTCATCTATTTGTTCATCTATTCATCCATTTGTTTAGACTTTTTAAATTATTTGTGTCAGGGTATTTGCTTGATGCTCAGGCTGTGAAGAATTTTAGGATACAGGCCCTGCTTTCCAGAAGCTCACAGTGTAGGGCGGTTCACATGGAAATTTACTATGGTGGAAATACCGACAAATGCTATGGGAGCCTGGGGACTTCCAGCTTTCACTGTGTTCTGAGTGAGACGTACTTAAAAAAAATTTGTTTTAAAAAATTTAGACATGGGGTCTTACTATGTTGACCAGGCTGGTCTTGAATTCCTGGCCTCAAGCAGTCTTCCCATCTCGGACTCCCAAAGTGCTGGGAATACAAACTACCGGATTACAGACTGCATTGACTTTTACTGATTTATTGAAGATGGAGACTTCTTCAACTTGTTCTCTAACTTTGACAAAGACTTCTCCGATTTCTCTGTGTCCAGACCGCAGTGACAAAGCATGGAGGAAATTAAATTCTAAAAAGATTTTTAGAATTAGAATTGAAATATTTATTTTATGGGTTTATAATATCCCAAAAGAATTAGGAATTCCAACCTAGACTTTGGGGTCTACCCAGGCAGTTACCTCCTGGGATGAAATGAGATGGGAACATGCCAGAGTAGGTGTCACTGCTTTCACTGTTCCCACACTGGGAGTTAACTGCTTGCTACGCATGAAGTTCATGGCTGAACATTTTTCGTAAGTTCTCCTTTAATCCTCACAGTTACCCTGTGGGTGGGAACAAATAATGTACTGATTTTGTAGGTGAGGAAATGGAGACGTAGAGAGATTCTAAAGGGATATAGCTGATAAGTGGCTGAGCTGGCACCGCAAGCTACATTTCTCAGGCTCCATGCAAAGGCCATGCTTTGAATGGGCTTTTTCTATACTGGCTGCTCATTCACACCCCCTCCTCATTTTTATGTCCTTGCACTTTTACATACCTTATATGCTATTTGTGTATTTTCTTTGTTTTTTTTTTTGGTTTTTCTCAGACCTCTCAGAGATGAATTTATGTACTTTCTAAACTTTCTTTCTCCTGGGAGTGGGATACAGAGTTTTATATCTTGATATAGTTTGTGGAGAGTTTTGGTTAAACCTGTGTTGCTGGTTATTAAACACATTTACGTTGAAAGAGCCATTGTTAATCTTAGGGTTGAAATTTGAGGAGTTTGTAGGATCATGCAGTAAAGGCAATATCTTTTTCCTTAATCCTCCGGGTAGCATTTAGTGTAGGGGCTGCTGTTTCCTCCCAGGGACTGTGGTAAACTGGGTTTGATATTGTGGCAGCAAGAATTACACAGCCTGGCCTTTGATGATTCCCTGGAGCCAGAACATGTTTTGTGGTTGGGCCACTAGAGTTTATGAGAAATCCAGGTAACCAGGTAAAGGTTAACAGATCTTACTGAGCTTGTCTCTCAGCCATTTCCAGGGGCCTTTTCATGGCTTCTCTTTGCCCTTCTGCCCTTTATGACTAAATAAAAAGGCTGCTGAAAGAACTCTTTAACAGTGAGACAAGAGAACACTAGCAGAATGGCGTTTCTTCCAAGGAGTTACAGAGCATCTCCCAGAGTCTTCCTGCCCGAAGCCTTGACTTGGAAGCTTTGTCTCCTGCTAGAGCAGAGGCTGGCTTTTTTTTTTTTTTTTTCCTGTAGAGATGGGGTCTCACTATGTTGCCCAGGCTGGTCTCAAAGTCCTGGGCTCTGACGATCCTCCCACCTCCCAAAGTGCTGGGATTACAGGTGTGAGCCACCGTGCACAGCGTAAGGCTGGTTTTTGACAGGGCCTCGTTGGAACATGAGTACTGTGGTAGGGTCACCAAGAATCTCAAGACAAGATCCTCTAGCTTTGCAGGTTCAAAAATAGACTTTGGGACTTGAATTTATGCCAATTTATTCATGCTATTGCAGGATTTTTAAAAAAATCAAGTTGTGATCATTTGCCTACTCTCAGCTCAACTGTGGACTCTGGTTCTTGGGGAGCACATCCAGGGACCCCTGGAAACACTATTTTCTTGTGCTGTGACACCTCTTGGTTTTTGTCTTCTTAGGGACCATCATTCTTTAGTCAGGACAACAACCTGACAATAGAGTCAAGATACAGCTTTTGAGGGCTCGCCAGTTGTCTTGATATTGAAACTCTCTTGGACTTCTGAATAGCCCACTTCATGCTTATCTCCTCTAGAATGAGGATTACTTTTTTTTACTTTATCTCCTCTAGAATGGCATTACTTTTTTTTTTTTTTTTTTGGAGATGGAGTCTCACTCTGTCACCCAGGCTGGAATGCAGTGGTGCAATCTCAGCTCACTGCAACCTCCGCCTCCTAGGTTGAAGCAATTCTTCTGCCTCAGCCTCCCAAGTAGCTGGGATTACAGGCATGTGCCACCATTCCTGGCTGATTTTGTATTTTTAGTAGAGACGGGGTTTCACCATGTTAGCCAGGCTGGTCTCAAACCCCTGACCTCAGGTGATCCACCCGCCTCTTCCTCCGAAAGTGCTGGGATTACAGGCGTGAGCTACTGTGCCTGGCCAACGTCTTTTTTTGAGATTAAAAACCATCCAGAAAGCAGCCGGATGGACATTTCCATTGTATTAGTTTCCTGTTGCTGCCATGACAAATTATCACAAATTTAGTGGCTTAAGACAATATACATTATTATCTTATAGTTTGGAGGCCAGAAGTCTGGAATAGGTCTCACTGGGCTAAAATCGTGTTTCAGCAGGGTTATGTTTCTTTCTGGAGGCTCTAGGGAAAGATCTGCCTCCTTACCTTTCCAGCTTCTAGAGGCTGCCCACACTCCTTGGCTCTTAGCTCCTTCCTGCATCTTCAAAGCCAGCAGTGGCTGGTTGAGTCTCCCCTTTCATCACTCTGACAGTGACTGTCCTGCCTCCCTCTTCCATTTGGAAGAATCCATGTGCTCACCTGAATGATCTAGGATAATCTCCCTCTTCTAAATTGGCTGATTAGGAAATTTATTTCAATCTGCAAACTTAATCCCCTTTTGCCATGGAATTTAACATAGTCACAGGTTCCAGTGATTAGGACATGTATATCTTTGGGACCATTATTGTGCTGACTACATCTACCTTAGTGCCTTTGCCCATGAAATGTTTCTTGTGAGGATGGGCAGTTTAATCCTTCCTGCATATCATTTTCTTCTTATGGAAGTGTGCCTCATGGGTATTATTGCAGTAATTTGTAGTACTTTGTAGACTTTGTCTGACTTGTTGAAGCAATTCTAGTTTTAAAAGAGTGCTCCTAACTGAAAGGTAGGGGACAGCATGTGCAAAAAAGCCGCCCCTTCCACTCTATATTCTGCTGATCAGCAACACTATTTGTCATCAAATTACTGGAACAGAGACTATCTTGAGTCAGAAGGTTATGTTGTTGCTCTCTGTTCTTAGGAATGCTTTTGTACTCTGAGAGTAAAGATAATTTTTCCTGTTGTCAGGTAATGGAAATGTCCCTGAACAATGGACCTTGATAGGAAAAAGAAGTTTATTATTCTAGAAGAAGATGTTGGCACATTCTTTGGTAATTATTTTCCCAGAAATCTGCCGTTTTCCCCCATGTCACATGATGCACACCTCATTGTGTGGAGGAAGCAGGCCAGATGCTATTACTCTTTCACACGTTTATGTTAAAGGCTCATTTGATTTAATTTCCACTCGGAATAGATGTTAAGGATACAAAACCAAATGTCTAGCTGACTACTACTGTTCTTTCCTTTTCCAGCTCTTGCTTTAGTTTCCTGTTTTCTCAAATGTATAAGTGTGTGTATATAACATTCTAATAAGAGGAATTTAAGCTTTAAAAAGTTTTTTAAAATAACACTTTTTTTTTTTTTTTTTGAGACGGAGTCTTGCTCTGTCGCCCAGGCAGGAGTGCAGTGGTGTGATGTCGGCTCACTGCAAGCTCTGCTTCCTGGGTTCGCACCATTCTCCTGCCTCAGCCTCCCGAGTAGCTGGGACTACAGGCGCCCGCCACCTTGCCCGGCTAATTTTTTGTATTTTCAGTAGAGACGGGGTTCCACCGTGTTAGCCAGGATGGTCTCGATCTCCTGACCTCGTGATCCACCTGCCTCGGCCTCCCTAAGTGCTGGGATTACAGGCGTGAGCCACCGCGCCCAGCCAAAATAACACTTTTAATAGTAGAAATTAATGGATGGAGAAAAGCATACAGTTAAAATCTTTTTTTTGAGACGGGGTCCCACTTTATCCCCGAGGCTGGAGTGCAGTGGGGTGATCATGGCTCACTGCAGCCTCAATCTCCTGGGCTTAAATGAGCCTCTTGATCCTTTCAGCCACGGCCTTCTGAACAGCTGGGACTGTGAGGGGTGCGACAGATATCTGAATTACCGCCCAGTCTGCAGCAACCTCAGTTCTTCCTCCTCAGAAGAAAGAATTAGACTGAGGGGCAGAAGGCAGAAAAAGAGATCTAGGCAAGTTTTAGCGCAGGAGTAGAAGTTTATTAAAAAGCTTTAGAGCAGGAAAGAAAGGAAAGTACACTTGGAAGAGACCTAAGTAGGCAACTTAAAGGACATGCG
>NC_045449.1:72425148-72517718 GCF_002776525.5 Piliocolobus tephrosceles | reverse complement strand
TCACGCCACTCTCCTGCCTCAGCCTCCCGAGTGCTGGGACTACAGGCGCCCGCCACCTCGCCTGGCTAGTTTTTTTGTATTTTTTAGTAGAGACGGGGGTTTCACCGTGTTAGCCAGGATGGTCTCGACTCCTGACCTCGTGATCCGCCCATCTTGGCCTCCCAAAGTGCTGGGATTACAGGTGTGAGCCACCGCGCCCGGCCGATCCTATGATTTTATGTGCTGGCCGTGGCCAGCGTCTTGAGCCCCTTTGCCTTCATGCTTCCCTAAGGGTGAGCGGCGCACCAGCGCGGTGCCTGTCTGAGGCTGTCTTCCCTTTCTGGTGGAATACCCCCAGAAGGTCATACCCCACCATTTTGTCTCTTAATGCGCATGCGCGAGCTCACTTGTCCAATTCCTGAGATTTTCCTGGAAACTAATTACCAATTTCAAGTGTTAGTATCTATTTGGGAAGTTGCTTCTCCCTGGCGCCAGCTGTCAGTTATCACTTTAGTGTAACAACTGTGGACCATCAAGGAATTACCTCTCCTTGGTGCTGGCTGCCAATTATTTATTTTATTTATTTATTTATTTATTTATTTATTTATTTATTTATTTATTTATTTATTTATTTATTTACTTACTTACTTACTTATGAGACCGAGTTTCGCTCTTGTTGCCCAGGCTGGCGTGCTATGGTGCCATCTTGGCTCACTGCAAACTCCGCCTCCCGAGTTCAAGCGATTCTCCCGCCTCAGCCTCCTGAGTAGCTCGGATTACAGGCATGTGGCACCGCGCCCGGCTAATTTTTGTATTTTTAGTAGAGACGGGGTTTCCCCATGTTGGTCAGGCTTGTCTCAAACTCCTGACCTCAAGTGATCCACAGCGCCGCCCCCCACCGGCTTCTCAGAGTGCTGGGATTACAGGCCTGAGGCACCGCGCTGGGCTTTATTTTTTATTTTTTGAGGCAGGGTCTGGGTCTGTTGCCCAGGCTGGAGTGCAGTGGCACAATCTTGGCTCACTGCAACCTCTGCCCCCGAGACTCAAGCCATCCTCCCACCTCAGCCTCATGAGTAGCTGGGACTACAGGTGTGCTGATCACCATGCCTGGCTAATTTTTGTATTTTTTGTAGAGATGGCGTTTTGCCATGTTGCCCAGACTTGTGAGCTTACGTGATCTGCCTGCCTCATTCTCCCAAAGTGCTGGGATTACAGGCGTGAGCCACCACACCCGGCCAGTTATCATGTTTAGAGAGGCAGTGTGATAACCGCTGACCTATCACTTGATAATTGCCAGTATTCCTGGTGGGTGGGGGCTCGGGGAGCCCTCTCCTGATCCCCTCGTGCCTGTACAGGGCTACCTGTAACAGGACCATGTGTATGCCGTTGTGCCCGACTAATTGTTTTTTCATTTTTTTGTAGCGATAGCGTCTCGCTGTGTTTCTCAGGCTGATCTCAAACCCCTGGCCTCTAGCAGTCCTCCCACCTTGGCCTCCCAAAGTGTTGGGATTACAGGCATGAGCCACTAAGCCCAGCCTCTTTTGATTTTTAAAGAGGTTTTAATAAGCTTTGAGTAGTGTGAGTGCTTTGAGTTCCCTATATTATCACATTCCCAAGGTCAATTGATTTTAACACGGAAATAGGTTACACATCACCCCATTCCAGCCTAGAGCAGAAGGACTAGGAAAAAACAGTTTCTGTGAGAATTAATTCCCCTTGGAGATCTGAACCTTGGAGAAAACAAGAACCTCTTGAGTTTTGACTCAAAAGGTGGGGAACTGCTCATGTGTACCAGAATATGTGCACAAGGGTGTTTATTGTATCATTGCTATGTGACTGAAAACTTGGAAATCGCAAGGCTGGGCGCGGTGGCTCACACCGGTAATCCCAGCACTCTGGGAGGCCGAGGCAGGTAGATCATGAAGTCAGGAGTTCGAGACCAGCCTGACCAACATGGTGAAACCCTGTCTCTACTAAAAATACAAAAATTAGCCAGGTGTGGTGGTGCACGCCTGTAGTCCCAGCTACTCAGGAAGCTGAGGCAGGAGAATCGCTTGACCCCGGGAGGCGGGTATCCTGTTTATCAAGAAAATATATACAGACCATCTCTGACTTACGATGCTTGACTTTACGATGGGTTTATTGGAAAGTAACCCCACTGTAAGCTGAGGAGCATCTGGGATATATTTTGGTTTTGAGAAGTGATGTCATCAGACTTACTTGATATCTGTTACTTTTAGAAAGATAAGTATATGATGCTTTTTGTGTAAAATTACTTTTCACTTCTATTTAAAAATCTTGAGGTCTGTTGTAATGGGATTTTTGATTTTCTTGTGTTTAGAAAAGAGGGTTTTAAGATAGTAAAATGTTGTTGCTTTCTTTTGAACATATATATTAAAAAAAAAACAAAAAACCCTAGCTATTTGGATAGAGGCCAGAATTAAAACATCGGTAGTCAAAAGAGGGAATTCAGTGTTTCTTGAGTTTTTAGTTTTATACGTCTAAATTTGTAAAATTCAACCATGCATTTTCTGTTCCACATGGGCACCTTTTGCAATTGTGGTAGTCAGATGTCCTAGGCAGATGAACATGCAGAAGTGGTTTGTTTAGCCTACTCTTTTGAAGTTCATAATCTAGTAAATTTAGGTTAGAATGGTGGTTCCCATACTTGACTAACCTGCAGAATCCGTGGAGGAATTTTTCGAAAAAGCCATTTATTCTGGGTCCTTGCTCTAGCCATACCAACTATACCAGGATCCCGCAGGGTCGGATCCAGGAATGAGTGAATGAATATGTACATACATGCACACGCTTGTACACACATGCACACAAATACACTTTTAATGCTCCTAAATTTGGGGGCCCCAGGTGTGGAAACCCACGCTTCGGAACCTCAAACTGTTCTCATCAAGGTCACGTCGCACAGACAGGCTCTGGCTTGAGTTGGCCCAGCCGGAGATGGTTCCCTTCATTTCCCATGTTGAGTGTATAAAATGATTTCGCAAGAATTTGTGCGTCCGTGATTGTAGGAAGGGATGGCTAAGTGTTGAATGCATTTCCTCGGCCATAACTATCTAATTTATGTGGTTTTGCCTTAAGCCATTCCGTATTCCACTTGGAGGGTTTTGAACTTACAGAGGTTTTTAAGAAGAGGTTCAACAGATGAAAGAAGCAAAAATAACCAACCTTGTATTTTTTTTTTTTTTTACTCCTTTATTATAGCTACCAAGTATATAGCTACCTACCCACTTTAGCTTCCCCACGTGTCTTTGTGTGGTTTTCTGTTTTGTTCCTTTTAAGAGATACCTTCTCTCTATGTTGCAGCTGTTGCTAGGCAGCCACTGGCCAGGTGCCAGTTTGAGAGTCCTGATCTGTGCAACAGTGAGGAGGTGACCTAAAAAGATCCCTTTGCCTATCCCTGTTGGATGAAAGAGGGGCTTGGCACTGGGACATAGAGTGCTAGGCGCACAGGACCTATGGAGAACCGAGGCTGCACCCACTTACCCAAAGCGTCTTTGGAGAGTATCTTTTAGTCCTTCCTCAGGGGCGGTTGGCATATAGTCTGAAAATGAAGCCACCTCAGGCAGTGGGCTTCGATTGGCTAGAATTGTGCCCTTCTTACTTTAGCACTTTGGCAAACATGGAAAAAATTACTATTATGGAAATTTTCTTTCTGTTTTGAGACAGGATCTCACTCTGTTGACCAGGCTGGAGTGCAGTGGTGTCATAGTCCACTGCAACCTCCATCTCCTGTGCTTAAGCAGTCCTCCCACCTCAGCCTCCTGAGTAGCTAGGGCCACAAGCACATGCCATAACTCCATGCATGCCGAAAGCAGATAATGAGACCTGCTGGATCAGAATGAGGCAGAGTAGTACACATCGCAGGAACGTCAGCATGAGAGTGCTGATACTTCTGACTTCAAGTCTCACGGGGTGACATGATGGGCCCAGATGATGGCTATGCATGAATTGGGTTTGTCTACAGCGGAGAAACCAAGGACCACCAAGCGCTTAGCACTTTCCTTCCTTTCTTTCTGTCTTTTTTTTTTTTTTTTTTTTTTTTGAGATGGAGTTTCGCTTTTGTTGTCCGGGCTGGAATACAATGGTGTGATCTCGGCCCACTGCAACCTCTGCCTCCAGGGTTCAAAGCAGTACTCCTGCCTCAGCCTGCCGAGTAGCTGGGATTACAGGCATGCATCACCATGCCCTGCTAATTTTTTTATTTTTAGTAGAGACGGGGTTTCTCCATGTTTGTCAGGCTGGTCTCGAACTCTTGACCTCAGGTGATCCACCCACCTTGGCCTCCCAAGTGCTGGGATTACAGGCATGAACCACCACGCGTGGCCTGGGCTTAGCACTTTTCATAGCAAGCGGTAGACAGGCCAGGCCTCTTCCGCTGGGAGGGAGCATGTCATACTACAGTCTCCTTGAACCAACTTCATGTCGCCAGCTACAAGAAGACAGACCTGGCAGTTTGGCGCACTCAGCAAGGACATGCAGGGATGCTTGGGTCCTCTGCCAAAGGCAGCATGATATAGATGGACCGTAGTTTAATTAATCATCCTGTCTTGTTATTTAGAAGTTTCCACTTTGTTCCTATAAGAAAGAATCCTGTAACATTCTTGTAGATGAAGTTTTGCTAACATTTCCAGTGATTTTCTTAGGCTAGATTCCTGTAAGTGGACTTAACTGGGTTAGAGAGTTTAAAGTCTCTTGATATGTACTGCCAAATGGGTTTTCAGAAAGTGTGAATCAGTTTACACCTCACACTAGTATATGATGATACTTGTTAATTTATCCTTTTTGACATGGAAGTTTTATTTATTTATTTATTTATTTATTTATTTATTTATTTATTTATTTTGAGACAGAGTCTCGCTCTGTTGCCCCAGGCTGGAGTGCAGTGGCCAGATCTCAGCTCACTGCAAGCTCCGCCTCCCAGGTTTACGCCATTCTCCTGCCTCAGCCTCCGGAGTAGCTGGGACTACAGGCGCCCGCCACCTCGCCCGGCTAGTTTTTTTGTATTTTTTTAGTAGAGACGGGGTTTCACTGTGTTAGCCAGGATGGTCTCGATCTCCTGACCTCGTGATCCACCCGTCTCGGCCTCCCAGAGTGCTGGGATAACAGGCTCGAGCCACCACGCCCGGCTGTATTTTTTTTTTTAACTTTTTTTTTGAAAATTTTTTTAACCTTTTTTTTTTTTTTTTTAAGGCAAAGTCTCGCTCTGTCACCCAGGTTGGAGTGCAGTGGCACGATCTTGGCTCACTGCAATCTCCACCTCCCTGGTTCAAGCAATTCCCCTGCCTCAGCCTCACAAGTAGCCACGCCTGGCGAATTTTTTTGTATTTTTAGTAGAGAAGGGGTTTCACCATGTTAGCCAGACTGGTCTTGAACTCCTGACCTCAGGCAGTCCACCCGCTTCAGCCTCCCAAAGTGCTGGGATTACAGGCATGAGCCACTGCGCCCGGCTGAATTTTTTTTTAATCATTTGAGTTGTTGATATAATTATAATTTTTTCCTGCCTCTGTCAGTGTTGGCAGGATGAACTTTGTTCTAAGAACCTTGGCTGGTGTTTACATGTATTAGAATGGGAAAATTATAGCAGCTTCTTTCTCAGGTCATTTTTTATTCATCTATTCAACAGATATTTATTGAACATCTGTTACGAGCTGGGCACTCTATGGGCCTTGCAATTTAGACATAAATAGAGTTCTCAGGTACCTTACATTCTAATCAGAAGGAGAACTTTGATCTCTAACCAAGACCTGTTTAATTCATAGTAGGGTTTCTTTTTCTTTTCTTTTTTTTGAGATAGAGTCTCGCTTTGTTGCCCAGGCTGGAGTACAGTGGCACGATCTTGGCTCACTGCAAGCTCCGCCTCCCGGGTTCACGCCATTCTCCTGTCTCAGCCTCCTGAGTAGCTGGGACTGAAGGCGCCCACCACCACACCCGGCTAATTTTTTGTATTTTAGTAGAGACAAGATTTCAATATGTTAGCCAGGATGGTCTCGATCTCCTGACCTCGTGATCCGCCCACCTCTGGCCTCTCAAAGTGCTGGGATTACAGGTGTGAGCCACTGCGCCCGGCCTCTTTTTTTAAAACTGCATTCACTATCATTCCCCCAAAGGATGAGGGTTTCTTAAGTTATGGTGAAAATTCAAACCTTGAGGCCGGGCGCAGTGGCTCAGGCCTGTCATCCCAGCACTTTGGGAGGTCGAGGCAGGCAGATCACAAGGTCAGGAGATCGAGACCATCCTGGCTAACACGGTGAAACCTTGTCTCTACTAAAAATACAAAAAAATTAGCCGGGCATGGTGGCGGGTGCCTGTAGTCCCAGCTACTCGGGAGGCTGAGGCAGGAGAATGGCATGAACCCAGGAAGCCTGGGCAACAGAGTGAGACTCCATCTCAAAAAAAAAAAAAATAAAGAAAATTCAAACCTTGAAATTTCACCTTGTGAATAATCTTAGTCTAATTTTTGCTGTATTTATTGGAATATAGGCCAGTAGTTGAACTTGGTGTTCCTAACCTCTCAGCATCCTTGTGTCTCCTGGTGACTGTGAAAACTTTTTTTTAAAATGGGATCTTGCTCTGTCACCCAGGCTGGAGTGCAGTGGCAGGATCATAGCTCACTGCAGCCTTGACTTCCTTGGCTCAAGTGATCCTCCCACCCTGATGGTATTTTCTAATAGACATCTGTGTCCCAAAATGTGTTAAAGACTTTTGAAGATGAGTCCACTCAAATAATGATTTAGTTCTGAATAGACAGATTTTTAAGTTCTTTTTTTTTTTTTAGATGGGGTGTCACTGTGTCACTCAGTTTTCTCAGTAGCACACTAGGCGTACTAACTGACATTTTCAGCACCTTTTATTGGTGGTGATGAGCACATTCATTTTCATTTATCTATTTGCTGCAGACTGTTTAGGTTCCTTCCCCTTGTTTTTAAAAAATTATTGAGGTATAATTTACATAGAATAAACTTGTACAGTTTGTCCCAGCACGGTGGCTCATGCCTGTAATCCCAGCACTTCAGGAGGCTGAGGTGAGTGGATCACTTGAGGTCAGGCGTTCGAGTCCAGCCTGGCCAACGTGGTGAAACCCTGTCTCTACTAAAGATACAAAAATTAGCTGGGTGTGGTAGTGGGTGCCTGTAATCCCAGCTACTTGGGTGGCAGTGCCACAGAATCGCTTGAACCCAGGAGGCAGTGGTTGCATTGAGCTGAGATCACGCCACTGCACTCCAGCCTAGGTGACAGAGCAAGACTGCCTCAATCAATCAATCAATCAATGGTATACAATTTGATGGGATATATTCAACGTTTTATACACCAGTGAAACCACTATCACAATAAAGATACAACGTTTTCTTGACCTGAAAAAGATGCTTCATGGCCCTTTTTGTTTTGTTTTTCTTTTCTGTTTTGTTTTTTTGAGACAGTATCTTGCTCTGTCTCCCAGGCTGGAGTGTGGTGGCGTGAACACGGCTCACTGCAACCTCAGCCTCCCGGGCTCAAGCAGTCCTCCCACCTCAGCCTCCCGAGTAGCTGGGACCACAGGCACGCACCACCACGCCCACCTAATTTTTTATTTATGTTGCCCAGGCTGGCCTTGAGCTTCTGGGTTTAAGCAGTTCCCCTGTGTCAGCCTCCCAAAGTGCTGCCACCGAGCCTGTCCGCTTCATGTCCTTTTGCAGTCCATTCCTCCCTCTACCCCTGGCCCCAGGCAACCACTGATCTGCTTTTTGTGACTACAGATTAGCTTGTATTTCCAAGAATTTTATATAAGTGAAATCATACAATGTTACAATGTGTATTCTGTGTCTGGCTTTCTTTCCTTTTTTTTTTTAAAAAAAAAAACCCATAGCCAACATCAGACGTGTCTGGCTTTTACTCAGAATGATGTATGAATCATTTTAAAAAAGGGGTAAGGCCGGGCGCGGTGGCTCACGCCTGTAATCCCAGCACTTTGGGAGGCCAAGGCAGGTGGATCACAAGGTCAGGAGTTCGAGACCAGCCTGGCCAATATGGTGAAACCCTGTCTCTACTAAAAATACAATAATTAGCTGGGCATGGTGGCACGTGCCTGTAGTCCCAGCTACTCAGAAGGCTGAGGCAGAAGAATCGCTTGAACCTGGGAGGCAAAGGTTGCAGTGAGCAGAGATCGCACCACTGCACTCCAGCCTTGGTGACACAGTGAGACTCTTGTCTCAAAAAAAAAGGGGAGGGGTGAGATGGGGGACTCCATATATTTTTAAAGGGATTATTTAAAAAATCATTTTAGAACAATTCTGCAAGGGTGTGTTGGTGTTTGAAGTACTAGGCTAGACAACATACTTTGGAACTAAGAATTTAATTAAAGGTTACACTAAAGTATCAGTGATTATGTCCCCATATGAGGTAGATGGCAGGAGTTAAACGTAATTAAAGTTTGCAGAAGTTGGTGTTTTCATAATTGGAGTATGGCAAATCACCTGTTTAGTCCGTTTAAGGTCACACACCTCATATCACAACATGATTATACATATTAAGTATGATACTGAAAATGTTAAAATGCCTAATTAAATAGAAAACCATAGGTAGTACTGTAACACATGAATTTTGTTGTTGTTGTTGTTTAGTTCAAGACTAGTCCTGCCAAGACATCCATCATCTTGGGAAACAGGACACACAAGAACACATAAAGCAAGAAAAAGTACACTCAGGATGACCACATCTCCCCAAAGGTTTACTCTTCCTTTTCCCAAAGTCTTAAGGCACATGTATGAGTGAGTGTAGGGCAGGGTGGGAGAGGGGCACCAGAGTCACCAGGAGCATGAGGACAATCGGAGGCAAGCTTCTCATGCCACCCCAGCACAGCTAACAGACTGTCACTAAATGGTTACTAGGCTGGGTGTGGTGGCTCATGCCTTCAATCCTAGCACTTTGGGAGGCTGAGGTGGGAGGATCACTTGAGGCCAGGAGTTCTAGACCAGCCGGGGCAATATAGTGAGACCCTATCTCTAATTTAATTATAAGGAAGAAAAAGGAAGAAAAAATAAAAAGAAGACACAAGGCCGGTGCCACAGGCAAGTGCCAAACCTCCCCAGAAGACTCATGCTCTTGACCAGGCTCATGTCTGTTATCTCAACACTTTCGGGAGGATCACTTGAGCCCAGGAGGTCGAGGCCAGCCTGAGCAACATGGGGAGACCTTGTTTCTACTTAATACATAAATAAATAAATAAAGATAACAACAAAAGGTCGGAGGGCTGCTGACATCCCTAATTACATGGGCTTTGCACACTGCCCTTAGGGAATCTAACAGTAGATCATAAACATTAACTGAGCAGTAGTAACAATTAGGACAGAAGATAGTGTATAATAAGGTAGTACTTATATTTACATGGTTAAGATTACAAACTGAAATACGTTGTTGAAGTTCTCTGTCTTGGCCAGGTGCAGTGGCTCACGCCTGTAATCCCAGCACATTGGGAGGCCGAGGCGGGTGGATTATGAGGTCAGGAGTTCGCAATCAACCTGGCCAACATAGTGAAACCCCGTCTCTACTAAAAATACAAAAATTAGCCAGGCGTGGTGGCAGGTCCCAAATGCTTGGGAAGCTGAGGCAGGAGAATCATTTGAACCCAGGAGGCAGAGGTTATGGTGAGCTGAGACTGCACCACTGTACTCCAGCCTGGGCAACAGAGCAAGACTCGTCTCCAAAAAAAAAAAGAAGTTCTCTGTCCTGTCTGAGATGGTCAGCAGCATTGTTTATCCCTGTAGCCCTGGTACTCTTACTGATAGTAGAGATTTTACTCCAATTAGGTACTTTTTAAAGGTAATTTCTGTGGAAATCTCTATAAAAATGCGTATTAAAAAACTCCTTTACAGTGGAAAAGAGTAATAAATAACATTTCCTTTTTTTCCCTCCCAAGCTCTGAACCTACTAGAAATAGAAAAAGAAATCTGAAAGTGGAGATCATATGATCGGCCTTGTAACTGGTGAAGAGAGGGAGATGGAGGAGTCCTCATTTCAAACATCTAGGAAATATGCTGCAAATTGGTAAAATAGGTTAAATTTCTCTGCAGTAATAGGATCTTTGAACTAGACTATTTGAAATTATCATTTGAGGCCAGATGTGGTGGCTCATGCCTGTAATCCCAGCACTTTGGGAGGCCATGGCGGGCAGATTACTAGAGGTTAGGAGTTCGAAACCAGCCTGGCCAACATGGTGAAACCCTGTCTCTACTAAAAATACAAAACAATTAGCTCGGCATGGTGGCAGGTGCCTGTAATCCCAGCTACTCAGGAGGCTGACGCAGGAGAATGGGTTGAACCCAGGAGGCGGAGGTTGCAGTGAGCCAAGATCACGCCACTGCACTCCAGCCTTGGTGACACAGCGAGACTCCATCTCAAAAAAAAAAAAGGTGAAATTATCATTTGATATAACCAATTTCAGAGAGATACCTGTACTCTGATTCCTTCTACATTTATGCAGTCAATCCTTGTCATTTGTGGATTTTGTATTCACGAGTTTTCCTACTCACTAATGTTTATTTGTAAATCAGTCCAAAGGTGGTGCTTTCGTAGTTATTTCCGGACATTCACAGAGCAGTGAAAAATGCAATTTGCTCCGTGTACACGTTTCCAGCCACTGTGAAACAAGGTGACTGATTTCTCGTTTCAGCCTTCATACTGTAAACAAATGACCTTTATGTGGTCTATTTAGCATTACATTGTCCTTTTTTTTTTTTTTTCCTGTATTTTTGTGCCTTTGCTGGTGACTTTGCTCTTTAAAACGGCCCCTGATCATAATGCTGAATTTCTGTCTAGTGTTCCTAAGTACAAGAGGCCATGATGTGCCTTATGGAGAAAATACAGTATGTTAGCAAAACTTTGCTCAGGAATGAGTTACAGTGCTATTGGCCATGAGTTCAACGTTAGTGAATCGACCACTGGCTAAGCATGGTGGCTCACATCTGTAATCCCAGCACTGTGGGAGGCTGAGGCAGGTGGATTGCTGGAGTTTAAGACCAGCCTGGACAACACGAGGAAACCTTGTCTCTACTAAAAATAGAAAAAATTAGCCAGGTGTGGTGGTGTGCGCCTGTGGTCCCAGCTGCTCAGGTGGCTAAAGTGGGAGGATTGTTTGAGTCTGGGAGGTGGAGGTTGCAGTCAGCCAGGATGCCACCACTGGACTCCAGCCTGGGTGACAGAGTGAGACCCTGTGTCAAACAAAACAATATGTATTAAATAAGACATCTTTAAACAGAAACCTATATAAATAAGGTTACATATTTTTCAGTTGACAAAAGCATGACCAGAGGCCTGCAGGAACCTGTATTTCTCCTAGGAGCAACGGTTTAGTCTTTTCCAATTCATTGTTAGCAATGACTTTTTTTTTTGAGACAGAGTCTCGCTCTGTCACCCAGGCTGGAGCACAGTGGTATGATCTTGGCTCACTGCAACCTCTGCCTTCTGGGTTCAAGCAGTTCTCCTGCCTCAGCCTCCCGAGTAGCTAGGATTACAGGCGCCCGCCACTGCGCCTGGCTAATTTTTGTATTTTTCGTAGAGACAGGATTTCATCATGCTGACCAGGCTGGTCTCGAACTCCTGACCTCGTCATCCACCTGCCTCAGCCTCCCAAATGCTGGGATTACAGGCGTGAGCCACTGTGCGCGGCAACAGCAACAACTTTTTAAACAATTACTACTGCGAAAAGCAAGAATCAACTATAGCTTAGCCCTCTTCCTACCCCTAAACTTCAGGCTGTAACATCCCAGTGCCACATTTGACATCTCCCAGGGGATACCTACAGGGTCTCTCACAGCTGGCATGGCCACAGCAGAGCCCCGGTGCTGTGCCCCTCTCAATTCACCCCGCCTGAGAAATAGCATATCCGCTCACATAGGTGTTCCCATCAAATGTTTTGAATGTTTTGATATCAGCCCTCCCTTTCTCTTGTTTTCCCTATCCAGTTCATTAGTAGTACTGTTTATTCTATTTCCAAAACGCATCTTGAAGTCATCTGTTTTTCTGCATCTCTGCTGCTGAAGTGCTAGTGGAGGCTGCTGAATTACTTGCCTGGATGCCACATGAGCTTCCCATAGTTGATGCCACTGGGTGCACCCATATCATGTTCTCTCCCTTCTGGGCACGTGGAGAACCATATTCTCACCCCCTGGCCATTGATTTACTGTCCTTTTCAGACCCAGAGGGAGCAGGCTAAGAAATATTTTGTGGATTCAGTATGTGGTATTATTTTAGGAGCACTTGGTATTTCTTTGGGTAATAGTAGCTTCTGCAATTTGAGGACTGCTTCTAAACCTGTTAGGATTATTTTTTGAACTGCGAGGGAATTTTTTTTTAGGGCAGATAAACATCTGAACAATGTATTAAGTAAAAGCTTGGAGAAATTCTTGGAAAAAAAAACACTTCAAAAATAGATTGTTTTAGAGTTCTTTTTTTCTGAAACCACCTGCGTTCTAAAGCAAGACAATTAGATTTTAAACAATGGTTTCTGCTTCCTTACGTTTTTTTGAATTTTTATTTTTATTTATTTTTTTGAGACAGGGATCTCAATTTGTCACCCAGGCTGGAATGCAATGGCATGATCATAGCTTACTGCAGCCTCGACCTCCTGGGCTCAGGCGATCCTCCCATCTCAATCTCCTGAGTAGCTGGGACCACAGGCACACCCACCAAACCTGGCTAATTAAAAAAAATTTTTTTGTAGGTGGGGATTGAGTCTCAATCTGTCGCCCAGACAATGGCCCGATCTGTGCTCTCTCTGACTCCTGGGTTCAAGCAGTTCTCCTATCTCAGCCTCCTGAGTAGTTGGGATTACAGGTGCCCACTACCACGCCTGACTAATTTTTGTATTTTTAGTGGAGACGGGGTTTCGCCATGTTGACCAGGCTGGTCTTGAACTCCTGACCTCAGGTGGTCTGCCCGCCTTGGCCTCCCAAAGTGCTGGCTGGTCTCAGACTTTTGGGCTCAAGTGATCCTCCCACCCTGGCCTCCCAAAGTGCTAGGATTACAGGTCTGAGCCATCATGGCTGACCTAGTTTGTTTTTAAATCTGTAACAGGTATCAAGAAGTTTGGACTGGCTGACCTTGGTGGTCCTATCTGTTGCCACCTTTGCTCTGCCCCACACATTATGTGGGTGTGCTGGGACCTCCTCGCAAGTTCCTCTGTCATGTGACGGTTCTGTCTTTAGGGCTGTGGCAGGACTGCGTTGGTTCAGTTTGCTCTATGTCAGCTGAGTAAAGGATGGGTGGAGTATACTGATTTTGTAACTTGTAACATTTGGTCTTGTGGTTTTGCAAGGAAGGGGTGATACATAATCAGTAAGGCAGGAGAGCAAAGGAAACAGGAAGGGGATCTGCAGTGCTCCTGTATCAAAGTAGATCTCCAAAGCAAAAAAGGGCAAAAGCAAAAAGCACGCTTCTCCCGCCCACCCCTCTTTTTACTTACGCTTATTTGATCAGAGAACTTTGCTTGCATAAACAATCCTTGAAATAAGGCTGGAATTTTTTTTGGTAAAAATACCTAACTGAATTTGGTTTAGAAGCATACAGAAAACCCAATGAATTAATTGAATAATCTCCCTTACCCCCTTCTCCAGACAGTTCTCCTGTATTCTCCCAAGTAATAAAAATACTAGAAAGATCAACTGTATTTGTCATTAAATGGCTGGTGCTTATAGTTTATTCCTTTAATCCAGTTAAACAGTGAGCTTTCCTGATAACCTAGGCATTGTTGTCCCCGAGAATAACCTGGGCCTGTTGGATGTTTAAACATTTTCTTTGACCTGGGACTGTGTTGAAACCATTTGTTAATCACACAGCAGGATGATCAGTGCTTACACCAGCTGACGGGACACCTGGCATGAATACTCAGTGATCCCATCAAACCACGTCAAGCTGGTTCCATGAACAGTTTTCATTTTTGATGATAGGACTCATAGCTCTCAGAATCAGAGAATGTTTAGAGGTGAAACTTAACCACAGATGTGGGTCAGCATCTTTAGTTTGTTTCCTTTGTGTGGGGTGCGGTGGCGGACGGTGAGAGAGCCATGGGACGGGAGGAAGCTCCGGAACTGGGCTTTGAATAATGGGTGGGATTCAGAAAAGGAGAAAATATTGTGAAATTTATTCTATTTTATTTTTTTGAATGAAGCAACAAAAACAGAGATTTATTGAAAAGGAAAGTACACTCCACAGTGTGAGAGTGGACCCAAGCATAGGGGCTCAAGGGCCAAAATAAATTGTGAAATTTATTTTAATCAAAGTAGAACATAGATATAGTTTTAAAGATCCTATACAACACAAAAATGGACATGCTTATAGCAGCCTTTTTCATAAAAACCCCACAGTGGAGACAGCCAGCTATCCATCAGCTCATGAGTGGGTAAAGAAGATGAAGTCCGTCGCCACAAGGGAAGATTCTTTAGTCATAAAAAGGAATGAAGTTCTGACACACACTACAACATGGCTGAACACAGAAAACATTGTGCCAAGAGAATGAAGCCAGTCACACAAGGCCATGCATTAGGCAAATCTGTAGAGACAGAAAGTAGATTAGTGGTTGTCAGGGGTTTAGGGATGTGGGAATCGGGGTGACTCCTGTGGAGTATGGGGTTTTCTTTTGGGGATGATGAAAATGTTCTAGAATTAGATAGTGGTGGTGGTTGCATAACTTTGTGAATATACGAAAAATCACTGAGTTGTATTGTCTAAAAATGTCCTCCCTCTCCCAGACAGTGCCTCCTCCCCTCAAATGTTGACCTCTAGATCCTTCAAGATTGGTTCCGCAGTGCAGTGTATGAGTCTCCCCAGATCTCTCACTGAGTTCCAGAGAATGCTGCTGAGAGTGCATTTTCTTAAAAGTCACTCCCCTTGTTAGTATACTGTGCCACTATCTTTCCACCGCTCCCACGGACTTTTTCTGTTCTTCCTCTACCAGCCTGGAATACCCTGGGCCTTCAGAGCCTGATCATCCTTAGCATGCCATGTAATGTAGGTTGTTTTTGTTTTTGTTTTAGCGCTGCCATTACCTGTGTCCTCCAGTGGACTGTTGTGTTTTGAAGGGGGAGATACTTTGTTCTTACGACCTTTGTAGGTCTAGCTCTTAGCTAACATAGTGCTTAGCACAATTCAACAGACATCATTTAGAATGAACACATGGGAAAGAGCTAAATCTTTTTTGAATAAATCAGTGTACACTTTTATTATTAATTTTTTTTAATTTTTTTTTTTGTGACAAAGTCTGGTTCTGTCGCCAAGGCTGGAGTGCAGTGAGGTGATAACAGCTCACTGCAGCCTTGACCTCCTGAGCCCAGGTGGTCATCACCCGCCTCGCCCTCTGAAGTAGCTGAGACCTACAGGCAAGCGCCACTGCACCCAGCTAATTTTTTAGTTTTCTGTAGAGACGGAGTCTCTTGATGTTGCCTAGGCTGGTCTTGAACTCCTGGGCTCAAGTGATCCTCCCACCTCGGGCCTTCCAAAGTGCTGAGATTATAGGCATGAGCCATCACGCCTGGCCTTTTAA
Source organism: Piliocolobus tephrosceles (assembly GCF_002776525.5). Classification (NCBI taxonomy): domain Eukaryota; kingdom Metazoa; phylum Chordata; class Mammalia; order Primates; family Cercopithecidae; genus Piliocolobus; species Piliocolobus tephrosceles. The sequence goes on along the minus strand of NC_045449.1, from coordinate 72,502,207 downwards.
ATTATTACTCTGATGAGTAAATAAATATGTGAAGAGCAGCTGGAAAATGGGAGTATAGGCATTCTAAATGTGTTAGGCTCTTTCAGATGGAAAGTAAGAGAATCTCAGGTTACCGTGTAGTGATACTTTATCCTAAGAAGACAGAAGAAGTAGGAAACTTGGTTGCCGCACTGTCACTGTGGGCCTTGGAGCTCAGGTCTCCTTGTGGGAAAATGGTCTTTGTAATCAAATCTTGCAGATGTTGTATAATTTCATTAGTCTACATGGTGAGGAACAGAGGAGGTTCAGAGAAGAATATAAATGTATTTTGTATACCTCAGAATTTTAGAAAAGAGAATCCTGAATATGGTTTTTTGGAGGGGTTAAGGAAGAAGTAACTGAGGTTTAAATTTTATCTTTGCAGAGATACCTGTTCTGACCATCTTACTTAAAACTTAACAATACCTGATCCCACCCCTTGCCACATACTTCTCTTTTCCCCATAGCACCCATCACTTTCTAGCATGTTACTTATTGTTTATTGTGTAGATAGTTTTTTGCCTGTATAGTACAAGCCTATTATCACTATCCCTCAAATTAGCCAGAGTGTGTGGACAAAGGGCAAACCAATGTTGATATTAACAAAGCCTTTTCAGGAAATAAGTACTGGTGAATATGCACATAGGAACTGGCACATACGCTGGATGGAACATGAATTGCCTCTCCTCTCCCTATATATGTTCAAAAGGTAATGGAATTTTTTTTTGAGACGGAGTCTTGCTCTGTTGGCAGGCTGGAATGCAGTGGCGTGATCTCGGCTCACTGCAACCTCCACCTCCCAGATTCAAGCAATTCTCCTGCCTCAGCCTCCAGAATAGCTGGGACTACAGGTCCGTGCTGTCACGCCCGGCTAATTTTCATATTTTCAGTAGAGATGGGGTTTCAGCATGTTGGCCAGGATGGTCTCGATCTCTTGACCTTATGATCCACCCACCTCGGCCTCCCAAAGTGCTGGGATTACAGGGGTGAGCCACGGCACCCAGCCAGGTGATGGAATTTTTTGGTGCTATGTCTGTCAATCTTTTAACAATCTTTTCATGTAGCCAGCAGAGGGCAGCACAGATGGAATTTACCACATTCAATATTTTTGACTTTTATTTTAAAGGGCGTTTAAAACTACTGTAGCGACCACTTCTAGGAGTAATGTGAAGTTTATTTCAATTTCAGGTTTATTCTTATTCTTTCTCACTTGTGAATTGTGCTGTTTCTGCATCGTCTTTATGGAGAAAGATGTTTCTGTTTACTTTATCGTCATGAATATGTCAAATTAATACTTTCCAAAGTCTTTTTGACACATTTTCAAATGCCTCCAAGGGCTGTGGTGAGGTTGGCGATGGTGGGTCCTGAAGGGGCACTGTTCTTTTGCCTCCAGAAAGTGGCAATTACTTGAACCAGAGTTCTTCAAGGTCTTCCCAGTGCTCTCAGGCTCCACAGCGCACAGAAGACCGCAGCCCCGGCTCAAGGATCCTCTCTGAGCATCTGACCAAATGCTTTTGACCCCCTTCTCAGAAAGAAAAATCCCCAAAATGTAAATACTCAAAACCACACAGTTTTTCAGTTTTGTGGCAAGTTATGGAACTGATCATGGATTTTCTGGATAGAAACTAAGTAAGATCAGTCTTTGTGATGCATACCTCTCTTATTTTTTTTCTTGCAAGAGTTACTGGTCCTTAGGCAAAAATTGAAGTAAATGCAAATTGTGTACATAAAACAAAGGATATGGTTTAGGTTTTCTTTTTTTTCTTTTGACATCTAATCGGTTTTGAGTTTTTCTTTGGTAACAAAAGTGCTGACAAGTCTGTTTCATAAAGGTATGTACTAGCAAATATGATCAGAAATCCCATAGCTTGCTTTGCTAGGTACAAGGTAAGCCTATGTCAAGGAATGGCAAGTTCTTTGAATTCTTGGTGACACATTACATATATCCTTCGTCATCAACTCTTTTTTCCCCCACGGTCTAACAGATGCATTTATGTCTATAAACAAAACTAGTATACATTCATGTTTTTTAGGTAACTGAAGTAGAAGGAACCTTTGAAAGAATTGTGCAGTGTGTCCAGGTGTCTGGATTTCTGCCTGCAGAGACTGGACAAGTCTTTGTTATGCTCCACCCCACCTTGCAGATGTTCTTTGGGACTTTGGAGGACACTTGCATGATTGTATGCCCTAAGCTGTCTCCCGTTGGCAGCTTGTTAGGAAAGATCTAAGCTGCAGAGAGAGAACACCAGGAAGCAAAATGATTCACCCCAAATTCCAGAAAGGCTTCAAGGTACCCAGGACCTCTGAGACTGGAGATAGGGAAATGAGGCTGGTTTGAAAGTGTTCATTGTGGCAGTTACGATTCCCAGGTCTCCTCTCTACCTCCTGCAGCAAGGCAGTTTCTCTTGCACTTGTGGTAAAACATGAAGGTTTAATTTCTGAAGAAGGCTGTGAAGATACAGAGAGCGAGTGAAAATCTATATTTATTTTAAAAAATACCAACCAAGAAGCAGCACCAAAAAAGTCTGTATATTTAATTGTGAGATCCCCATCCTTTCTCCCTCAGTGTAGCCCCCCAAATACTGGTGGTCCGTTTTATACTCCTTACAACCCAGGTAGGGGATTGGAGAATACTTCTTTGGGTAACTAGTCCAAGCAAAAATAAACTACAGAGCCCTACATGTGGGGTCTCTACACATTACTGCCTTATCATGTTACATTGCCACACATCCATCTGTAGGCCATGCCTACCACACAGCTTTTAACCAGGTTATTAGTGTGTCACTCTTAAATGAGGAGAAATAGACTGTGCTTGCTAGAGACTTAAGGAAAACCTTCAGTGTTAGCAAGCAGAAGAGCAAATAGAAGTTTAAGGAAACAGGTCATGGGACATGTAGAAGAAAGCTTTAAAAACTATATACTTAAGAGTCTCAGATATTCAATTAATGAAACAAGAATAGGCTGCTATCAAAAAGGACTGTGGGTTGAGTCTTTCTTATCTGAAATGCTTGGAACCAGACATGTTCTAGATTTCAGAATTTTTTGGATTTTGGAGTACCTGCATTGTACTTGCCAGAGCATCCCTAATCTGAAAACTAGAAATCCAAAATGCTCCAGTGAGCATTTCCCTTGAGTGTCGTTTGGCACTCACAACATTTAGGATTTGGGCACGTTTCAGGGATTTCAGATTTTGGGTTTGTGTTAGGTGGACAGCTTCAGAGGCCATGACACGGGAGCAAAGCTGGAGACCAGTGTGGGGTCTGGTGCACTGTGGACGAGGACAGAGAAGGGGGGCTGGTGAGTGGACGGAGATGACGGGAGAATTCTCCACAATCCCACAGCCCACAGATAATGATTGTTAATGTGTTACGGATATATTCTTCCTGGCTTATTTCCTTTTTCATTTTATAGTCTGTGCATTTTTGTTACATGATTTTTTCATTTAACAGTATAACATAGACATCTTTCTGTCTCTACAAAAATAGTTATGCAACATTTTCCAATTCCTTTTTCTAAGTGCCAAGGAATACTTTTAAGTAACTCGCAGGACAAATGCCCACACTAAATAAATACAACAGAAGCTCTGACATCACCACACCACAGAAGCATAGACATTAAAATACTACATTATGTCTATCTAGTTGGCATGTGTTTTAAATGATAATCCACACTGTGCATTTAGCTGTGGCTAGGCTAGCACTTTATTTTTTATTTTTATTTATTTATTTATTTGTTTATTTATTGAGACGGAGTCTTGCCCTGTCTCCCAGGCTGGAGTGCAGGGCACGATCTCAGCTCACTGCAACCTCTGCCTCCCGGGTTCAAGTGATTCTCCTGCCTCAGCCTCCCGAGTAGCTGGGATTACAGGTGCGCCCACCACCACGCCCAGCTAATGTCTGTATTTTTAGTAGCGATAGGGTTTCACCATGTTGGCTAGGCTGGCCTCGAACTCCTGACTTCAAGTGATCCACCTGCATTGTCCTCTCAAAGTGCTGGAATTACAGGTGTGAGCCGCCACGCCTGGCCTATTTATTTTTGAGACAGGGTCTCACTCTTGCCCAGGCTGGAGTGCAGTGGCACAATCATAGCTCACTGTAGCTTCAACCTTGCAGATTCAAGCGATCTTCCTGCGTCACCCTCCCAAGTAGCTGGGACCACAGACATGTGCCCCCACGCCCAGCTAATTTTTACATTTTTTATAGAGACAGAGTCTCACCTTCTCTCCCAAGCTGGTCTCAAACTCCTGGGCTCAATCAGTCCTCTCACCTCGGCCTCCCAAAGGGCTGGGATTACAGGCATGAGCCACTGGCCCAGCAGGCCAGCATGTTAGAAGACAGCTGGTAAATGAAAATAGTTATTTTGGAAATCAGTTTTATAGCAGTGTATAGTGAGCCTTAAAGTAGTTCGTATCTTTTCACCAACCCTTAAGCCCACTTACAGAAATTTAGCCCAAGGAACTAGTAGGAGCTGAGGAGGCAAAGGTTACAAGGATGTTGCAGCATTTTCCAGGATGTAAGGAAAGAAAAAGATTAATGCCAACAGTAGAACTGGTTAAGTAAGTTACAACATATACATAATGCAACCATTAAACATACTGGCTCCTTCAAATCCCTTCCAACCTTAGGGTTCTTTCTAGCCTTCCCCTTTTCAGGTTTCCAAATTCCTTTTCCTGACAGTGGGAAACCTGGCCCCCATGATCTGGCTTGAGGGTTGCACCCAACACCTTCCTTTTGCCCCCAGCTCTACTTCCTGTCCGATCCCATCCTGCTCTCTGCCTGAGGCTGTCCTAGAGGGAGTATGTGGCTTTTGTACTCTCTGGTTCCTGGTTGGGTTTGACCAGGAGATGGGAGGGTGAGGGAAGAGTGAGGTCAAGGTGAATCTGTCCTGCTGGTGACTAAGGCTTGCTGAATACTCTACCAACGCTCTTGGCAGAGAGCTCCCATTTGCCACTTGTAGCAGCAGTATGGTGCCCTCGCACCCCATCTGACTTAGCAGGGATGGGGGCTGCCCCTGTTGCTAATCCGGGGGGCTTTGTTACTCCTTGGTGTTCTCTCTAAACTCTGCCCTCACTCTGCCTCTCTTACTTTCTCCACACTCCTACTCTAGGAATGTTTCTGTCTCTGGGATTGTGATTGATACAGGTATTATGCTTTCAAAAAACAAACCTTCCCTAGAATATTACATAAATATTCACGTAATTTTTTTTTCTAGTGTCATTTATTTAATTTTTTTGTAGAAATAGGATCTTGGTCTTGAACTCCTGGCTTCAGGTTGGTCTTGAACTCCTGGCTTCAAGCAGTCCTCCCACCTTGGCCTCCCAAAGTGCTGGGATTACAGACATGAACCACAACTCCCAGCCTAGTTTTAAAACATTTTAAACCATTACATGCTTGTGTATTCCCGCCTAATCTGTTGCTGGAGGGGGTGAGGCTAAAGTCTATTTAAGGGATTTATTAATTAAAAATATAGAATGTCTTGAATCTACAGCGCTTGCATCAGAGTGCCCTGTGTGTGATTTGTAATATGAATGGCGACGAGTGTTTTCTTCTACTCTGTTGGTTTATTGCTTTTCACAGGGCCTGTGCTAGCTCCTGAATGTTTCCGATATCATTTGTTCAGACACTGCTTCGAGGCCCTAGATTATTGTTCTGGTTTTGTAATGTGCCATTATTTTTTTAGTTATTTTAAAGTGTACTTTGAAACTTTTAAAAAGTTTCCATTTAAATAAATACATTGTAATCTAACACTCTGTTTGGGATTGATACCGTAGATGTGCCTTATGAGTTGGGTTATTGTATGTGTTAGTCTCTCAGAGGCAACCCCAGTTTATGCTGACTGGCTGATGTAATTATTAATAGTGCCCATTTGCAACCTCAAAAATATCTCAATATGGATGATAAATTATATGGTCACTTACAAGTGAGCGAAACATACAGTTTGGTGATGCAGTGGTTAAATGTCTATTTTAAGGAATTGGAGACATGAGATTCATTACTTTCTTTTTTAACAGTGTTAATTGTTGTACTAGAGATGACAGTGTGATGTCGAGCCAGGTATGCCTTGCCATGCTTCCAGCTTTAAGGGACGCTGCCTGGCCAGGAGCCTATGAGGTGGCCTGCTGTGCCCAGTAGGGATGATGGCTATTACATGAGCCACTCACAGTCTCTCTTTTAGAATGTGAAGTGGAAGTATAACAAGAACAACGCATTGAATAGTGGGAACAGAAGCTAAAAGTCACGGGGCCTGGAGGAGCAGGGGACCTGTGAGGCCATGGGTGGTGGAAGGAATGATGGGGCCTGTGAGGCAGAGGTTGTGGGGAGTGGAGAGGGAGGACCTGGTTGGCAGCCTATTAGAAGATAGTAGCTCCAGGCCTGGTGCAGTGGCTCACGCCTGTAATCCCAGCACTTTGGTAGGCTGAGGAGGGTAGATCATTTGAGGTTAGGAGTTTGAGACCAGCCTGGCTAACATGGTGAAACCCCGTCACTACTAAAAATACAAAAATTAGCTGAGCATGGTGGCAGGCACCTATAATCCCAGCCACTCGGGAGGCTGAGGCAGGAGAATCGCTTGAACCCCAGAGGCAGAGGTTACAGTGAGCCGAGATCGTGCTGCTGCACTACAGCCTGGGTGACAGAGCGAGACTTGGTCTCAAAGAAAAAAAAAAGAAGATAGCAGTTCCATTCTTTCATTTGCCAGGCCGGAAAGCTTGGAATCACCCTTGACTTCTCTTTTTTACATCTCACATGGACTCCATTGGCACATCCTTGGCTGTACCCTGAAAGTAAATATGGCAAGAATATGGCCACTTTTATCAAGTAAGCCGCCAACCCATCTCACCTGGATGACTATAGCAGCCCCCAGCTGGTCTCCAGCTCCTGTGCTGACTGTCTCCAGTCTGTTCTTCCCCATAGCCAGAGTGGTCTTGTTACAAAGGAAGCCACAAAATGCTGTTGCTGTGAACTCTGGCAGCAGCTATGCATCTCATCCAGAATGGAATCCAGAGTCCTTAAAATAGCCGCCAAGGCCCCATGCAGTTCGCCCACCACCCTCCTCACCTCTGCGACCATATCTTCCACTCCTCCCTACACTGTTCTTCCTGCTCCAGCCACCGTAGCCTCCTGGCCCTTCTCAGCAGAGGCCTTCCCTGACTGCACTTCCACTTCCCCCACTCCGCAGTACTTATTACCGTCTGACATACTGCATATTTTACTTACTTGTTTCCCTGCCTTTCCCATCTCGATAGAGTGGAGACACCAAGAGGGCAGGCATTTTTGTCTCTTTGGTCCTCTGATGTCTCACTAGTGGCTGGCACTTAGTGTGCTCAGTGAATGGTGAATGAAACAGATAAATGATACAACTAGCTTTGTAAAAACTTTTTAAAAACAAGTGACAGGTTATGACAAAATATTTGTAACATTTAATACAAAGGATTTGTAATCTACAAATTATTTAAAAAATGATAAGCAATAGAAAAGTGGGCAAAGACTTTGAAAAAGCAATTCACGAAAGAGGAAATACCTCAAACTTATGAAAAAGGTAATCAGCATCATCAGTAAAATCAGGTCAGTGCAAGTGACCACCACCAACGAGAAACCGTTTCCCACTGTTGAACTGGCAGGAGTTAGGCTTGGTCCCATCAGGGACGTGGCAAAAGCACTTTGGCAGCATCTGTGAAAGCTTTAAGTACTCAGGCCTCATGACCAGCTTTTCTGCTGGTCTATTTGGGTGTCTATTCCAGAGAAACACTATACCATTTGACGGTAGGGAGAAAATAGAAGTGACCTGTCCTCTTATACGTTGGGATCACTGGCTGTGAATCAGACCTTATGCCAGCAGATAGAAATGCTGTTTGGGAATCAATAAACATAGGTTTTGCGATGGTGCAGGGTGGGACTTAAAACCGTGATTTTGATATACTAAACCAAAAGGTGACACCTTGGGTTTATATTAGTTGCCGCTACAAAACAAAGTTTGTTTTTTTTTTTTTTTTTTTTTTTTTTTTTTAAATACATGCGTGTGTATTTATTCAGCTGTTACTAGGCAGGAAAGAAGAGAATGATGAAGTCTCTGCCCTGGAGTCAGGTCAGCACCTGTGGTCACCTTCAGAGTCTGACTGGAGACAGCGCCCTGTTGTCTTGCTATAGATGTGTGTGTTTCCAACTCTCCTATGAGAACTGACCAAAGTCTAGCACTTCCTGCAAAGCTGCTGCAGGAGTCTGCATTTCCAACCAAGACTAATAGGGAGGGGTTTGGGAGTCCAGCAGAGAGCTGGGTGTGGAGGGTGGGCTCTGCAGCCCAGTCTCGTGCTTTGGCAAGCTGTGTAACCTCTCTGGGTGCTAGCATCCTCATCTGTGATCTGGGGATGGCGAGGACACTCACCCCATGGGATGTTTTCAGGATTAGATGAGTTAAGTCACATCAAGCTAGGCACAGAGTAAGCACGCGATAAATGTTACCTCCTGTGACGATGCGGTGGGAAGCTACATCTGGAGCCAGCAGTTCTTCTTGTGAGAAGTTTTTTCTATGAAGATCATTAAAAATATGTGCCAAAACGTGTGCACACGTGTATTGAGATGCATAGGAAAATTGGAAATCACTTAGAAGTCTAACAATATGGGGCTGGTTAAACATTATGTCTAGACTGAGAAGTATAATAAATGTGATAGATGTCCATTTACAGGAGTGAAAAAATGTTTGTTATAAGTAAAAGTAGGTGGCTATAAAACAACATAAAATATCGTGTGTGTGTGTGTGTGTGTCTATAAAAGAGAGAGAGAGAATATATATAATACTTACAACAAAAGTCTGGAAAATGTCTACCAAAATGTCATCAATGGTTATCTCTTGGTGATAGGATTAAGGTGTTTTTTTTTTTCCTTGTTACTATTTTCTAATTTTCAGCAATGAATATGTGTCATGAACATAATAGGACTATGCAGGAAAGAATCTTTGGGTGCGGCGTATTACAAATCATAATGGGGATAAAACTGAACTTAGATTGGGAGTTTGGCCCTTGGATTTTTTTTTTTTTTTTTTGCCTCTAATATCTGCTTTCTGCTTTTAGCCTGTGACCTCATAACTTGCTGTAATGATTATGGTCTCTTAGTCACTGTCTTGGGAAATGGGCTATTATCTCATTGTAAGGGGACCAGGGATTTTAATGATTCCATTTTGAGAAAGTGTAGTCGGCTTTCCATGGGCTCCCCATCCATGAATTTAACCTTTTGTGGATGGAAAATATTTGGAAAATAAAAAAAGGTCACACCTGTACTGAACACATACAGACTTTTTTCATTTTCTCTAAACAATATAGCATAACAACTGTTTACATAGCAGTTACATTATATTTGGTATTAGAAGTAATCTAGAGATGATTTAAAGCATATGGGTAGATGTATATAGCTTATGTGCAAATAAGTAAGGACTCAAGCATCCGTGGGTTTTGGTGTCCATGGGGGTTCCTGGCACCAGTCCCCCTTGGATACCAAGGGACAACGATACTGGAAAGTGAAAAGAAAAACAGCGGCGAGCCCTGGCTATGACTTTGGTTGGGTTTGAGAAAAGACTAGAAGTGTGGCTACTAAACTGGTTTGACTCCAGTGTAAGATTGCTTTCAGGGAAGCAGATGGTTAACACACTCGGAAGGTGCTTGAGCTTGACTTCAGGAACTGGGTGGTGGCACTGACTGGGAGTGCCGCTTCTGTGGAGGCTGGAGGCTGATTGGCCCAGGCGTGCAGCCAGCCATTGCCTGTGTTCAGGAAGCAGCTCTGAGCTGTCCTAGTGGCTGGGCAGCTTCACAGGTATCCCCGGCCCCTCCCAGTCAGACCCCACAGGAAAACTTGGCTCTCAGTAAGTTACCGCTCTTCTTAAAGGACAGAACAGACTTTTCGTGTCCAGCTGTAAGGAAACAAGATGGTCCTTAAAACCGAAGAAGAGGATGGTGAGTCACAGCTGCCGCCCCCAGCCGGGACTACACGGCTTGGGGTATATGGAGTGGAGTTTTCCGTGTCTCTTTTGATTAATATGTGAAATCCTATGAGGATAGTTTACTGAGCCTTTTGGGGAGGAGTTAAGGACCAACCTAGACTCTGGTTTTTATCTTACTGTTTTCAGGAGAAAGACTATAGCCTCTTAGTAGTTAGGAAGCTGAGGCTCTCTTGGGGGTGTGTGTGTGTGTGTGTGTGTGAGAGAGAGAGAGAGAGACAGAGAGAAAGGTAACTCAGTGTTTTTAAACCAAAGAGGTTCCCCTCCAATCTTTGCTTCCGTTAGAGTGCTGTGTTGGGTGTTTCTTGGTAGATTCCACTTCATACTTGTTGACTGTATCTACTTCCTGTATCGAAATAAGAGTTCGTCAGAACTTCTGGGAATTCCACAAATATCTAGAAAAAATCTGATGCTGAAAAGTAAAGACATTAGATCAGATTGAAAGAACCAGTGAGATTCGGGATAAATAATACTTGTTTTATTAAATAAAATGTATCTAAGGGAAAAGACAACTAATGTGGTCTTCTCCCTTTGGTTGTTAGGTGAGGACTGTTTGAAGCCTGGGAGGACAGGATCTGTAGAACTTCTTTCATCTGCTCCACACCCGTACTGTAAACAGTGGAGCTATGAGTAATGGGATGACGAGTTGTGGCTTCTAAATCCCAAGAGATTCTGCTGAAGAGCTGTGTCTTAAAGCCCTGGATCAGCACAGGAGTTGTGTTTGTGGATGTGTGTGTGTTTTATTGTATTTTATTGTGCCACCTTTATCAGATGGTGATGTTGTAATGCTATAAGACAAAATAGTAAAATGTGTACTGCTTTGTAGCTGGTAATGTATGATATATTTAAGTTTGGAATAAATATTTGGCTGTGTTTCAAAGTGGATTTTGTGAAAGTTGTAATAAAATCTGGGGATCCTCTTTAGGTTTTTCCCACTCTGGTTCACTATAAAGCACATATTTTAAAGCCCCACCTCTAAGTGCAAATGATCCTGGACCGTGTCCACGGGCGACACTGAAAGCTGCAGCATGTGTTGGGGACGCTAGGAGGGAAGCACGCACAGGTGTCCATAACGATACTTCTGTATCTGAAGAGGGGACAATCGTGAGGGGCAGTGCCAGGCCAGGACTGAACTGCCTGATTGGTGCTTTTGTAACTGAAAGGTGAGTCCACACTAGCCAAGGTCTAGTTCCAAAGGGAGCACTTTTGAGAATGGAAGAGGACACTAGTGACTATGCTGGGACAGCGGGAGTGAGCGGGGCCTGGCCGTGGTCCCTCATGCTTCCTTGCTGCTGGTTCCTCTGGGTGAGCCTAGCTTCAGACCCACCGGAGGTGCAGTGTAACAGTCACTTTTTATCCTGGAGGCTTTAAAAGTCAACATAAACTACCCTATTCAGCAGTGGGAGTGAGGGGGGCGGGGCATGGAGTTAGGGACCAGGAGCTTAGAGGTCGAATTACTGAACAGCTTTGCTTTGACCAAGTAACCTTAAAGAACTGGTGCTTCTCCGCTTCCCTCACCCCCTCCCATGGCGTTTCCTTGTGTTGTCACCTGGGACTGAAGGCAGCATTGCCCTTTCAACCACCGCTAAAATAGATGCCCTTAGACATTGCCATGAGAGACAGAGTGGCATTTAGGTAGGTGTAAAAGGAGGGGAACAAATAGAGTTTCCTCTGGCAGGTCCCTGAGATCCCAGGGGAGGGCAGAAGTAAGAGTTGGTTATGCTTTCCATAGAGCTGCTTTTAACTAGACTTAATGCCCTAAAGAACACGCCTAAGAAAGGGTACGTGGGGGTTTTTGAAAATATTCTTTAAAGAAGTCAGAGTCTTCTGCTATATTAATCTCAAACCCACAATTTTTAGGTTAAAAATCATCGCTTTCTGGCTGGGTGCAATGGCTCACACCAGTAATCCCAGCACTTTGGGAGGCCAAGGCAGGCGGATCACCTGAGGTCAGGAGTTCGAGACCAACCTAGCCAACATGGTGAAACTCTGTCTCTACTAAAACTACAAAAATTAGCCGAGTATGGTGACAGGAGCCTGTAATCCCAGCTACTTGGAGGCTGAGGCAGGAGAATAGCTTGAACGCAGGAGGCCGAGGTTACAGTGAGCTAAAATCATACCACTGCACTCCAGCCTGGGTGACAGAGTGAGACTTTGTCTCCAAAAAAAAAAATGCTTAAATGCTTTCTGCCTTTCTTACCTGGTACACTGGTACATACATCAGTTTTCATTCTGTATATGTGTGTTAGTGAGGATTAACCAGTGTAATTAATTGGGCACTATTTTCTTAACTACCATAAATTATTATTATTTTTAATTATTTAATCTTGTTAATGGCTAGTCCCCCTTCATTTGCCTTTTCTTTTGAGACAAGAGTCTCGCTCTGTGGCCCAGGCTGGAGTGCAGTGGTGCAATCTTGGTTCACTGCAACTTCTGCCTCCCAGGTTCAAGCGATTCTCCTGCCTCAGCCTCCTGAGTAGCTGGGACTGCAGGTGCCCGCCACCACACCTGGCTAATTTTTGTATTTTTTGTAGAGATGAGGTTTTGCCATGTTGGCCAGGCTTGTCCTGAACTCCTGACCTCATGTGATCCACCCACCTCGGCCTCCCAAAGTGCTGGGATTATAGGCGTGAGCCACTGTGCCCAGCCTTGATTTGCCTTTGAACCCTCTCTTTGGCATCTCTTTGGGATAGAATCCAAAATCTTTGGTGTGGGACCTGAGGCCCTTCACAGGCAGACACTAAGCCCCTTTCCGGGTGCCAGTTCAGGCCTGCTGTGTCCTGGGCCCTGCCCTGTGGTGTGCCCATTGTTGCTGGCCTCCGTCACTCCCGTACGCTTTATCTTGCTTGGTATATACCATTCTCTCTTCTTTTCCTTCTGGGGAATCCATTGGTCCTTCAAGTTCTGGCTCACAGGCTGGCCCCTCTGAAGCCTCTTGGCATCGCCTGGAATTCTGTGAGTACTTGCCGCACTTGGCCGCTGTGGCGGGGTGTGCTGCTGCTGTGGGTTTACATGCCTCTTCCCACTGGCCTTCACTTTCTGTGCAGGCCAGGGACTGGAGCTGTTTAAATCCCAGCTCCAAGCACAGGCTGCGGCTATGGCAGACGCTCAGTGAACGCTGAGCTGAAGTCAATCTGTGTATTTCAGCAGGAGAAAAACGAGAGCTGAGGATGCAGCCGGTGACCCGAGTGTGAATTGGGCTCTATGAGTAGTGTACCTGAGGTAGATTATTTGTATTCAGTGAGTCTTTATCTTACCTGTAAACTGATGAGAACAGTGTATAGTTCATTGTCAGGAAATAAGCAGAGTTACAGTTGAACTTTGTTGAAGAGTTAAAAAAAGTGGAAATGAGAAAATGTTTTAAGCTGTAAGATAGCATGTGCGTATAAACTAGTATTATTTGTAGAAAAATATGCCAAATAGAATAAAGTATAGGCTTCCTCAGTGGGACACTGGATTTTCAGATTGCATCTAAAATGTCCTTGGTGAACTTTCCACGTTACCCCCTTTTTTTTTTTTTTAAGATGGAGTCTTACTCTGTTGCCAGGATGGAGTGCAGTGGTGTGATCTTGGTTCACTGCAACCTCTGCCTCCCAGGTTCAAGCGATTCTCCTGCTTCAGCCTCCCGAGTAGCTGGGACTGCAGGAACGTGCCACTACGTCCGGCTAATTTTTGTGTTTTTAGTAGAGACAGGGTTTCACCATGTTGGCCAGGATGGCCTCTATCTCTTGACCTTATGATCCACCTGCCTCGGCCTCCCAAAGTGCTGGGATTACAGGCGTGAGCCACCACGCCCAGCAGTTATCCCGTGTTTTAATGTGTGCCATGCTATTGTGGTAGTCTCTCGTTGGACAAGTTGCTTAGGCTGAGGTGTTTGCAGGAAGAGCTGAGGTGCTATAACTATCAATTCATATCCCCCTAGATATTTGTCACTCCCTTCCTTATGGATTTTGTATTTTGCAGAATCAAAAATGGTTACATCTTTATTTTTAAGCAGGAGCATGTTCGGCATTGTACAAACATACATCATAACAAGAAACCTGTATCACCATCTGCTGTGACAAGTTTTGAAGAGGATTCACTCTGGTTTGAATTTTATAGGCTTTCCTGTTGAGTACACCAGAGATGAATGCTCACGGTATTATACAGAGGATTAGAACTGCCCTTTCTTCTTAATGAAGGTGAATAGAAACAAGGGCTTGGATTCTGCCCCTTTGAAGAAAGCTGACCCTAACCCATTGTCTGAGTCTGTAGCCTCTCAAGTTCTCTCTTCATTATGGAATATGAAAGCACAGGACTGGCTGTGGGGGGTCAAGACCCAAAGTCTGATTAGACAGGAGGGAATGTGGAAGGCAGCAGGTGGAATTTTCTAAGAAGTCAGTATCGGTGGAGAGAAAAGGCAGGTTTCGTAGGTCTTGATAGGCACAGGTCTGGTCATGAAGAGCCTTTATCAGCCTGCAGTGTGGTCAGCCGAAGGGAGGACAGTCAGGGACCGTAGATGCAGATAGGAGGCAGAGTTGGAGCAGGAGTGGCCCTAGGAAATAGGAGAGATTCCCATTTTCATCCACGCCTCCCTGTGCTTCAGGAGGGTTCACGGGAACATGTGTGTGGCTGCAGGCTGACAGAACCTGCAAGCAGTTTACTGCTGGTTAAATCAGAGATGGAGGGCTAGACCTTCTGGAAATTTTTAGTAGTATCCATCTCTCATTTTTCCCTTGGATTTTGACAGTCCTGCAAAGGCAACTTTACTGAATTTATAGTGTTCTTGTCTCTGCCTTTCTTTCTGTTTTCAGCCCAGCTAAGATTTCCTTTTTAGAAAAGGACTCTTTAAAACTGCCACCATCTTCTCCTGTTTACCTTCTGAAGAACTTCAACTTATGGGGAATTCCTGTGGGTTTTGTGTTACGTCTGGAGCCATTAAGTAATTAACTGGGACAGAGTCACTAACAGTTGTGTAATCACAGACTCTTAAAGCCGTGAGCTGCCTTCGAAGTTATCTAGTCTAGCCCTGGTCAGTTCAGTAAATGAAAGCCATTGCTGTGGCTCCTGGGAAGGACTCTGAAAACTGAGCCCAAATCAGCCAGGATTTTAAGTTTTAACAGCCACTTTTGAGTTATGATGATCTCATGCCTTCATATATTCCTAGTTACCTTTTTGTTTTTCTCCTGAGTATGTGATATGTTTGATTCTGTAGACCTAGGTAATACACTAGGGGAAAAATGGAGATAGAAGAGTCAAATTCTGCTGTCCTGTAGATCAACTGGAATGTGAGGACTCACCCAGACACATTCATTTCTTCCTTAAGAAAATAATTTTGTGCCGAGCGTGGTGGCTCACACCTGTAATCCTAGCACTTTGGGAGGCCGAGGCGAGCAGATCACGAGGTCAGGAGATCGAGACCTTCCTGGCTAACATGGTGAAACTCGTCTCTACTAAAAACACAAAAGATAAGCCGGGCGTGGTGGCGGCACCTGTAGTCCCAGCTACTCGGGTGGCTGAGGCAGAGAATCACTTAAACCCGGGAGGCGGAGCTTGCAGTGAGCCGAGGTCATGCCACTGCACTCCAGCCTGGGTGACACAGCGAGACCCCATCCCAAAAAAAACAACAAAAAGAAAAGAATTTTGTAACTTGTATCATGTTCTTCCTTCCTCTACAGAGGAATCATGGAAGCTCAACTTCTGACCTAAAAAAAGATGCAGTGAATTTCTTTTTTTGAGTCAGTGACTTTTTTTTTGAGATGGAGTCTCACTCTTTCGCTCAGGCTGGAGTGCAGTGGCGCGATCTTGGCTCACTGAAAGCTCCGCCTCCCGGGTTCACGCAATTCTCCTGCCTCAGCCACCAGAATAGCTGGGACTACAGGCGCCCGCTGCCACACCCAGCTAATTTTTTTTTTTTTCTTTTTTTTTTTGATTTTTAGTAGAGACGAGGTTTCACTGTGTCAGCCAGGATGGTCTTGATCTCCTGACCATGTGATTCGCCCGCCTCGGCCTTCCAAAGTGCTGGGATTACAGGCCTCAGCCACTGCGCCCGGCCTAGTCAGTGACTATTGACGCCTTTCCTTTTGGTGTCTAAAGCCTCTTTCCCTTTGTATTTTCTGTGAAGAGTCAGGATTCTGAGTCACAGAATTCAGACGAGAGACTACATATGAAATCACAACAGAATGGGTGTAGTTACAACAGGCACCTCATGGGCATTAGAACAGAATCCAAGGATGTTTCTTCTATAATAGAAATATTGGGCCAGTCTGAGCAAATGGTAAGTGGCTGGGGGCATTTCTGTATTTTCTTTGAACAAAACTTCAACATCAAATTTTGGGTTAGTTGTGGATCCAGATATACAGATAGGCAGAAAAGGAAGAGTCCGAGCCTCCCCCACTCTCCTTCCACAGTCCTTGCTTTGAAAGGTGATTCCTGCTAGCAGTTTCAGGTACGTCCTTCTCAGAAGCTCCCTGTGTGTTTAGCAAGCATAGGTGTTACTTGTGAGAAGGTGTTCTGTGCCATCCTGTTTCACCAGATGTGTCTTAGAGATCTTTTCATATTAGCATTTACAAATCACCTCATTCTTTTAAATTACCAAATAGTGCTTAGGTAGTTTAAAATTTTTGGAATTTGGGGCGCATATCCATTCTTAAATGGAATTTAAGAATCAAATTCCTAAGTTTGATTCAAATCAAATCAAAAGGTATGTGCTCTTTATGTTTTGCTCATGCCAAAGGTTGTACCAGTTTACACTCTCCCAGCAGCGCAGGAGACTACCTGTGTAGCCCACTCCCCTGATAGTATTTTGTGTCTCTGGCATTCTGATTCCTGCCAGACTAATGGAAAATGGTATGTTATTCATGTTTTAATTTGCATTAAACACATAGTGACTGTGAGCATCTTTTTCTATGTGACCATTTGTATTTCTCTTTTTGTAATCTGCCTTTTATATCCTTTGCTCACTGCATTCATCTTCGTTTTACTAATTTTTATACTACTTTCTCTGTGACTTAAAGAAGTTAACCCTAGCCAGGTGTGGTGGCACACGCCTATAGTCCCAGCTATTCTGGAGGCTGAGATGGGAGTATCACTTGAGCCCAGGAGTCTGAGGCTGCAGTGAGCTATGATCACACCACTGCACTCCAGCCTGGGTACAGAGTGAGACCTTCTCTCTAAAAATAATAAGTTAATTAATTTTTTAAAAAGATATTAACCCTTTGTCGTATGTTTTGTGAATTTATTGTCCTAGTTGTTTACCTTTTGGCTTATGGGATATTATTTTTCACTCAGAAGGTTTTCATGTTCATGTCACAAATGAACAGACTCACCAATATTATGACTGTATTAATTCATGCTCTATTCTAGAATTATTCAGATTTTATTTTACGTTAACATCTTTGATTAAGCTAGAATTCATTTCAGCTTAGTTTTATCCCAGATGACTAGCTGGCTATTTATTTGCCCAGCACCCTTGACTGAATAATCCTATTTTTCCTTACCGATTCAAAGTGCTACCTGTATGTTTCAGTATTTCTTGAGTTTGTTTTCTGGTCTTTTTCTTCTGTTGCAGCTTCAATTACCGAAACCTCACATGCTTTCATCTCTGGTAGCTACACCCTCACATTACTCTTTCTCCCCTTGATGTTTTTCTGACTAGTCTCATATATATGTTTTCCCATGTGAAGTTTAATATCCTTTTTATTATACTTCTGTAAACATCATGTTGGTAATGTAAATAATTTTTTTGAGATGGAGTTTCACTGTCGTTGCCCAGGCTGGAGTGCAGTGGCACGGTCCTGGCTCACTGCAACCTCTGCGTCCCGGGTTCAAGTGATTCTTCTGTCTCAGCCTCCCAAGTAGCTGGGATTACAGGCATGTGCCGCCACACCCAGCTAATTTTGTATTTTTAGTAGAGATGGGGTTTCACCATGTTGGTCAGGCTGGTCTTGAACTCCTGACCTCAGGTGATCTGCCCACCTTGACCTCCCAAAGTGCTGGAATTACAGGCATGAGCCACCACACCTGGCGTAAATAATATTTTTAAACATCATGGTATATGTACGAGAACTTTCATTATTGGGATCTTTCTACCTTTGCTCAGGTCTCCTTTGTTTTTCATGTTTCTTTTTCCTGTCTAGGGAGGCTGGCCCTGCTACAGGAGCCAGCCTGGCTTGGGGAGGATTTACCAGTGTTTGGGGTAAAATAGAGTTTGTCCAGAGAAACCAACTATATCGTGCCACCTAGAGGTGGGCATCCGTTTGTCATGGAGGGAGGCCATAGGACACCTTCATGATATCAGGGACTCACTGCTCTCTTCACGGGTCAGCACCTCTTGAGCTAGTTCTGGAGCAGGTGTGCTGACCTGGATCTCAAAGGTGCAGAGCTTGGCCTGCCTTCTGCTCCTCCTCATTGCTCTCCTTGGCTGCCCCTGCCACAGGTCTCCTCTTTCTTCCTCCTAAAGTTCTGCCCACTGCATGGGCAAGAGATAGGAGACGGTCCAAGAGCAGCCTCATGACAGCAGCCAAGACAGAGAAGAAGCCTGCCCTCCTAGCACACTGAGTTGGCACCGGAAGAATGCACTGGCCAGGAGGCTTGGGCCAGCCGTGCCGGTACCAGCCTAGCCCTGCTGGTAGGTGGAGGCAGGGGGCTAGTACCGTGGGCCTGCCTGTGACTTGGAAGGCTGGTGCCCTCATCAGCTCCTTCTTATACTTCTCCCAAACTTTTGCAAACCCGGACTCTGGGAAACTCTGGTAAGGGTGATGTCTGGAACAGGGAGCCAGTTTGTTTCTATTTGGAGGTGAAGGTAGAAATGACCTCCCTCTCAAGAGATCTTCAAGCCCTTCTCAGAGCAGGAACAGATGCCAGTTTTTGCTGCTTTGAACGAGAATTTTATGCTCTTAGCGTTTACTAAAGAATAATGAGGCATTTTTAAGTATAGGGAGTGGAATAGAGTTTAAAGAAAAAAATCAAATACCTCCAGGCCTCTGTTTTCGTGGGACACAGAAGGAGGGGAGATTGAGAATCCTGACTTGCCTAAAAGCTTTACGCCTATCATGTCTGCGGTGCTTGGAGCCTGTGGCCCAGGTGATTTGGGGTTTGGGGACTCCTCATGGGCAGAGAGGAACTTCAAGCAGCGTTGTGAATTCGTGGGTTTGGGATGCTGATGAAACTGTTGAGATTTGAATGTATTCCTCGTGCCTCATTTTCCACTTTAGAAATAAAGCGATTGGTGCACATTTCCCTTGCACACGTGTCAGAGGGTCACTTTCTGGTTCCAGCTGTCCTTGCACCTGAGACACAGAACTGGAAAGAGGATGGGAAGTCAGTAGCGGTTTGGGGAATTAGTGCTGGATAAGGATGGTAGTTGAAGCTGTGAGCTGGAGTAGGGTGAGAAAACACATATTTCTTTGCTACCACTTCTGAATGGAAGTGCTGACCGCGGTGCAGTGAAGACTACTACTGCAAAGCTTCCAGTTCCTTTTCTTTCTCATGGCGCCTAGCTGCCGCTTCTTGCTCTTCCAGAAGAATTTCTTTCTTTATCTCTTGTCCCAACTCAACAACAGAATAGAATCCAGCTGTCTCAGTGTCAAATTCAAAGGCACCACAGTCTGCCTGGAGCTTGCTTTTCCAGACTCTGTCCCTTGTGCCGCCCTTTCCACCTCTGTCTGGACTGCCCTCTCCCAGGCTCTCACGTGGAGCCGTCTTGGACTAACCTGGGCCCTGCTCTTCTCTGACCCCCACTCTGCATAGCACCTTGCAGACAGCATTTATTTGGCATTTGCGGGCTGCCCGTTTTTTTTTTCTTTAAAAAGAATAGTAACACATGAGCTCTTTGAGGGCCGAAACCACGTCTTTCCAGCATTGTGTCTTCCACAGTAACTGACAGGTGGCCTTGTTTCCATGCAGTGAACTTTTTAAAAAATTGTTGAATTATGAGTCTGAGAAATTATTTTTTAAAACGTTCATTTTCTCTGTTGGGATTCCTGAGATTCCTGCTGTGGCCAGTCGTTTCCTGTGATTCTCTCTGATGGCTGTGGTTTCATAAGCTGGATTGTGCAGAGTAGATATTGTGGCATCTGTTTTCTTCAGATATGAGGAGGGCCACGCTGCAGACTTCTTGGTTGCAGCTTTTTTTGTAACTTCTTTGTCAGCTGACATCCTTTTCTCATGTTGTCTGTGCCTAGAATTAACTGAAAGTGCAGGTTTTTGCCACCTGCAGTCTCTGGCCTGGGTCAAGCTAAAGCCTTTGCCTAGGTTCACACACTGCAGGTAAACCCCGGCTGTGATCCACTCTGTCGGCATATTGGACGCTGGCCGTGTTAAAGGGAGAGCCGTAGTGAGCCTGGCACATGATGACTGAGCCTTCTGTAGAGAGTGACGGGTCAGAACTCACCTGCTGGGCACTTTCAGTCCCCGAAGAGAGTGTGTGTGTGTGTATGTGTATCTGTGTAAAAACCAGTGATGTCACCTCAAAATAAGACAGCCCTTAGGACTAGGAAAAGTGCTATGAGAATATTTACAGTACAAGATACTACTGAAAAGCAAGAGCTTAATTCCACATACATGTGAAATCCCTGGGAAACGTGGTGGTGGATAACCAGCGTGGATAGTCCAAGCTGTCTTCTCTGAGTGTGTTGGTGTCATGTAATTTATCACCTGGTTATTTACCAAGTGATAAAGAAGGTCATCAGGTGATGGTTAATACGTGTGAACTGAGCAGGGAGCATGGCCAGAGGATCGGAGTTCTCCCTGTAGGAGGTAAGACTCGGCGGATGGCGAGGATGAGCTTCTGAACCAGAAGAAAGAAGCAAAGAGATATAACTGAGCACTCTGGTGGATCCAGGGAAAGTGGAGCCTTCCTCGGACAGGAGGAGAGGCGGGATGGCTTACTAGACAGCGAGCAGGAGGAAGACAGGGGTCCAGGGACGTGTTGCACTGGGACTCAATCTACATTTTGTAGAATGTAGAATTTTAGAATTTGTTTTTCATGGACTTAGTACGATTCTTTTAAATGAGTACTACTCTCTTGATGCTAAAAGAAAATTGTCCACACTATGGCTGTTTCTTAAAAGAAAGAACAACGCAGAGCCAGGGTATTTGGGTCAGGCCTGGTGGCACTGCCTGGTGATGAGGACGTCTGTCCGCATTCCCCAGCCAGCCCAACCCCCATGGCATGGCAGTGGAGGCAGGGCTTGCAGAGGGGTGGGTGCCTTCCACGATGATTTCCTAATGGCAGGAGACTGGAAAGGAGGGAGGGTATGGGAGTGTTTTTAGGATTCCCACCCCCCTCTTCCATTGTTTATCTAGAGAAATGGTTCTTAACCAGGGCAGTTTTGCCCCACGGGGGACATTCAGCAATGCCTGGAGACCTTTTTGGTTGTCACACCTGGTTGTGGGGAAGCAGGATGGGGGTGCTGCTGGCACCTAGTGGGTAGAGGCCAGGGACACAGCTAAGCACCCTGCAGTGCACAGGGAAGCCCTGCCACAAAGAGTGACCTGCTCCCTATGCCAGTAATGCCCAGACTGAAGAAGCCCGCTCTAGCACAGTGATTTCCCTTTTACTTTCTCTCCTTAGTTATTTTAGAGTTGTTTAAAAAATACTTCCTCCCTTCTTAGTCAAAAGCTGTGTGGCTGTGTGTGGTCTGCAGTAACCTTGTATTCTGTATCACTTAGGGGCCTGGGTCTCTGGAGTTCGTGGTTTTGGGACTGGGGTCCCAAATCTACATGTTTAACAAGCGCCCTTGGTGATTCTCATGCCCTCTGAGGTTTGAGAACTGCTACCCTCAGTCTGTAGCCATATTTCTTGTCACCAGCCATCTTGTATTATCATCCCCAAGTTTCACTTGCTTAATATTCCAACCCGATATTAGGCAAGTGTCCTCAAAGGCGATACAGCAGCCTCTGGTGAAGAAAGAACCATTGGTGGCTGCAAGTGTACTGGGTAGGAGGCGAGTCCTTCTTGGTAAAAAGGTTGGAGTGTCCCTCATGGAAGTGGAGGGCATGGGATCCCTGGAGGAAGCGAGCAAAGGATACTCCTCCTGAAGCCCCTCCAGGACGGTGCTGGAGCAGTCTGGTCAGTGCCACGGTGCCTGCTGACCTGTTGCGGGGCAGTGGGAAGGACTAGGCTTGTGCCTTTAGGGTGACAGAACATCCACCCCCTAATCCAGTCTCTTGTTTATCCATGCAGTAAGGAGAGGGCATCTGGAGTAAGGCCGGCATTCTTGCAGTGAAAGCAGCATCGGGCTTTTGCTTCTGAGGGAGAGAGGAAAGCAAGTGCAGCCTGTGTGCAAATGCTGGCGGTGCCTCCCCTCCCCCCGGGAGGCCGGGAATGGGGGATAGTAGGAGGGGCTGGCTGTGACTGCATTCATGGAAATGAGCCTGGAGGAGTGGAGCAGCACACTCTCGGAGCGTCAGCTAGGGCTGCAGCTCTGCGCGTCCATCTCTGCGCTCCGCGCCAGCCTTCCCCACCGGGCCCGGCGCCTTTCCACCTGCAGGGCCGGTGCTCTCAGCTTTTGTTTTCTCTGGAAACCTTCTTCTCTGCCCCTGCTGTGCTGGCGCACACATGCTGTCCTTGCTCCGGCTCTCCCTGCACCTACAGCTGTGGGAGCTCCCGGCAGCCTGGGACTGTGGGGTCGCTGCACGGAGCCACCATGGCCTCTGACGCGGAGAGCTGTGACCTGCCGAGGCTTTGATGTTGCTGCCCAGGGCTGGCCAGGACACTGGGGCCGCAGGAGAGGGGACTCACCGTGGGTAAGAGGCTGGTGGATGGCGTGTGGAGCCCCGTCAGCAGATTCCCCATTATGCGTTGCTGCCTGCCTGCCTCTCCCACCCAGCAGCCAGCAGTAGGAGCTGATGTGTGCGTGGCCGTCTCTCTGCATGTCTGTCCTTTGGGTCTGCATTCTGTGCTCTTCTCTGAGGGTTTTTCCACTACACCTTTGGATAGGTATCCGGGCATTCAGTGTAGTTTCTTCTAGGCCTGAGACTTAGAAACACGCCAGTAGCCAATTTCCTTGGTCCGGCTTCCATGAGGTTTGAAATAGGGGGGCAGAAAGCAGAGGGACAGATTCAGGGTGATCTCCCCTCTATGCCTGCTGCCCATGGAGTTTCTGTTTTACTCATTAAGGACTTGGGAACCTTTCCTGGGCACGAGTAGCCCTCTTCCCATCGATACACATAGAAAAGGAGTTGGAATTGTACATCGCATTTAATGCTAGGGGTCCTTTCCAGCTGTCAGACCGAGGGAGAATATTTCAATGTACAGAAAAATCCAGAGCATTACAAAGGGCTAGCAAACAAATAGATTTTAGGCACTGAGGGTAAAGTGAGAGAGAATTGACTTTCAAGCCACTAAGCCTCTATTTTGGACACGGAAGGGGTGTGGTGGCCCAGCTGTGCAAGCTGACAGTGGTTGCAGCTGGCAGGCACGGGGAGTGGCAGCTTCGCCCAGGGGACAGGAGCCTGCCCCCTTGGGAGGACGGGCGAGCAAGCTGATTTGGCTTCTTTGGAGGAAGAGGGAACTCCAGGCTTTCCCTGGGGAGTGAAGGAGCATGCCGCTTGGCTCAAGGAGGCTAGGGGTAGAAAATGGTTCTTCCTTGTGGAGCTCTGCATCCAGTCCCTGGGATCCTTTTGAAACAGCAGTGGAGTGCCAGAAAGAAGCTGCTGGGAAACCCCAGCTATATCAGATGTTGTCACTGTGAGCTTTTAGAAAAGGTTAAGTTTCTTAAAATGGTTGTTTTCTAGTTTTTATCTTTTATTGAAAGCGGATGTTAACTTTATTTTTCTAAACCAAATTCTTAGGATAAAATTTTGTCACTTAGGTTCTGTTACTACCTTGAAATGCAAACTAAGTCTTTGAGTTCTAGGATTTATTAAATTAAATGTTTTGATAACTTTTTTGGTTTTTGAGATGGAGTTTTGCTTTTATTGCCCAGGCTGGAGTGCAATGGCACGATCTCGGCTCACTGTAACCTCCGCCTCCCAGGTTCAAGCGATTCTCCTGCCTCAGCCTCCCAAGTAGCTGGGATAACAGGCGTGTGCCACCACGCCCGGCTAATTTTGTCTTTTTTAAGTAGAGACCGAGTTTAAACATGTTGGTCAGGCTGGTCTCGAACTCCTTACCTCAAGCGATCCACCAGCCTCGGCCTCCCAAAGTGCTGGGATTACAGGTGTGAGCCACTGCACCCAGCCAATACCTTCCTTTTATAAGGTAGTTGAGAAGGACAGTCTCATTACATAAGTGAGGAAACTGAGGCTGGAAGAGGTCATTGTTTGCTCCAGGTCACAAAGCAGTGAGTAAAAGCTCAGGCAGCATCTCCTCTGAACCTGGGCAGCTGTTAGGCGAGATGTCTCCAAGACTGAGAATAGGACTGAATGGAGTCTTCCCTAAAAATGCAGAATGTGGTAATAAAAATCTTTTTTTTTTTTTTTTGAGATGGAGTCTTGCTCTGTCGCCCAGGCTGGAGTGCAGTGGCATGATCTCGGCTCACTGCAGCCTCCACCTCCCGGGTTCACATCATTCTCCTGCCTCAGCCTCCCAAGTAGTTGGGACTACAGGCGCCGCCACCACGCCTGACTAACTTTTTATATTTTTAGTAGAGTCAGGGTTTCACTGTGTTAGCCAGGATGGTCTCGATCTCCTGACCTCGTGATCCACCTGCCTCAGCCTCCAAAAGTGCCGGGATTACAGGCGGGAGCCACCACGCCTGGCCTTTAAAAATCTTTAATAGACTTACTCTTAGTGGGGAAATTGGGTAGTTTTTGCATGAAAGGAATTTAAATTAGAATAGTCTAAATACTCGTATCGGCAATTTGCTGGAAGGCACCTCTGCCTTTATGTTGAATACCATTTCTGCTAGCTGCTTGCTAATTTAACTTTTTTTGGTCCTGGGTAGTGTGTATAAATTTTATTTTTTTTTGAGACGGAATTTTGCTCTGTCGCCCGAGCTGGAGTTCAGTGGCGCGATCTCGGCTCACTGCAACCTCCGCCTCCCAAAGTCAAACGATTTTCCTGCCCCAGCCTCCCGAGTAGCTGGAACTACAGGTGCATGCCACCATGCTGGCTAATTTTTGTATTTTTAGTAGAGACAGGGTTTCACCATGTTGGCCAGGCTGGTCTTGAACTCCTGCAGCCTCAAATGATCCAGCTGCCTCGGCCTCCCACAGTGCTAGGATTCCAGGTGTGAGCCACCGGGTCCAGCTGTAAATTTTTTTTAAAATCTCTTAGGCTGCAAATTGATGGTGAGATGTTTATTTTAAAATGCACTACACAAAAGTCAAATCATAGTTTCTTGGGAAAGGGACTAAGGTAA
The DNA here is from genome assembly GCF_002776525.5 of Piliocolobus tephrosceles. Taxonomy (NCBI): domain Eukaryota; kingdom Metazoa; phylum Chordata; class Mammalia; order Primates; family Cercopithecidae; genus Piliocolobus; species Piliocolobus tephrosceles. The sequence goes on along the minus strand of NC_045449.1, from coordinate 72,476,918 downwards.
GCAGACCGGGAAGTTAGAATATTGCTGTGAAATTTTTGTTTATTTTATATTTTTATTTTTTTGAGAGAGGGTCTTACTCCATCACCCAGGCTGGATGCGGTGATGCAATCTGGGCTTACTGCAACCTCCACATTTCCAGGGTTTACGTGATCCTTGCACCTCAGCCTCCTAAGTAGCTGGGACTACAAGTGCGTGCCACCATACCTGGCTAACTTTTGTATTTTTTGTAGAGACGGGGTTTTGCCATGTCACCTGGTCTCAAATTCCTGAGCTCAAGCCATCTCCCTCCCTCAGCCTCTCAAAGTGCTGGGGATGGCCAGGCACAATGACTCACGTCTGTAATTCCAGCACTCTGGGAGGCTGAGGCAGGTTGATCACCTGAGGTCAGGAGTTTGAGACCAGCCTGACCAACGTGATGAAACCACGTCTCTACTAAAAATACAAAAATTAGCTGGGCGTGGTGACCGGGACCTATAGTCCCAGCTACTGGGGAGGCTGAGGCAAGAAAATTGTATAAACCTGGGAGGTGGAGGTTGCAGTGAGCTGAGATCATGCCAGTGCACTGCAGCCTGGACGACAGAGCAAGACTCCATCTCAAAAAAAAAAAAAAAAAAAATCAAACTGCTGGGGGTATTATAGGCATGAGCCACCATGCCAGGCCTTTATTTTTAATGGTGGTAAAATACATATAACAAAAAATGTACCATCTTCAGCATGTTAAGTTCAGTAGTACATTCATACGTTCACATTATTGTGCAACCCAATCTCTAGAACTTTATCATCATGCAAAACTGAAACCCAGCATTAAACCCTCACTCTCCCGTTCCCCCTCTCCCCAGCCCCTGGCAGTATCCATCCCACTGTCTGTCTATATGGTAGTTTGACTACTCCAGGGGCCTCTTATCAATGGAATCCTTCAGTATTTGCCCTTTTGTGACTGGCTTAATGTCCTCCAGGTTCATCCATGTTGTAGCATACATTAGAATTTCCTTCCTTTTTAAGGTACTAAGTTTGAAAAGTGTTACTGTGTTTCTGACTCAGTGGGTGGGAAACTTAATTGGTTTCCCAAAGTAGATAGACTGTGTGAAGGTGTGAACTCTTCAGTGTATTATTGGCAGAAAGTGTCACCTGGGCCTCCTGCTCTAGTCACTCCCCTTTGCTGCATCCATCTTTCTTCATCCCCTGATTCTAACAGTTATCCTGAGGACTGTCTCGAAATTTCAGGCTTCCAGTAAAACCCTAGTATCATTACAACTGTTACATCCCTCTTCTGTTACATTTTACCTGAAAGATACACTGAATTTTGGTTGCATTCTTATCCCTACTTTAAAGATCTGACCCCACATATTTGTAATGTCAGCATGGAGTTTTGTGAAAGTTGAAAATTGCTTTTCTCAGTGAGGGGGAAAAAATTCCCCTAAACCAACCCTTTCTCCACTTGCGGTAATGATCTGTAAGAACTTTGTCTTTGACTGCTCGACTGTTGTTTTTCTTGTTTGCTGCCTTACCTGCAGTTGTTAGCCATGCCTCACAGCACTGCCTTCTTACCCTATAGTTTTTAACTTACCAGATTTTGTATTATTGTGGGTTATTTGTGTGTCCCCATGTGATATAAAAGCTGTAGTTATTTTAAACAGTATCCTGCTCTGGAAGCAACCTCTTAGCTTGCTGTTTGCTTGGAGGCACAGATAGCCGAAGTAACTTGCCCAGGGTCATCCACCTGGTGAGTGTGGCCCCAAGCTAGGTTTAGGACCCAAGGCCACTACCTGTAGAGTGGCAGTCCGCAGATCCGTCCCAGAAGCTGGGTGAGGCACCCATGCTGTGGATTCCTACAGCCTTGTGCATGAGCCCTCGTTAACACGCACACCTGAAGTCATCACCTTCTCAGTGGATGCTTCCAGGGACTGCTGCTCCTGCCGGAAGGCACCAGATCTGTCTCTTCAGTGTTGTGCCCCCGCTGCCTTCCACCTAGTAGGCAAGCAGTAAATGTAGGCTGAATGAGTCAATGATGACATTGTTAGAAAGAAGCGAAAGAGGAAGATTAATTGGGTATACAGATAAAGGAAAGACATTTGGCATTTGTTGGGCACCAACTTGTGGTCGCTGTTTTATCTTTTCCATCACGCATTCCTAACAGCAATGCTAACAGTAGCACAACTGTGTTAACTGCAGTGCCATTTTACAGATGGACAAAACCGAGGCCCAAAGAGATTCGCACTTTGTTGAACATTGGTATGTCTCCAAAGCCTGAGTTCTTTCCCGTATTTCGAAGTTTTTCAAATTATAAGTCACTGGAATTTTCTGGGAGACAATGACTTACACCCATAGGGTAGTGCAGAGGGAGGTGAACGCGCTGTTTTGTTTAGGGTCTAACTGGTAGGATTGACACAGGTATGTGGCGAGTAAGTGCTGAATACTGGAACCAGTGCTCAGGACATTTGGAGTTTCTTACCCCTGACACTGTGATCACTGTATCTTTGGAGGTTGGAGGAACAAGGTGGTTTCCCAGATGTGCGCTTTTGATCCCAAAGCCTGGTTTGTAAATAGCCAGTTGTTCTCCTCTGAGCAGGTGGCAGTTTCTGTAGAGGCTGTAGAAAAGCTGGGTGCTTTATTTCACTACTGCCGCTGCTGTTTTCGGCAGAGCTTGAGGTTAAGAGAGACGGGGGGCGGGGGAGAGAGAGAGAGAGAGAGAGTGCGTGTGTGTGTGTGCGCGCGTGCGTGCGTGTGTGTGTGTGTGTGCGCGTTCAGTGTTTATGAAACTTCCAGGTCTGTAAAGTGATGTGGCCGTGATTAGCAGGAGGGCACCTGTTGGCAGCAGGCCAGCTGGAGGGGATGAAAGGGAAATGGCAATGACCTCCTTGGCCTGGGGGCAGCTCTGACTAAGGTAGTTATCTTTTGTATGGTTACCTTCTCCGCAAATGAGGGCTCACTGCTTAATTACTTTATAAAATGTTTCTCTGCATTGTTGGTTTAAATATGGTCCTTTTTATCCATTGAAAGGCAGAGGCTATAAGAAGGACGGCGGTTAACAATTATGGTGGAAAATAAATAGGCAAGTGAAGTATTTTAAAGCTAGGCAGAGGGATCTGGTGGTAGCTGGATGACCTCAAAGAGAGACATCTCGGTCCTAAAGCATGCCTTGGACACGTTCATTTGACGGTACCCACTGGGATTTAGGACAGTGTGGTCCTGGCAGCTGCTATGTGTCTGCCAAGCAGAACTTGCTGTCACAGAGCTGCGTTTTCCATGGAACTTCGTGGCGTATCCCCAGGCATCTGCCTGTGGCCGGTGGAGCACGAGTTGCGGGGTTTTAGACTAAAGCCCGCCATGTGCTCATGTATCGTCCTCTGGCTTGGAAAGAGGGCTCTGTCCCTTTAAGACAGTCCTCCTTTGTATGCACTGGCTGGAACCCATTTCAGCTCTGGGTTTCTGCCGACTGTTAAAATCTGCAAAGCAACATTTAAATAAATAAATAAATGAAAGCTTCCCTTGTGTGGCTTTCCTATTCACAGCCAAGCACAATAGCGCCTTGTTGTTTTTGTCACTTTAATCCCCTTCATTAAATTGGAACCCTGGAAAGGAATGATGATGGGGCTGATGCTGGACCGTCCCCCTGACTGCCAGCGGACACCTTGTGGATTAACCTTTGTGGGCATGGATTCTGGGTGCCCCTCTGGCGATGGGCGAGGAGGGCGAGCGAGCGGGTGGTGTGTCGGGGCAGCTCCCCCTCTGGTTTGTCTCCATTGTGCTCAGGCTGCTGGCAGGGACAACCTGCTGCCCTCCCCAGTGGCCATTCTTTTAAAGAGCAAGGGGTTCAGCCGCCTCCCTGGCACATAAGCATGGCTGCAGCACGTGGCAGTTGGGGGAGGGAGGAGCTGTTTGTTGTGCTGCCATCTGGCCCATCTGAGCCGTTCTTTTGCAGTTTAACCCTAATGGCTACACAGGAGAGAAGCGGCGTGAAAACACGGGTTTCCCAGGGTGCGGACGGTGCTTTCGCAGAAACTCCCGGGTGTGAGGTAGAAATGGGTATTTCTGACCACTACCTTTCTTGTTCCAGCTGTGGCCTTCACAACATCCTGAAGACACCAGCCAAGATTGTAGGAATCAGTCACACCTCCAGCTCTCCAGCAGTAGTGTTGATTCTTTATGCTGCTAAATGAAATCAAGCTTTTTGTCTTTGGATGTTTTTTCTCTCTGAGGCAGCATGAGAATGAAGGGTTGAATTAAAGATTTGATGTTGCATTAAGTTTGTGCAGAGGAAAACACTTTTATTAAAATGTTAGATTTTGCCTCATCTCAGAATAAAATTCCACTAGAAAAATGAGGTCTAGATCAGCTTTTTAAAGTAAAGTTCTTAAATGATTTGTTGAGCCAGAAGGGAAGCAGCATTATGATTTAAAGTTAGTAAGTATGGAATGGAGAAGGAATTTAGCAGTCATGTGGCAAATGTCAGGAGATTGGATCAAAATAAATGTAGATAAATGTCTTATTTATTCTGGCTACAAATTGGCCAGAAGCGTTTTCTGTCTGACTCCAAGCACACAGAAGGGCTATCTTTTCTAGTGACTGTAGTTGAACATTTTTAGTCTTTTGTTTTCAAATTGTCATAGTACATATGCATATGTATTTTAAAGCAAGTATTCAGGGGCTTCTATGTCCTGTCTCTGTATTCCCAGACCCACTCCCCAAAGCAGCCACTATTCATTCACTTTTTTCTGCTTTTAGGTCTTCTGGTGAGTGCTGCAAGTTCTTAAATTGGTGATTATTTTGTCAAAATCAAAGATTATCTCCTGCCTTCCACCTGCGATGGATGAGGATGCAGTTCACACCATTCTCTTCCTTCTCTCTGTCACTGACCATTTTCAGTAGTTTATCACAATTATACTCCTGGATTTTTACCCCTGGCATGTTCACAGTGTGGGTTTCTTGTTCATGATCCTTGTCCATGCCTCTGGTCACCAGTGTTGTAGGAGGAAGCTGTGGGGACCATTTGGGACCCTGCTGCTGTCTCCACGTTGCTTCCCTCAAACACTGGTCAGCTCTTCCTTCACCTCGGAAACAGATAGCTTTGCTTCTCCAGCCCGGGTTGGTCTTTCCTGCTTTGTCTACAGGGTGATTCTGAAAGTTCACCACCAGCAATCAGCACCATGACAGGAATGTAGATACCTCCCACCCTAGAGCCAGGTGCACACTCAAAGGGAGCTGTTCCTAGCACCCCTGATGGCCCAGAGGACACCACTCAGGGGCTTGTTTCATTTCTTCTGTGACTTCCTGTAGTTTAGTCTTTCCTGTTTCCAGTCCTTTTTATTCTCTTGAGGGGAAACCGAATGATGCCTGTTGATACCACACAGTTCTCAGCTGCCTTCTCCTTCATTCTCTGGTTTCGAGTCTGATTTCATTCTCTGTGAGGGCATTCCTCTGGCAGCCCCTTGGCTTCCTGCTCTGGCCCGGTCTGATGGCTGTGTGTCCATCACAGGTGATGGCACTTGCTGTCCTCAGGCTCCTGAGTCAGTCCCGTTCCTTGACCCACATCTTGCTCCTGAAGTAGCTTCTTCAGAAGGGGTGCACAGGAGGCAAACTTTCTGATCCTTATGTATCTGAAATGAGTCTGTTTTACCCTCCTACTTGACTGAGAATTTGGGGTTCAGATAATTTTCATTTAGAATTGTGAAAGCTCCACTACACTGTCTTTAGTGTGCGGGCTCTTATTCTGACACCAGCGAGATCTTCGCTCGTGGGTGGTCTGATTAATCACTCTCCTTAACCCCCATGGAGGTTTTAGGATCGTCTTTATTCCTGGAACTTCTGAATTTTTCCTATGAGTATTTCTCTGTGGGATTTAAAAATATTTTTATTCGACTGAGTTGATTTTTTTGCTTATATTTCCAGGTTTGCTTATATTTTCAAGCCTCTTTGTTCTACAAGAATGCCCCAACTTTATCTTTTAATCCTTTGTTGACTTTTTTGATGTGTGGGACAAGAGTAGGTTTGATTTGCAAGGCTGTGTTCTTTTCCTGTAATTGTCCCTTTTCCAGAGTTCTCTGTTCTTTTAAAGGTTTTTGTTTCTTTCTTTCTTTTTTCCCCTAATGATCTCTGTTTGCTCTAGGGTGAGCTTTCTGTTCTGTCTTGTCCTTTCTCACTCCTGGCGTAGGTGTGCTTATCTCTGTAAGTGTAAGAGTGAAGCAGTAGATGTGTTAAGCGGAAGCTCTGCATGGCTGGGCCTTGTGGGCAGAGAGGCTTGGCTTCGGGGCGAGTGGGCAAGAGCCTGCTTGGGGGGTAGGGTCCTCTTAGGTCTCCGCTGTCCACGTATGGAGGCTTTACCCTAGACACCAGCTCCGCGCTTGTCTGCTCATGAGAAAGTCGGCTGTGTTCGCACACGCGTGCGCGCGTGCGTGTGTGTGTGAAATCCCTAGTGTGCTAGGCCCTGTGCTGGGTGCCACAAACAACAGTATACAAGGCATGCAGTGTCCCTGCCTTTGTGGAGTTTTTATTCTAGAAGATATTAGCACTTAGCACTGTTTCTTTCCTTTCTCTGTTCTGGAAATTTGTTGAAATCTCTTCTGATGGCCCTTCTCTGTGTACTCTTTGATACTGTAGGTTTATGGATTTTTTTTATTCCTTTACTTTTTTTTTTTTTAATTTTTTTATTTTTTTGAGATGGAGTCCTGCTCTGTTGCCCAGGCTGGAGTGCAGTGTTGCCATCTTGGCTCACTGCAATCTCCGCCTCCCGAGTTCAAGCAATTCTTCTGCCTCAGCCTCCCAAGTACCTGGGATTACAGGTACGCACCACCATGTCCAGCTAATTTTTGTATTAGTAGAGACGGGATTTCACCTTGTTGGTCAGGCTGGTCTCGAACTCCTGACCTCAGGTGATCCACCCTTCTCAGCCTCCTAAAGTGCTCGGGATTGCAAGCGTGGGCCACCGCGCCTGGCCTATTCCTTTACTATTTTAAAATATCTTGGAAGACAGAGTACTAGAAGGACTTTTTGCATTTATAATACAGAAGCTAGATTGTGTTCTTCTGGAAAACTTGTCATGTGTGAATATTAAACCCAGAAAGGTCGAGTGCTCAGATTCTGAAAAGAAAGCAACGATTAAGAGTTTCCAGTTTAGAATGATAAAAGTTGTCTTCTCAGGGTATATAGCAGTCCTGAGAGAGGAATTTTTTTATACAATTTCTCTGTTTTTCATCAGCCTCATTATATGGACCCTGGATTTAGTCTTCCTTCTGTTGGATAGAGATATATTGATGATCTGGTTAAGCCAGCTCTGTAGCTTCAAAATCAAATCCCAATTATTGAGTCTCTTGTGGAGCAGCTGTTTTTAAAAAATGAACGTTGCCTTGATTTCAAAACCATGTTATATTGGAATGAATGTGTATCTTCTAGAACCTGAGGAAATTAATTTCTTAAAGGGGTCTTCTACTTGGACTGGAAATTTTTCTGGTCTGTGAAGCACAGAACAATTGAAATGAACTGCTTTAAGCATGCTTTTCTCTAGAATGGTGTACGTATCCGTAGAGTTGATGTTGTTTTTCAAAAACGGCTTTTGCTTTAACCAGAGCTCACTTATTTGTCTAGCTTTTTTCCTGAAGCAGCCATTTTAATAATTTTTTTTTTTAATGTTGGGAGAACTGTTCAGCCTGGGAAGAAGTGTGTGGGGTGGTGGGTTTGGGGGGGCGGTGCAGAGTTGGAATCCGTATAATGCTGATGGATTGCTGAGCTGAAAGCCTGGGTCTTGTCACAGAAATGGGACTGGAGTGCAGGTGTGTAGGTGATCTTATTTAAGGCTCCATCCTCCAGTACACACACCTGAGTGATCACCCTTGAGTTCTCAAGGACGCAATGTAAAGCCCACTCTTGTCAAGGTGACCTGAGTTGGATTTAGTTGGTCTGTTGGGATCTTGAGAGTGGTTGTCTCTTCCAGCCTCTAAAGGAAGAGTGTTTTTCAAACCACAGGACTCAGTATATTAGGTAATTATACAATTACCTAATTGATTATGGAATAATTTTTTTAAATTTTTTTTTTTTTTTTTTTTGAGACAGAGTCTCGCTCTGTCGCCCAGGCTGGAGCGCAGTGGCTGGATCTCAGCTCACTGCAAGCTCCACCTCCCGGGTTCACGCCATTCTCCTGCCTCAGCCTCCTGAGTAGCTGGGACTACAGGCGCCCGCCACCTTGCCTGGCTAGTTTTTTGTATTTTTTAGTAGGCAGGGATTCCCTGTGTTATGCAAGATTGGACCGGACTCCTGAACTCAAGGAGCGCAGGTCTCGGCGTTCCCCGTAGCCGGAAATACAGGCTTGAGCCACTATGCCCGGCCAATTTTTTTAAATTTTTAATCATTATTTTTTTGGAGACAGAGTTTTGCTCTTGTTGCCTAGGCTGGAGTGCAGTGGCATGATCTTGGCTCACCGCAACCTTCACCTCCCGGCTTCAAGCGATTCTTCTGCCTCAGCCTCCCGAGTAGCTGGGATTACAGGTGTTCACCACCACGCCTGGCTAGTTTTTTGTATTTTTGGTAGAGATGGGATTTCACCATGTTGGCCAGGCAGGTCTCGAACTCCTTACCTCAGGTAATCCACCCACCTCAGCCTCCCAAAGTGTTGGGATTACAGTTGTGAACTACCACACGCAGCCATAAAATCAGTTTAGTGGACTAAGCTGCTGTTAAGAAAGCTCACAGTGAAATAACAGAAAATATCAATGCATTTCACATGGTGAGGTATTATTTTTGATACTTTTATGTATGGTGGAGATTGGATCATGAGACAAAATGCATTTCTTTTCTTTTTCTTTTCTCTCTCTGTTTTTTTTTTTTTTTACCAGGTCTGGCTCTGTTGCGCAGGCTGGAGTGCAGTGGTGCCATCTTGGCTCACCGCAACTTCTGCACCCCAGGCTCAAGCAATCCTACCTCAGCCCCCCCGAGTAGCTGGAACTGTAGGCGCATGCCACCATGCCCAGCTAATTTTTGTGTTTTTTAAGTAAAGACAGGGTTTCACCGTGTTGCCCGGGCTGGTCTCAAACTCCTGGGCTCAAGCAGTCTGCCCGCTTTGGCCTCCCAAAGTGCTGGGATTACAGGCGTGAGCCACCAGGCCTGGACTAAAATGCATTTCTTATTTTGGATTTGGAGATGTTTAAAAAACACACTTTTTTAGAGAAGGACGGGGAAAAACTAGGTTAAAAAAAAAAAAAAGGAAAAGTTTGGCTTTTCTAATGTAGCTAATTAACCCACTCTGTAGGCTTCACTGTAGTCTATTGCTTCTACCTTCTTGTTGTGATTTGTATGAAATATTTGGGGAAAGTAACTGTTCTCTGAATGTGGTAGATTAAGTTTTAATGCCACGGGCAGAAGGAAGTTATGTGTAACCTAACTATGCTCTCAAGTAGAGATGTTATTCCAACTCTGTGCTGTCTAGAAATATAACATGAGCCATAGATGCACATTTATTTCATAGTAGTTCCTTTGAGATCAATTGAAGTAATACATTTTATTAAGTTATATCAATGTGCAATCAATATAAAATATTAAAAAGTAATTTTCTTTTGTTTTTATAGAAAGTTTGGTGGGTGTGTGTGGGGGTGTGTGTGTGTGTGTGTGTATATGTGTATATATATTTTCTTTTTTTTTTTTTTTTGAGATAGAGTCTTGCACTGTTGCCCAGGCTGGAGTGCAGTGGTGCGATCTCAGCTCACTGCAAGCTCCACCTCCCGGGTTCATGCCGTTCTCCTGCCTCAGCCTCCCGAGTAGCTGGGACTACAGGCACCCGCCACCACACCCGAGTAATTTTTTGTATTTTTGCTAGAGACGGGGTTTCACCATGTTAGCCAGGATGGTCTTGATCTCCTGACCTCGTGATCCGCCCATCTCGGCCTCCCAAAGTGCTGGGATTCCAGGCGTGAGCCACCACACCCGGCCTCAGTGTATATTTTATACATACTGCACATCTCAAACTGGGTGGTCACATTTCAAGTTAATGTCACTTGGGGCTCCTGGCCACCATATTGTACAGCGCAGCTCAGGCTCACATAGGCACCCACTGAGGATAGAAGGACACTCACACCACCCCTACCCTTGGGAGTGTGGGTGCCCTTTGCTGTGCCACGGAGGGAACAAGAGCTGAGCTTCTGCTCAGCACCAGGCAGGGTTTGAGGCACCTTAATTTACTCTACATCATCCTTATCAAGTGGGTGATGGTGGGGCCACTTTATTGATGATGAAGTGTGGCCCAAATAGGTTACATAACTTGTCTGAAGTGACCTAATTTGATATTTGGTAGATTGGAGCTAGGATTTGAACCTGGTTTGCTTGATTCTAATGCTTGTTCTTCTCATTGGCCCACATAGCTTCCACAGTATGCTTGAAGGGTCATTTTAGAGGGTGTCTGTCCAAATCTCCTGTTTGTGTAGGTGGGGGAGATTGAGCCATTGGAGGATTGCAGAAGTATTTTGTGGTAAGAGCTGTGATCCGGGAATTAAGTAACCTTGTTCTGATGATAAGAGCACATTGTAAAACATCCAAACAATGAAGAAAGGTATGAAGCAGAAAGAGGAAGTCCCATAATCCCTGTTCCCAGAGTTAAGCACTAATTTTAGGTATATATTCTAGACGTCTTTTAGTTCTCAGTGTATACATAGTCTCTTTCTCCAGACCCCTTCCAGAGATGGCACCAAATTGTTCGTACATGTTGCTTTGCCTCTTGCCTCCCCCCCACCTCAGGGGTCATGGGCATCCTTCCATGCTGGAGCTCAGCTCAGTGAGGCGGCGCTGCTCTGTTTTTGACCATGAGGGAGCTGAGGCCTAGAGAGATTAAATGTCAGCCTGAAGTCTCCCAGCTGGAAGGGATGAAAATGGCCAGGCACTCAGCTAATACTCATCCTTTTTCATTCATAGCCAACCTAGTTTAACCTTCAGTAGTCTCTCCTCTCTTGTTTTTCCTTCCAAGAGTTCCTTTCTTAGAGCTTTTCTGTGTGATTTAAGGGCCTTCCTTTCTTTAGAAAATCTGATAAGAATTGGAGCCATAACTATTTCTGTCACTCAGTCTGGCTTCTGAAACTGGCTTCTAGTTTCTTTCTTGGTATCTTTCTCCTTTCGTGGCCTCTGGATCTTCCTTGATTTTTGGCGAGATAAAAGCTTTCTTAGTAACACTGCCCCCCATTTTTGTAGTTCCCAGTGACCTGACCGCAGAGGAGCGTCAAGAACTGGAGAACATCCGACGAAGAAAACAGGAGCTGCTGGCTGACATTCAGGTAGGAGAGTGGCATGGTGGTTTCACCAACCTAAGAACTGCAGTGACAGTCCCATTTGTATAAAAGGGTATCCTTTGCAGAGTGTCTCCTCAGGACACTTTTGACCTGCCCTCACTACAGCTCTGCACAAAGTGTAGGTGTTGATAATCACCTTTCCTCTACAGCTGAGGAGATGGAGTGTCAGAGAGCTTGAGTGGCTTGTCCAGGTTCACCCAGCTGGTCAGTTGTCAGAGCTGGAGACACCCTGCAGGACTCCTGTCTCCTGCGTAGTCCTCTCTGCTGTGTTTGCCCTTGTGGAGCAGAGTGGATGAGGAGAGGCAATGAGAACATGGGCTTCAGGCGAAGCTCAGCCCACACCCCAGCCCTGGCTCTGCCGCTTACTAGCTGAAAGATTTGAGACAAGAGAGTTCTGGTTCATTGAACTTCAGTTTCTTCATCTGTCAGATCATGAAAACACCTACTACACACTTGTAAGGACTTAGCATAAAAGACAGCAAATTTCTGGTCCCTATAGGTGTACTTAGTGATAGCAATTTTACTATTTTTCCAAGTTCCTTTCCGTAACTATGAATCTTTGTAGGAAATAAGTCTACAAGCCAATAGTTGGATTATTTTCACCCTAAGGCAGTAAATGTTATTCTTTTAGAATTCTTTGTAAAACATTAGGAGTGGGGTTGAGGGAATCCTGTTGCCCAAAGAAGCAAAATGAGGAAAGACTTGACTTGCTCTGGGGTTAAGTATATTTTGATAGTTCTCCCTGATCGTTTGACTCCTGTTTCACTGGTAGATCCTGAGAAAGATGAGCAGCTCTCCACTGAAGCCCCGCTTCCACGTGAGAGCCCATGCATTCTGACCAAGGGTGTGCTGGAATGAGGAGGGTGGGTGTGGATGCAATCGATTTGATCAGACATTCCCTTTGCCAGCCACTTGGGGGCAGTGTTGCCCTGGCACAGCTACTGCTGGCTCTGCAGCCTGGGATTTGGGTAGGAGATTTTGTCCTCTGAATTTTCTGGCACACTTGTATTTAGTTAGCTGCAGATTTGTTCTGAAAGATTGTGATGAGGCAACCAGTTTTTTTTACATAGCATATATTCTTATAAACTTTCCTAGACCGTAAACTCTTTGAGGTCAGAGGCTGTATCCTTTTCTACCTTGGTATTTTCTGGAATGCTTACTATTTGGTAGGCACTCAATAAATATTTCTGAAACAGATGAATTTTCCTAATTTACTTTTTTGTATTTTTGTGGTATTTTGTTTCATTTTGCTTTATTTTGTTTTGTCTTTGGTTGGAGGGAGTTATGTGAGATTTTAGAAGTTTTAATTTGATCTGCATTTCCCTTTCCTGCTAATTCTGGACTGCCTGTTTTACAGAGGCTGAAGGATGAGATAGCAGAAGTAGCTAATGAAATTGAAAACCTGGGATCCACAGAGGAAAGGTGAGTCTGCCCTGCTGCTGGGTGACTTTTGTGGTTGTAGTTTCTTAAGCACCCAGGCCTTAATTACGCTTACGTGGTATATTGAAGGAAAAAGTCAGCTTTGTGTCTTTCTAGTTCTAGCAAGCACATATACACACATCATTTCTGCCTTTCATCCTTCACTGCAAGGCCTTCTGAACATAGGAGGTTCTTCCATTGTTGAAAAATTGAACTGGAGGCCGGGCGCCGTGGCTCACAGCTGTAATCCCAGCACTTTGGGAGGCCGAGGCGGGCAGATCATGAGGTCAAGAGATTGAGACCATGCTGGCCAACATGGTGAAGCCTTGTCTCTACTACAAAACAAAAATTAGCTGGGCGTGGTGGTGTGAGCCTGTAGTCCCAGCTACTTGGGAGGCTGAGGCAGGAGAATCGCTTGAACCTGGGAGGCGGAGGTTGCAGTGAGCTGAGATCACACCACTGCACTCCAGCCTGGCAACAGAGCGAGACTCCGTCTCAAAAAAAAAAAAAAAAAAAAAAAAAAAAATTGAACTAGAGAACGTCAAAGGCCCCAGAAAGCCTTAAACTGCTCCTGAATTTTTATGTGAAGTACTCCCCTCTGTTGTCCACTCTGTGTGTGCATTTTAAAGTGTCTGTTTTTCCTTTGTGTAAAGGAAAAGCTTAATGAATGCTGCTGATACAATTTCTAAGGGCTGGAGTGCCCAGTCATGTCTGAGTATAATTACAAGCTTATTTGTACCTTCCTAATGCTTAAGGGAAGAAAATGTAGAAATGCAATTATAGTATAAAAGGACAAGGACTCTTTGCTTTTTTTTCTTTTATTTACATGAAATGTTAGTGACTTTGAGAGTCTAGTTTTGAATGGGGTTCCCAGACCGTTTTCTGTCTGCTTAAGGCAATAAATGGGCTGTTTCCAATTCACTACATGTCTGTATTTTTCTAAGCCTAAGTCTTCCTGTCTGGCTTCATAGGGCTGTTTGATTTGTTTTAGACTCCTGTGGGCAGTGCCATCAAGGTGTAATGAGGCTGAGTACTCCACAGAAGGTGGCCAGCTCATCATGGCCAGTCTCTGTATTGTCCATTTGGTATTTTGGATTAGTTTCCCCTCTTTCCATGTTAAATACTTGTAGCTTAGATGAAATAGATACGTTGGAGCTCATAAAAATTTAAAGCTTCTACTTTTATAAAAGATAAAACTATGAAAAGAAATGAACAGGCAACAGATTAGAAGTAAATATTTGCAACAAATATATCTGAAAAGGGACTCGTATCTAGAATATGTGATAGAAAGACAGCCCAAATTAAAAAATGGGCAAAAATCTTGGACACTTGAAGCCTTATATATAGTTGACACATGAAAAATGCTTAACATCATTAGTTGTAAGGGGGTGCAATTAAAACCACCATGAAATGGTATTTCATATCCACTAGGATGGCTAGAATTAAAAAGATGGATGGCACCTCATGTTGGCGAGTGCTAGCGAGAATCAAATGGTGTAACCATTTGGGGAAGAAGTTTGGCAGTTTCATCAGCAATTCAACTCCTAGTTACTCAAGAGAAATGAAAACATGTCCATACAAAGACTTGTACTAGAATATCTATAGCATTCTTATATAAAATAACCAAAAGCTGGAAATAGCCTGAATGCCTGCCAGCAGGTGACTGGATAAACAGGTCGAGGTAATAGACTATTACTCAGCAGTGTGAAGGAATGAACTGCTAGCGTGCAGCAGCACAGATAAATCTCACAAACATTGTGATGAGTAAAAAACTGTGGGCACCCCGTGCTTCCATGCATGAGCGTCTAAAACACACAAACTAAGCTGTGCTGGCAGAAATCATAGCAGTGGCTGTCTCCGAGGTGGTTACTGGGGTAGGGTGGGGTGGGGTTGACTAGGAAGGGCCATAGGGAACTTACAGGGATGACGGGAATATTCTGTGTTAATCTGAGTGGTGCTTCAAGGGTATACACACTCATCAAAACAAATTGAACTGTACACTTAAGATGCGTGCATTTTGTTAAATGTAAATTTTACCTCGATCTTAAAAATGTAAAAAAATGGCTTTTTTCTGGTTATAAAGGTAATACACCTTTATTGCAGAAAATTGGTAAAACATAAAAAAGTATAAAAACCAAATTTCTCATAAACACTTATCCCAGAGATAATCAGGCTTCATATTTTGGTATGTTTCCTTTCTGTATATTCTGGTGTCCGCACACACATATTCAGAATTCAGTGTGCGCTTTGTTTTTTTCTCTTGATTAATCTCTGTCAGTTACCATAGAACAGCAAGGAAATGCAGACACCAGGAATGTGAGTGCATTCGAAGTACTCAGCCAGTGAATTTGGGAAGACTTGTAATTCATGAACTGCATCTGAAGTTGTGAGTCAGGGAGTGGTTGTTAGGTTATTACTGTTTTTTAATCTGGAACTTAAAATGGTTTTCCAGTATCGAAAGCACCAAGCGGGAAGTGGTTCTGCAGATCCCCGAGGACCCATCCATATGGGTACTCAGGCTCACCCTGCATTTGTTTCTCAAGCAGGCATTACCTTTGCTCAGACTTTCCCATAGGAGAGAATTCATGTTTCTTATCAACGACCTGATGCCAGCATTATGTAGAAATTATCCTAAATACTATTTAATCAAGCAAACATAATATGCTCATGTAGTACAAGATTTCACTTTCTGAAATGTATACGCATCAGTTAACTAAGGCGATCAGTAGCAGTAACAGCTGTTTTGCTTTGGACACCTTACTGGGGTGTCAGACCTGTGTAGACTGGGGAAGGCCCCTTAGAGAGGTAGCAGCCTAGGGTCTGGAGCTACAGGGGCTCCAAGTGGAGCAGATGGAGAAGTGAGCTGGCTAGCTAGTGAAATGAGGGTGCCATCTCTGGTATGTGTCCCGGGCAGTCATGTGGCACAGATTGTGGCTGGCAGAGATCTGGGAGCGTGCGTTCTGGTGGCTGCAGGAAAGCCTTTGGTGAAGGACCGGACTGAGGCCCAGGAAGTTGAGTATTCCCAGTAGTTTCACTCCTCGCTTCTGTGGGCACCTCTGACGTTGCCTCGCTACTTACACTGGAAACCATGAAACAGGCCTTTGCTTGTGGTATTTGTTTGGAAATACTGATCAAAGTAATCTTACTGGATTTAGAGAAAAATGATTAGATGGTCATTTTAGTTAAATAGGAATTTCTAGATATCTGGTCATAACCCTTAATTCTGGCTGAAATTAAATGGTGTTTCCCCTGTGACTTGGTTTCTTAAAGCAGCTGTTCACAGGGGATCCCAGATTATCTTATACCTAGAAGTTCTGATACTACTCACAGTTTTCAGGTGTTCCTTTCAAAAGGTCAAAACAGGCTGGATGTGATGGCTCACGCCTATAATACCAGCATTTTGGGAGGCTAAGGTGGGAAGACTGCTTGAGGCCAGGAGTTTAAGACCAGCCTGGGCCACATAGGAAGACCCTGTCTCTACAAAATGTTTTAAGAAGTAGCCAGTTGTGGTGGCACCTGCCTGTAGTCTACTCACTCAGGAGGCTGGGGCCTGAGGATCACTTGAGCTCAGGAGTTAAAGGTTGCAGTGAGCCACAGTCTCACCACTGTACTCCAGCCTGGGCGACACAGCAAGACCCTACCTGGAACAAAAACAATAAATAATGCCAACTCTCAAAACACATAGGAAGATGTTCTTCCTCCATGGATTTAGCTAGAGAATACCTGTATTCTTCAAGGCAATAACATGTTATGATTTTGTTTCTGGGCAACTCTTTTGCTCTCAGAGATTATAAAATTACTATTGACATTGATGGCAGTGGTTCTTAAATTTGGGTGCACACCAGAATTACTGCAGAAGGTTTTAAAAATTCAAATTCCTAGGTTCTGCCCCTTGTACTTTGAGTGACTCAGCCAGTCCAGAGCCTTGCTACTCAGACTCCACACATGGGATCATGTTAAACGTACAGAAGCACAGGCCGCTTCTCAGACATGGAATCTGTTTTGATGAGGCCCCAGGTGGTGCGTATGTATAAACGAGCGGAGCGTCTTCATATCAGACATGCTCCCAAGGCTGCTAGTTGGTGGATCAGACTGTGAGAAGCATGGTCTGGGAATCTGCATTTTTCATTCTGGTACAGTCAAGAAAACTGCCTATTATTTAGCAGCTTCTTAAGAAGTTAAATATAGATGTACCATATGACCCAGCAGTGTCCGGCCCTGGATATCTCCCCAGGGGAAATGAAAACATGTTTCCACACAAAGACCTGTACACAAATGCTGCTAGCAGCCTTCTGCATAATCGTCCCAAACTGCAAACAGCCTAAGTGTCCATCATCTGGTGAATGGATAAACAGATGTGGTTTATCCGTACCGTGGAAGATGACGCAGCAGCAAGAAAGCATGTTGTACTGGCCCACACTCCAGCACGATGACCTTGACAGCATTATGCTAATAAAAGAAGCCAGATCTGAAAATCCACATATTTTATGACTCTGTTTGTATGCTATGTCCAGAATAGGCAGATCTATGGAGACAGAAAATAGATTAATAGTTGCCTGGGGATGGAGGCAGAAGTGAAGATTAACTGTAAAAAGATGTGAGAAATTCCATAGGGGGGATGAAAATGTTCTAAAACTGGACTATGGTGATGTTACACAACTTAGTATACTAAAAATTCAAATATGTACCTACAGTAGGAATATCATAAGTAAATTATACCCTGATAAAGTTTTTTTAAAAATCATATTAAAAAAGAAAACTGGCCGGGTACAGCGGCTCGTGCCTGTAATTCTAGCACTTTGGGAGGCCGAGGCGGGCGGATCGCTTAAGCCCAAGAGTTCAAGACCAGCCTGGGCAGCACAGTGAGACTCTGTCTCCACCAAAAATAAATAAATAAATAAATAACAGGGCATGGTGGCATGCGCCTGTGGTCCCAGCTACTTGGAAGGCTGAGGTGGAAGGATCACTTGAGCCCAGGAGGCAGAGGTCGCAATGAGCCGAGGTAGCGCCACTGCACTTCAGCCTTCGGACAGAGAGAGACCCTGTCTCAAAAAAAAAAAAAGAAAGAAAGAAAACCTCTGATCCAGGGTAGAAGGAGCACATGAGCTTGGAGCCAGGTTCAGGCTTCAGGTTCAGTTGGCCTTCCATAGTTCCACCAGATTATGCCTGTTGCTTTCCTGCATAGATCTTTCAAAAATCTGTGTACATCAGTGGACGCATGTGGAAACGATACTAGTCTTTCCAGCCTTTCCAATGGCCTGAAGTACTAAAATGGCTGTGATGGTTGTTTTACAGGAAAAACATGCAGAGGAACAAACAGGTAGCCATGGGCAGGAAAAAATTTAATATGGACCCTAAAAAGGTAAGTGAGAAAGAAGCGGGAAGTGGTCCATATTAGATGGGGTTTTTTGTATAGTGCTCAGATAGACCCTAAAAACGTTTCTTTCCAAATGTTACAGTTCATGTTGCCGTGTTGTAGAGCACACATTATGCGCTAAGCCCTTGTTCCTAAACTGTGACCCTCCGGCTTGTTAGGTCAGCTAGCAACTATTTATTAAATATTGCAGTGCACCCGCACCCATTTCTTCCTGTGCCCTTTCCTCTTCTTTCTAGCTGTTTCTCAGCAAAGCATCATTGGCGTCTTCATTGTCTTTTTCTAGGGGATCCAGTTCTTGATAGAGAACGGCCTGCTGAAGAACACTTGTGAAGACATCGCCCAGTTCTTATACAAAGGCGAAGGGCTCAACAAGACGGCCATCGGAGACTACCTGGGGGAGAGGCAAGGCCGCGGGGACGTGCGCGTGCTAGGGAAGGCTGTTCAGGAATGACACCAAGAAACAAACTCAAATACGCTTTAGGTTCTTGGAGGGGTTTTTGCCTTAAAGCATCTGTAGCCACACTGGTGTTGAGGGGAGGCTTTTCTGGGGAATAGTGGTGGGTCTGTCTGGGAGTCACGGGGACATCGAGCTTGTAGCCAGTCAGCAGAGCTAGCCAGTCTTCTTGCTGGCAGTGTGCGTGAGTAGCTGTCTGGACAGCCACAGGACGGAGCGTGGGAGACATGGCCTGGCTGGAGATGCTCAGTGTCAGTGTCTGACTCCTGCTTTCTCTCCCATTTTTTGTCTTTTCTCGATAGAGATGAGTTTAATATCCAGGTTCTTCATGCATTTGTGGAGCTGCACGAGTTCACTGATCTTAATCTCGTCCAGGCACTACGGTGAGTATTCTTGAGGTGAGCCACTTTGGAAGGAGTGGGAGGCCAGCCTTTGATCATGAGTCTGTTCTGGGTGCCATTTTATTGGAATTATATCTTTGGGTATGATTTTGAATATTTTGGAGGGAAGAAATCTGTTGGTCTCTGACTGGAAATGACTGGATGGTCAAGGGGAATTCAGTTCTGTTACGTTCCAGAGGCAAATTCTGTAACACTCTTCCTTGAGTCTTACATTTGAGGTTTTAGAAATTGATGAATACTTAAATTTTAAAATTTTTCCGTTTAGAAAATCCCTTAATTTCCTGCCCTGGAATAAGTAGTTATGCATTTCATTTTGGAAAGAAAAACAGTAAACCTTAATTTTTTATTAAATTTGTTACCTTGTGCCTTTTAAGAAACTGTCATTCTGTATTTTCACTGCTGTAGGTGTAAATAATGACTTCATCTTTTGTGCTATCATTTAGCTGGATGGAAGTAATCCACAATTAAACCTGTCAGCTGTGGGTCTTTCTTTGACTTAAAGGGATCAATTGTTAATGCTTTGATAAGATAGTCTTCTCTTTTTCTGTCACCCATCTTGTTTTCCGGAAATAGGGTTTGTTTAAAATGAGCATTATCTATGTTTCAGTCTTGTAGATTATTCTGAGGAGGGAAACCACTCCTCAGTAGGAATGGTTTCCCTCCTAATTTTTCACTTTTTCCTAAGAAAAATTTTACTTTTGATTAAAATAACAGTGGTGTGGATGGCAACTTTGCATCTGTTCAGAGTTATAGGAACAGAAGGCTGAAGCCCAGCAGGGCTCCCTTTGCACTTTGATGTTAAAAAATCATTGTCCGTGGCCAGGCGTGGTGGCTCACGCCTGTACTCCCAGCATTTTGGGAGGCTGAACTCACTTGAGGCCAGGAGTTCAAGACCAGCCTGGCCAGCATGGTGAAACCCTGTTTCTACTAAAAATACAAAAAATTAGCCGGGCGTGGCGGCGGGCGCCTGTAGTCCCAGCTACTTGGGAGGCTGAGGCAGGAGATTGCTTGAATCCGGCAGGCGGAGGTTGCAGTGAGCCGAGATCATGCCACTGCACTCCAGCCTGGGTGACAGAGTGAGACTCTATCTCAAAAAGAAAGAAAAAAAAAATCATTGGCAGTTTAACAATTGATAGAGAAATAAATGGCCTCCCCGAGTTCTGGAGTGCTCTGTCTTCACCCACTCAGGCAGTTCCTGTGGAGCTTCCGGCTACCTGGAGAGGCCCAGAAGATTGACCGGATGATGGAGGCGTTTGCCCAGCGATACTGTCAGTGCAATAATGGCGTGTTCCAGTCCACGGGTAAATATAATAATTCATCCTAGTTTATGATGGGCATTTTACACTGGATTATTTTCTTGGCACCAGATAATTTCTAAAACAAAAGGACTGAGATTCATGCCTAGGAACATTTATTTAATGATACTTATAATAGTAAAATGTTGGAAATAATCCAAAAGTCCGACAGTATGGCACTGTGAATTTACATTGTGGTGCCTCTGAACTATGAAATACACAACTGTTAAAAACCACATTTTAGCTGTGTGCAGTGGCTCACACTTGTAATGTCAGCATCTTGGGTGGGAGACCGAGGTGAGAGGATTGCTTGAGGCTAGGAGTTTGAGACCAGCCTGGGCAACATTATAAGACCCTGTCTCCAAAAAAATTTTTTTAAATTAACCAGGTGTGGTGGCTTGTGCCTGTAGTCCCAGCTGTTTGTGAGGCTGAGGCAGGAGGATCTCTTGAGCCCAGGAGTTTAAGACGGCATGCAGCGAGCTATGATCGCACCACAGCACTCCAGCCTGGGTGACAGAGTGAGACTCTGTCTCAAAACAAAAAACAGAAACTAAAACAACCCATGTTGTTACAAAGAATTTTTATTGACGTTGGAGAATGATATTAAGATTAGCAAAAAAGCATATATATGTATTAGTTTGTTTCCAATTTTGTTGCAGTATGTGTTTGTGAGATAAATATGTGATGAGTTATACCTAGACACATTTACGTAGAGAAAATAAAGCAAAATAAATTATTGCTAGATAGTGGGATTATGGGTCATTATAGGTCATTTTTTTTTAAATGCCTTGTATTTTTCAGAGTTTCTACAGTGTATTCTCCTTTCCAATCTGAAAAAATAAACAGCTTTAAGTCTTGAATACTTTATATACTCTTTTATGCCTTGCTCCTTTCAGACAGCAGCGTGCCCTAGAGTGTACCTGTTCATCTGGATTCATCCCATTCTTTGGAGAACATGGTTTTTTTTTTTTTTTTTTTTTTTTTCTTTTCTTTTTTTTTGAGATGGAGTCTTGCTCCGTCGCCCAGGCTGGAGTGCAGTGGCGCTATCTCGGCTCACTGCAACCTCTGCCTCCCAGGTTCAAGCAATTCTGCTGCCTCAGCCTCCCAAGTCACTGGGATTGCAGGCGCACGCCACCATGCCCGGCTAATTTTTCTGTTTTAGTAGAGACAGGGTTTCACCATGTTGGTCAGGCTAGGCTTGAACTCCTGACCTTGTTATCCACCCACCTCAGCCTCCCAAAGTGCTGGGATTACAGGCATGAGCCACCACACCTGGCTGAGAACATGGTTGTTTATTCCTGGTTTCATCTGATATCTCTCGCTGTTGTGGGTAGGATGTTTCTGGTCATCTAAGCATACAACGGCTCCTCTTTGCTTTTCTCTCATCTTTAGACACTTGTTATGTCCTCTCCTTTGCCATCATCATGTTGAACACCAGTCTGCACAACCCCAATGTCAAAGATAAGCCCACTGTGGAGAGGTTCATTGCCATGAACCGAGGCATCAATGATGGGGGAGACCTGCCGGAGGAGCTACTCCGGGTAAGCAAGCAAGAGTGGCCTTCATTCAAGTCAAGAAAGAGTTCACTGGGAACAGGATCGTCTTTTATAGGAAGGAAGAGAAGACATACAGTTTATCAAGGGTCTCCTCTTTTAATTTATTTAACCATGTGAATTTCATTAAGAAGTTGGTAGTGAGGCCCAGCTACGGAATCAGGAAGGGGACAGTGGGTTGTAAATATGAAACTAAAAGCTCGAATAGAGGTCAAGCTGCTGTCTTTATTTTCCTAATTGGGAAGTCTTACTGATTTTGTCACTGTGAGCTGCCTGAAAGCAGAAATGGTCATATTCTTTTAGTCTCAGCACCCAGCAGGCTTGGCTTACTGTAGGCATATAATGAATGCTTGTGGAATGAATGAAGAGAAAGGGGAGGAAGAAAAAATATTTCTAGAATCAGAGACATAAATTGTCATCTTTTATCCCAGAATCTCTATGAGAGCATAAAAAATGAACCCTTTAAAATCCCAGAAGATGATGGGAATGACCTCACTCACACTTTCTTCAACCCAGACCGAGAAGGCTGGCTATTGAAACTCGGTAAGTGGTCTCTGAGTTAGGGCTCCTAAAGCTGAGACTTAGGAAGAAAGGCTGTGTGTGTGCGTGCGTGTGTGTGTGTGTGCATGCGTGTGCGTGTGTGTGCGTGCATGTGTGCGTACACGCGCATGCATGGTCACACACATGCATGGACACACACACACCATATGGGAAAGGGGGTGGCTTATAGGGGACTTCAAAGGGACTTTGGTATGAGTTCTGTTCTAACAAAAGTCCGCTTCCAAAAAGGAAGTGACTTCATAGTCATTGCCCCCATGGGACACAGACTACTGGGGACAGACTTTACTCCACCGTAAATATTGCCCACATGTGTTCATGCTCCACGTTTTTACTCTTGAGTTGGTTGACCAGGTTTTGTTTCAAGGCAGCTCCCTGAGCACCTGGTCCGTTTGCCTTCCCTGTCCCCATAACCGTTGGGAGGGTGGCCAACCTTGTCCATCTTTCTACTTCCCATCACATAGATTTGTACCTGGCGCTCCTGCCCCCGCCCCAGTGCATCGTCACTTCCTTCTGCATCTGGCTCCCCCACAGGCAGTGTGCATGGCAAGCCTAGAGCCCTTGGCTGCAGCTCAATCCACAGCACTCTTATTCATTCTTGGGCAGCGGTTTTTTTTTTTTCTTTTTTTTTCCCCCCTCCTTTTCAATCTGAATCAGCCACATTAATTATTGTGTTCATTTAGAAAAGCTGAAAATGCATTTCTCTTCCCTCTGCCAGAAGTGATGAGCTTGTATTGCTGAGATTTGTGGTCATGCCTTGCCGTGAAGGGGACAGGATAATCAATAGGAAAAACATTAGTAGGGTTTTGATACACATTCATGTCCACATGTGTTTACTTTATTAATAGTTTCAGAATATAGAGAGAGCTCTAGACTCTGCAGATATAATGATGCCCCCCCCTTTTTTTTTGTGGGGGGGGCGGCGGGCACTAACAGCGTATTTCCTCTGTTGCCTTCTGCCTTAGCCTTTGACGAGTTGGGTTCTCACATTAGCAGGGGCTGTTTCGTCCTCTACCAGCCCAACTACTCGCCCCAGTGATTAGAAGTCAGTACTCTCTTGGTTATTACCAACACATCTGGGAAGGCTAAAATGGAATCCTTTATTTCTGACTAGGTCAGATAGCAATAGCCTTTCTATTTTCCTTTAAAGGCATATCCCAAGTGCTTGTGCTTATACATAAGGACTTAATTCATAAATTCCCCTTATGGCACCACTTCACCGATCAGTTGTAAATATCTCTTGAATTGGCCATCATTTTATGTATATTTAAGCCCGCAGAATCTTTGAAGTTAAGGCTCTAAAATTACTAACCCCATAGGCAACCTTCCCTTCCGCATTCCTATTGCCAAGTGGATGGAGTTAAAAGAAAACCTACTGGAAATGTTTAAAGTGTGTCCAAGTTTGGATTTACTTTCCCCTCCAGTGAGATTTGTTTAAATGCTAATACTAAGTGTTAGCTTTGACAGCCCAGACACTAAAATTAGAACAGTACAAAGATTATCTTGGTTCTTACACCAGGATGACATGCAAATTCATGAGGCATCTCAGATTTTAAAAAAGAGAAAATTTTACCAAGTGTGGGACTCAGTTTTAGCTCATTGCATTACTTTTTCTAAACCTCCATCAAACCCTTCGAAACTCCGAATATTGTGTTTTCATTGTAGCACACTTAGAATCACTCTTTGTGTTTATGTGCTGCAGAAGGCAGGGCTTCCAGCCGTCTGGAGCTGTGTGTATATGTCTGTGTATGCATATAGCCATAAGAATGTGTATTCTTGTGTATACACATATGTACATGTATATTCATGGGTATATGTGTGTGCATTCTTACACACTTTAAAAAGTGACAGCCATCTATAGAAAGACATTTAATTTTCCCTGAAATAATCTTAGCCTTCTTTGCTCTGATTCTGGATATACTAATAAACGTTGGCTTTGTAAAAGCTGATTTGTGGCATCTGTGGGGCCAGGTTTTCAGTAGTGCCCCAAAATTTGCCTTGATGAGGTGGGACGTGGCATGTAAGAGCCCCTCATTCACGTGCCAGACGGCAGTGGGATCATTTGCCCGTTTAGTGTTTTTAGTTCAGCTCTCTCCCCAGGCAGGCATGAATGTGACTGATACATTGCACTTTAAGATTAAGGAATCGGGTTTAATTTATTTGTTTTAATTTTCTTTTCTCCCTCATTTGTATGTTTCCATGATTTTGGCTCTCCTTTTCCTTGCCCCAAACTCCAGGAGGTATGTAACCCCTCAGCCTGCTCGCTCGCTCTGCATAGGCCACTGTCATTGCTGCAGCATTTTCTTATTTCGTTATTTTTGGTTATTTTGTTTTTTAATTGCCGGTGGTAGTGTTAATGCTGCTTCTAACTTATTGTACAGTCCCTAGGGAACTGGTCAGGATCAGGGGTTTGGAGCAATTTTCGTTTTTCCTTTCTGGAGGAGTATATGTTATATTCATTACTGAATGCAGTAATGCGAGAAAACATACTAAGAGTGGGTTTGTAAAAGCAGAGGAAGTTTCCACGACATTTTCACTTGGAATTATTGGCTAAGACATGCGCTATGTTTGATATTCAATTTGACATCCATTAATCAGCCTGATTGAAAGTTAATCTCTAAAGTGGGGAAGAGGAGAAAGAAGAGAAGGAAGTCTTTCTTTTTATTTTTGAGGCGGAGTCTCACTCTGTCGCCCGGACTGGAGTGCAGTGGCCGGATCTCAGCTCACTGCAAGCTCCGCCTCCTGGGTTTACACCATTCTCGTGCCTCAGCTTCCCGAGTAGCTGGGACTACAGGCGCCGCCACCTCGCCCGGCTAGTTTTTTGTATTTTTAGTAGAGACGGGGTTTCACCGTGTTAGCCAGGATGGTCTCGATCTCCTGACCTCGTGATCCGCCCGTCTCGGCCTCCCAAAGTGCTGGGATTACAGGCTTGAGCCACCGCGCCCGGCCAGAAGTCTTTCTTTTTTCTTCTTTTTTCAAGCTGAGACTTTTCCAGAAAGAACAAAGTCTTGGCTTCCCAAAGCTAGGGAAAGCTTCTGATTTACCATGATGGAAAAGCAAACTAGGGAAAGAATTAAATTAGACGATATTTAAGACATTTACCTTTGGACAAAAAGGGGAAATGGCGTGTCCTAAACTCAAAATGACACCGAGTGACGGTGAAAAAACAACTCCAAACCCAAAACCCTCCCTGAAGTCCTCGTATTTAATTTCCTGGGGATGAGAGAAGGGCATTACAGCCTGGGCTCTATTTTTATGTTTTGTTTCACTCCCTCGCTTTTTCAGCGAGTCCTCATTAAAGCCCTGAATTGGTCTCCTAGTTATGTTTTTGGTGTCTCCTCTCCATTTGCTGGTTTGGGGAAACATGTTTTCCTAGCCCAAGACACCTCAGATTTGTGCCAAAGCATTCCCTGAGCAGTAGCTACACTTAAAAAGAACAGCTCCAAACATGCACACTTACAGATGCTTCAGGAACTTGTCAGGTTGTTCTCAGCTGTAGGGGAAGATGGCATCCGGCCTTGACATCTCGGGGAGGTCACAGGAGGGCTGAGGAGCCGTGCAGTGGGAGGTGGTCCTGTGAGTTCCACAGGGACTGTCCTAGGCACGCATTGATCTGTCTGCTTGTTTCATGTCTGCTTTTCTTTCCACGTGGAAATGTTCCCCGTGGGCCCACAGTGATGCTTTATGGTAGAGGTCTCTGTAATGCAACAAATTGTCCAGGGATAATAACCAAGCTTTTGTAATCAGGCAGAGAATTTCTCCCGGCTTTGCTTTTTCTCCTTGATTTCCTTCCATCGTGTTTCTTTTAGCATCTGACTCGCTTCTTCCATGATCTCCTAAGTCCCAAAGGTTCCCCGGGTAGTGTCCTGTGATGGAGCGCATGGGAGGCCAGCATGGGCTGATGTTCCCTTTGTGCCGAGCCTCCGGGGACAACCAATGGCCTGCCAGGCTGGAAGACCAAAGTTCTCAGGCTCTGAATTGGTGGAGGGGGTTCCTTTTTAAGAACAAATTGGCTTCAGTCCTGAATATAGTCCTTGTCTTCTTTATCCTCCTTATTTAATTCTGCCCAGGCTTTCCTGTTTTCCACATGCATGTCATAGTATCCATTTATGGTTTTCTCCTTATTCATGCCATCTAACCTTTAGGGACCAGCAGCAAGGGCTCACATGAAACTTACAAGTCACTGGAGGGAGGGAGTCTCAATTTGCTTGATACAGCACAGGATGGGCAGGCGGATGGCACGTGCTTGCTTCCAGCAAATTCCCCCGCATAACCTAGATCTGTGTCATTTGGAATCTTTGCAATTAATGATCAGTCACGTAAGCCCGCCTAGAGTTCAGCGTCCAAGCAGGGTGCTAAAAACTGGCCTGAAAGCCCAGTGGTCCTTTTATTTGTCTGCCAGGACCTACACTGGACATTTTCTTTCCATAACATTGTTTGCATACTCCCCTTAGGTTTCTCTGGTGTGAGCATGCAGGCAAGTTCTGGCAGTTAGAAATAGTCCCTGTAAAACCATTCTCCTCTTTGCTCAGCTATTTGTGATGAGGGCAAGAGAGAAAGCATGACTGGGGGTATGAGATTTATGCCCCATGGTTCTTGCCATCGAGGAAGATTGGAGAAGCATATTGTCTGTAGGTTAAGTCTTAGCAAAAGAGCAGCGCGCAAGAAGTGTTTCTGGAACGCCCTGCATGGCTTCACAGCTGAAGGCCTTAGGGATCAGTTTTGAGTAATTCATGTTCAGAAAATGTTCCGTTGATGAGAGGGAGGTGGAGGAAAAGGAAGCCTGTGGTTCCAATTTGACAGCAGGTGTAGCTTCATTCAGATAGGCTTGGGGAAATTTTTCCTTCCTTTGTGTCTGTCTCAGCATAACTTCACGACCCCAACCCCAGCTTTTTTTTTTTTTTTTTTGAGATAGAGTCTCCCTCTGTTACCCAGGCTGGAGTGCAGTGGCGCAGTCTTGGCTCACTGCCATGTCCACCTCCCAGTTCAAGCGATTCTCATGCTTCAGCCTCCCGAGTAGCTGGAACTATAGGCATGTGCTACCACCCCTGGCTAATTTTTGTATTTTTAGTAGAGACGGGGTTCACCATGTTGGCCAGCTGGTCTTGAACTCCTAACCTCAAGCGACCCACCCACCTTGACCTCCCAGAGTGCTGGGATTATAGATGTGAGCCCCTGTGCCCGGCCATGACCCCAATGTTTTGTGCCGAGAAATACCAGAAAGAACCAAGGGAGGCCCTTGCCAGGCTCCCAGCCACGCCACCAGAGCTTGTTTTGCCATGGCTGTATTGGCCAGCTGTTTCTGTTTTACACTCCAGGTGAGAAGCCCAGAATGGAAAAGGCTCCTGAGGTAACCTCTCAGTACAAGTTGATTCTTCCTTGATAAAGGAATTCTGCTGTGATTGTCACCCAGGACTCGGGAGATTTTGTTTTCAGGACAGTAGCACATAAGGTTAAGAGCCAGTGTAGAAGCTCCCTATAATCATGAAGGTGAGGAAGAGAGTAGAACCACGGGGATTTACTTCATGTTCCAGGGAAAGTGCCACAACCAAATGCCATGGCGTTTGATTGTGAAGGCTCCCAGCATCTCCCCTCCTGCTTCCTCCTTCCTTCACTTCCAGTGAAACACCCCTTATGTGCCGGGCTGCTTGTCCGTAGCAGAGTAGCCTGCACTAGGTGCTGACCCTTCCTTCTTTTTCTGTTCTTTGGCGATTTCTACCACATAGGCTTTTTGCTGACTCTGGCAAATTTGCATTGTATGTCATTATTGCCCCTGGGTTTTCCCTCCACAAACCCATGCTCATCCTGCCGTCCTGATTCCATCTCCAGGTGTCACCTAGACGCGCTTGCTCTGCTTGTACCCACAGGCTTTCACTTTGTGAAAGACGCTTCTGTTTCGGCTCTGTGTCTTGTTACTGATGTCAATGTTGTGGGCTCCACGTTCTCCTGATGCCTCTCCCCCAACTCTCTCTGAGAAGAGAGGGTGTCGTGTGTGTCGTGGAGCCTGCGCTTGTCTGGTTGTCTCTTGTCGAACGTGCATCTCTTTTTGCTCTGCAGGTGGCAGGGTAAAGACTTGGAAGAGACGCTGGTTCATTCTGACTGACAACTGCCTTTACTACTTTGAGTATACCACGGTGAGTACCTGCTGGTCGGCCTCCAGACTAGGGATGGACAAGGCCTTCAGTTCCAAGTGGCTCTAATCAGACACGGTTGAGGAGACCATTGGATTTGCCCTTCTATATCTGTGGGGGATGGGGGAGAGTTTAAGCAAAGTGGAAGAACTGAGGTAAATCTCGGAATGGGGAACCCCTGAGAGGATGTGCGTGCCTCAAAGGGCACTAGGGCTCAGAGCCGGCATCCGGTTCTGGTGAGACAGGAGACGCCCGGCCTGGAGGAGGGGGAGCATGGAATAGCAGCACTAGAAATGGGTTTTGGAACTGGGCTAGAAAGAATGAATTTGCATTGGTTGCCAAGAAAGAGTATGTGGCCCTAACTGAAAGGGAGATGAAAAGAAAAAGGAAATAATCGTGATTTTAGAAAATTCACCGATTCTGGGTTAGCAGAAATATGATTTCAGAAGAAACAGCCCAAGGGGTAAAATATATGGTGGGGGAAAAAGAAGTGAAGTAAAATGGGAAAAGTTAATTTGAGATGATCTGGAGTTTTAAGAAGTTTTGTTGGTTTTTATTCAGTGGGAGAGACTTACAGCTGCAAATTTGTGTTTTATATATGTATATCCCTTTTGTAGTAATAACCAAAGAGAATAAAAACCATAAATTAGCTCTTTTCAGAACTCCCTCTAAGCAAGGTACCCAGAACCCTGGCAAGATAGCACTTGGTGTGGAGACCGTGGCCCACCGGACTGGCGATGGGGTGCTTTTTCATTTCTGCCACCTCTCTTGGTCATTGTAAGAGCAAAGCGGGCATACTGCCATGGCATTGAACTTTTGTCTTAAATCAAGGCCGTTGAGTTGAAAATGCTTTGCTTTTGTTCTCCAAGTATATCTTCATGGAGCAAAAATCATTGATCCCATTGAGAAAATTAAGACTCAGAAGTATTTTTTAAAAATAAGTTTAGAGCAAAATGGGGCTTAAGTAAAACACTGAAATCCTGACTGTATTCACCAGTCCTTATTTAGGACCAAGAAACAGGTCCATGCCTTGGCATTTTCTGCTGTGAGGCGTGAAGATGGGTTTCCGTCGTGTCTAACACTTGGCATTGTTCTCCATCCCCATGGGCGTGATGCACGTGCGGCTTCTCACCCAGGGAATGCACTTGGTAGCCCATCAGGCTGCAGGCCAGAGCCGCTCCTTCTGATGGTTTGGTGACTGAGGATAGTACATCACTTTGAAGGGAATTCTGGCCGGGATTTTGTGTGTTGTAGGGCTCAACTCATGCCCTGCAAGTTCTGCACTGGCTTTGCTTTTCTGTTGTTGCAGTCTTTTCATATGAGAGTAATACACTTCAAACATCTGCAAAATCATAAAAAGAAAGCTGCTTTCTGCTTCACCCCCAAAGTACCACCATGAACATCTTGGTACATTTTTTTCTGTTTTGTTCACCCTTCTGCCTCATATTTTGCCTTTTTTCTGAAGACATCTACACTAACAATGTCTTTAGCATCCTCTCTGAATTTGTCTCTCTATTCTCTGGGTCAAAATGAAACATACATAAGTATCTAGGTGGTATGCTCCTAAGTCCTGACAATCCTAGGGCAATGCTACGAGAGTCTAGAATCTTGTGGTTTTTGATGCCCACCATAGCGGTGTCACCTTAATCCTTATTTCAGTTCAGCCACACTTATTCAGCAAAGTGTAGCATTTTATCAAGCAGTGGAAATACAGAGATAAATACATTTCTTTTTTTTTTTTTTTTTTCTTTTTTGAGACAGAGTCTCGCTCTGTCTCCCAGGCTGGAGTGCAGTGGTGGTGTGATCTCGGCTCACTGCAACCTCTGCCTCCTGGGTTCAAGCGATTCTCCTGTCTCAGCCTCCCAAGTAGCTGGGACTAGAGGCATACACCACCACATCCAGCTTTTTTTTTTTAAAGTAGAGGCGGGGTTTCACCACATTGACCAGGCTGGTCTTGAACTCCTAACCTCAGGTGATCCGCCTGCCTCAGCCTCCCAAAGTGCTGGGATTACAGGCGTGAGCACCCAGCAGTAAATACATTTCTTTTTTTTTTAATTATATTTTAAGTTCTAGGGTACATGCGCACAACCTGCAGGTTTGTTACATGTGTATACATGTGCCATGTTGGTGTGCTGCACCCATTAACTCATCATTTACATTAGGTATATCTCCTAATGCTATCCCTCCCCCGCGCCTCACCCCACGACAGGCCCTGGTGTGTGATGTTCCCCTTCCTGTGTCCAAGTGTTCTCATTGTTCAGTTCCCACCTATGAATGAGAACATGCAGTGTTTGTTTTTTTGTCCTTGCGATAGTTTGCTGAGAAAGTAAATAAATTTCTCAAGACACAGAGAGGGAGCTGTCAGAGTTAAGACGGTAGATTGAAACTTCCACACAGAATTACCTAACAGAGCAATAGACTGGTAAAAAATAAGTAGGGACAAATAGCAACCAAACAGGGGAAGGGGCATAACGAATTCAGTAAACATCAGCCCTGGGCAGCAGTGGGCGCAGCAGCGGCGGTGGCAGCAGTCAGAAGCAGTGTGCAAGGTTTCTACCTCACAGCCTGGGATGTGACGAGACCTGGCAATCTTGCTGGTTTCTCAGGTCTGGGAGGAAGCAAACTGAATGGGACTTGTTATTTTTCCCTCCCTGATCAAGGAGTAGTAAAATCTCCTGCTGGGTGGACATTGGGGAAATGGGAAAAGTGAAAAAAACAGCCGTTATAGACATAAGTAAAGGCTCAGGGCTGTATATTCAATGGGGAAGACCATCCATGGGGTATCTCCCATGAGCATGATATCCATCCCCAAATACAGGGGTCCCCAATCCCAGGCCATAGGACAGTACCAGGCTGTGGCCTGTTACTAGCCAGGCCACACAGCACAAGGTGAGTGGCAGGCGAGCAGCAGAAGCTTCATCTGTATCGACAGCCAGCTGCTGCCCATCACTCACGTCACCTCCTGAGCACCACCTCCCGTCAGATCAGTGGCAACATTGGATTATCATAGAAGCGCGAACCCTGTTGTGAACTGCGCGGGCCGTTCTGAGAATCTAATGCCTGATGATCTGAGATGGAGCTGAGGGGGTGATGCTAGTACTGGGGAGTGGCTGCAAATACGGATGAATGTTAGCAGAGAGGTTTGACTGCTTATATGTAGCAGAGACCATAATAATACATCAGTTGCTTGCAGACTCATCAAAACTCTATCAGTGAGTGGCAAGTGACAATTAGACTGCCTCTGGTGGCAGGCTTTATAGTGGCAAGTGAGCAGATGTACTTCAGTTGTACAGCTGTATCTGGTGGCAGGCTTTAAGTCAGAATCCAACACTTACTTCAGTCTGCGCATGGCCCGCCTGTTACTTTATTTACCACTGCTATCCGCGTCTCTTTCCACACTGTGTACTTGTCTCAGCCACGGTTTTGGTAAGCCCACCCGCCAACCCTCGCCAAAATGAGTAAAAATCAAACGTCACCAGAGAGCTTCTGTGAAAAGGGAGAGAGACCCATTGATGAGACAGCAGAAGACGCCAAGACTGCCAACGAAAAGAAAGCTGCACTGCGAAGAAAATGCCTAGAGTTCTACTCCGGTTCTAGGTTCATTTCCACAGGTGGTCACATTCGCCAAGCCCACTTTGTAGAATATGTGGTGACCAACTACTCAGCAAAGCCACGAAAGCTTCAAAATTGCCTCACCGCATGGAGACCCAGCGTCCTGCATTAAAAGACACTGCCTTTGTAGTTTTCAAAAGAAAAAAACGTAAACATCAAGAACAGAAGCAGTTATTGAAGGCCACCCCTTCATCAAATATATCTGCGCTGAAAGCATCATTCTTAGTATCTAACCGCACTGCCAAAGCCAGGACTGGCTGTTGGTGAAGAGTTGATCCTGCCTGCTGCTAAGGACATTTGTCATGAGCTTTTAGGAGAGACTGTAGTTCAAAAGGTGGCACGTGTTGCTCTTTCAGCCAGCACCATAACTAGACGAATTGATGATGTAGCAGCAGATACTGAGGCACAGTTGTTCGAGAGGATTAGTGAGTCACTGTGGTACTCAATCCAGGTTGATGAGTCTCCTGATGTTGACAACAAGATAACAATGTTTGTTTTTCTGTGACATATTTTTCAGGGGGATGTGCATGAGGATGTTATGTGCGCTTTAGTTGCCAACCAACACCATGGCTGCTATTCAAGTCTTTGAATTATTACATATCAGGAAACTGAACTGTTCTGTTTTGTGTTGGTCTATGCATGGATAGAGCAGCTGCCATGACTGGGCAGCTTTCTGGTTTCACTACTCAGGTCAAAGAGGTCGCTTCTAAA
This sequence comes from Piliocolobus tephrosceles, assembly GCF_002776525.5. Classification (NCBI taxonomy): domain Eukaryota; kingdom Metazoa; phylum Chordata; class Mammalia; order Primates; family Cercopithecidae; genus Piliocolobus; species Piliocolobus tephrosceles. The sequence continues at coordinate 72,444,146 of NC_045449.1, read as the reverse complement.
TGTGAGTCTATGCAGTATGTCATCCATAGAGAAGTGCCGGCTAGCCAAAAAGTGTCACCTGAATTTAACAACATTTATGCAGGATGTGATTAAAATTACCAACCACGTTAAAGTACGTGCCCTAACTCACGCCTGTTCATGCAGCCCTGTGAGGAGCTGGATGCAGAGCACACACGGCTTCTCTGATACGCAGAGTGAGATGCTTTCTAAAGGCAGATCGCTGGCCAGACTTTCTGAGTTACGACAGCCACTTCAGAGATTTCTTTTAGAAAACATCACCGCTAGCAGCACATTTCAGTGACACAGAATAGAGGTCAGGAAACTTGTGTACTTGTGTGACAGATTAAACCTACTCATAAACTCAATCCGTCACTGCAGGGGAGAGTGGCAACTGTGTTCCAGTCTGCAGATCAAGTGGCTGCGTTCAAAGCCAAACTGGAATTACAGGGGTGACGAGTGAACCCCGGGATTCCTGACATGGTTCAGACATTAGCGAGATTGTGAAAGAGACGGAGCCGGGGCCTTCTTTCCCCCAGCGGACACATGATCACCTCAGCTTTCAGAAGAGCTTGAGCGATACTTCCCAACCACAAAAGACCCCCAAATTGGGAAGGAATGGATCTGTGACCCATTTGAGAGTAAACCAGAGGAATCAACTTTGTCCGTGCTAGAAGAGCATTGACTGCTTGAGATCGCAAATGACAGTGGCCTTAAAAGTATGTTGGAGACAACTTCAAATCTCCATACATTCTGGATGAAAGTCAAGGTGGAATATCCTGAGGTTGCCACAAATGCACTGAAAGCCTGCTTCCATGCCCAGCGTCCTGTCTTTGTGAAGCAGTGTTTTCTGCAGTGACAGCGACCACAGAGTGATTACGGAGTAGCCTGGACACAAGCAACACGTTCTGCGTGTCACTGTCTCCCATCGCCCCCAGATGGGACTATCTAGTTGCAGGAAAACAAGCTCAGGGCTCCCACTGATTCTACATTATAATGAGTTGTATAATTATTTCATTATATGTTACAGTGTAATAATAGAAATAAAGTGTATAATAAATGTAATGTCCTCAAATCATCCCAAACCATCTTCCCTCCCCTGCCCTGGTCCTAAATGCTTGAGCCAATCACAAAGATTATATCTGAAAAAGACAAGTATTAAAACAGAGAAAAGCTAGCAGATGCAGAGAACAGAAGACGATCCCAACACCAGAGTAATTGGTGCCTGCAAAATCAAAGATATGATGTGGCATGAGATTATTTCCCTGAGAAAGAGGAAAAAGCCCTGGATCTACAAATCAGAGTACACTGTATTTCAGGAAACTTTGTTACAGAAAGGGTGGCTCCAAAGCCTGGCCCCTTTAGACCGTTAAACTTGGAGCCAAGTCTCTGGTCATTCTGTTGGAAAAAGCAGATCATCTCCAGCAGCTTTTTGTCCCAGAAATTAAAGTATCAAGGTCTGCACAGTTTTGAAGAGAAGAATGACCCAAGACCCTTTGTCCAGCCACATTATCATTTAAGTAAAGCACAACTAGCAGCATTCTCATGAAGAAAACATGTGAAATGCAGCACTTGGAACCCTTCTTGAAAAAAAAAAAATTGCTTGATGGTAAAATCCAGCCAGTAAGAAAATGAATCACAAGAAAGGCCCCAGGAAGTAAAAGACTGGTAGTGAGCATTAAACTATTCACTTAAATACAGAACTAATACTTGAGTATACAACTAATACTAAAATATGCTTAAGTACAGAATACCAAAATATACTTAAGTATGGGACTAATACCAAAATATACTTAAGTATAGAACTAATAGCTAAATATACCTCATATAGAAGTAATAGCTAAAGAAACTTAAATATAGAGCTAATACTAAAATATGCTTAAATATAAAACTAATACTAATTAACTGGAAATTGTGGCTGCAGGACAGACCATGAATGTTATAAACCCGGGCAATATAAAAGTGAAATAATAAAAATCAGGAGGTAGGAGGAGGAACGATGTGAAGAATTAGAAGATTTTGTACTTTTTAAAATGCAGAGTCAAGAAATGTTGTTAAAATGGAAGCATGTTGTATTTTTTTAAAAGAATGAGTAAAACCTCTTTTTTTTTTGAGACAGTCTTGCTCTGTCACCCAGGCTGGAGTGCAGTGGTACGATCTCGGCTCACTGCAACCTCCACCTGCCGGGTTCAAGCAATTCTCCTGCCTCAGCCTCCTGAGTAGCTGGGATTACAGACATGTGCCACCATACCCAGCTAATTTTTGTATATTTATTAGAGACAGGGTTTCACCACATTGGCCAGGCTGGTCTCGAACTCCTGACCTCGTGATCCGCCCGCCTCGGCCTCCCAAAGTGCTGGAATTATTTTCGTAAACATCTTTGTCTTAACTTGAATAAGATTATCTTAGGAACTCTTGTGGTAAAGAAACATTTACTTTGAGGTTCAACACTTCTTCAGTTTCTGCTTCCTTTTTCCCCCTGTTAAATTCGAAACAATTAAAACAGAATGTATTTTATGAAAATAATACCACTTAAAATATCCCATTTTCATAAAACCTATTTCCCTCCCTCTCTCTGTACACACACAACATGTCTTCACCTAATGTCAGCAATGGTAATTCAGGAGTGATTGGATTTGGAGTATTTTTAAACCTTTCACCTGTATTCTTTTCTACAATATTTAGTTCTTTATAATAAGCAATTCTTATTTTTGCAAAAATAATGAGTGTTCTTAAAGACAAATTTAAAAAGCCAAAGACATTGCCCTCGGGTATTTCCCTCTTCACGGCGGAAGTGGGTCATTATTGGGCACACACGGGTCATCAGTGAGGGTGCAGCCTGCCTATTCTTAGGCCTGCCAGAATCCACTTGAAGTTCTAGACAGGGGTCTTTTTAATATTTGGGATTTTTACATTGCTGCCCAGGAGCTTAACATTTAGTTGTTTCCACCAGAGGTTCTCAGTCTCTTTCACCCCAGCACTGAGGGATAGGGTGAGCACCAGTCAGCGATGCTGGCTCACTCAAGCCAATTCTCAAGTGGCAGGATAAGTGTGCCGAGAAGAGCGAGGAGGGCCACGCTGTGCGGGATGGAGCAGGGAAGAGGCGGGGCCAGGAAAGATACCAGAATCCCCAGGGGGTTCTCCTGGTGACCAGGAGGGTCTTGTTATAACCTGGTCCCACTCCAGACTGAAAACCATGGGTGTACATCATCTTGGTTTAAAATCATTTTACATCGAGAACGTGCATCATGCCTATGTAACGTGGATGCCACAGGCCTCACCAGTCAAAGAGTATACATTATGTCACATACTTACTGAGGTCCAAAGTGTGGTTACTCTTAGACCACCCACTGGCTCGCCTGGGGATGCCTCAACCCAGTTAACCCAGCGGAATCCTCAAAAGGTGCCGGCACCAATTAAACCCTAGAAGTGAGAATGGTGGGGGTAAAAACTAGAAGCAGAATTGACTGAGAACTGTTTAGGAAACAGACCAGTTGTCTCCCTCACCTCATGTCCCTGAGGGCCTGCCCCTACCACCCAGGCAGAAGTCTGAGTGCTCGCTCACAGGAGAGACTGACACCAAGCGTTTCTGGATGAGGGATCCTAGGCCTGGTTGAAGGTGGGGGCATTTTACCCAGACAGGAGTGTTGGGTAAATTCAGGCTTCTTGAATGCTGAGGACTTTTTCCACCCCCAGCTTCTCCTCACTCAGCCCTCAGAACCACAGGTAGCCAGGTCTGTAGCTTGCAGACAGAGTGGGAAACTTCTCTGCCCAAGAAGTGATGCGTAAGAGTATTTAGTCAGATTCCCCAGCAGACAGCCTAGTGGGAGGGCCCTTGTAGATGGTCACAGTCCACAGCCTTTGGAGTCCCAGTCAGCTCTTAGTCTTCCAGTCTTCAAATGGCACAACCAAGGAATTCCAGATACCTGAGGAATTCCTGCAGCCTTACAGCAAGTAGAGACCAACGCAACCCAACAGCCAAAGAGCAACTTGGATGAGAGAGGGACTCCAGGAAGAAGAAAGACTTCACCGCTGGTTGTAAAGAGACTCTCAGTCATCTCAGGTGACTCTACAGCTGTGAAACAAGAACAGGATCCTGTATGAAGCCAGGGAACAAAAATAATAATTAAACCCTCCTGGAAATTCAAAGCATGGTAGAAGTGAAAACTCAATGGAAAAGTTGGAAGAAAAGCATTAAGAAAATCTCCCAGGAAGAATAAAAAGGCAGAAGGAAAATAATAAAGGAAAGACTTTTTTTTTTCCCAAAGAAGAACTAGTCCAGGAGGTCTAGTCCAGCATGTTCCAGAGAAGCTGAGAAAACAAAGAGGAGGTAACCCTTGACAAAATAATTTTTAAAAACCTCCCCCAAATGACGGATGCATTTCCAGGTTGGAAGGCTTACTGAATACCCTGCATGATGACTGAAAATGAATGCACCCCAAGGCTGCCTCCTTAGGGGCCTCAGAACACCAAGGACACAGAGAACAGCAGTCGTGTGCAAAGCACCAGCAACCAGAACAGCTTTGTACGGGGTGATATTAAATGGTGAAGGCAGGAATGCTGGGCTTCCCAGTCCTGAAGGAGGGTCATGTCCAGCCTAGACTGTTAGGCCCAGCCAGGTATGAGGGTCGAATAGAAACATTCTTAGCCAAGTGAGATCTCAGAAATGTTAGCACCCACACACCGTTTCTCTGGATGCTGGTGGAGGACAAAAGGCCTTGGCTGTAGGAAACCAGAGATATTGAAACCTCTTGTTTCAAGAGAGGAGGGAAAAGTACTCTGGAATGGAGAGTGCTGAGCTTAAGGATGAAGCAATTTACCAGGTATCAAGGCAACCAGTCCAGACTGGAACAGGTTTCAGAGGCTCCAGGAAGAATTACTTCAAGAAATTAAAATTAACAGGATGCCTGATACAAATTAGCATTAGCAAGGAGATTTTGATAAGAGGTTAACCATTTGCAATTGGTTTTGATGGTAAGGACACAGAGATATAAATCAAAGGAACAACCCACTTCTCCACCCTCCTTAATTTTGGTTCCAGTGGGGAAGGAAGCTTTTCAGGAAGGAAAACATTGGGAAGTTCACTGTATGGCACAGGTTGGAAGAGAAACGTGGTGTTAATGAAGACACTGTGTATAACCCTAATTCAGATGACCAGATCATTATTTAGGAGGATGGGGAATATGAATATGCCCAGGGAAGAGGAGGAGCTCAGTCCTTTTCTGTAGATAACATCTAAAATTGAGCACTCAAAAGGCAGCAGTTGTAATATGGTATTTTGGAGATGGGTGAGATACAGAGGTAAAGACCAAGCAGGTTGGCTTGAAGAAGTTGGAAATAGTTGCTACCCGGGATGGGAAATGACCGAAAGACTCTTTTTCACTTTTAGAGAACTCATGGAACTGGTCGTTTTTTGTTTGTTTTTTGTTTTTGTTTTGTTTTTAACAGTTGGTGCATGTGTAACTCTGGCCAAATACAAAGACTTTAACAGTGCTAGGACTTGGCCATGGGTTGGCTGGATATCAGGGGACTGTGAGGCTGCCATCAGACGTGTACTAGAAGTGTCTGTGGTGCCGTGCTCTCTGCAGATGAGATGGGACTAGTTGGCGGGTGCAGCTCTGTTCTGGACAGGAGTTGAGGTGCCTTTGGAAATCCAGGTGGAGTTGTCAGGATGGTGGTGTCTCTGAGGATTGTACTGTCTGGCGGGGGGGCGATGGTCAGAGGCAGTGAGTGGTTGATGTTCTGACCCACAGCTGCAGTCCCAGGCACCAGGGGCACTAGGGTGAACCTAGGAAAGACTTCCTGGAGTTGTTGCCCCAAAACTGAGGCTTGGGAGAAGAGTGGGAGAGCCAGGCAAAGGGAAGAGGGAAAGGGGCCGACTCCCTGCTTGAGGACCGTGCCCGGGTCACTGCTGGCTACACTCTCAAGGTGTCTGTTGAATCTTCTGGGCTTTCTACTCGCAGAGGACTTGCAGTTATCCTGACAATCCTCAGACATTCTTGGCGCTATTCTTGTTTAGAACAGAAGGAGTTCCCTCAGGCTGATTTGTGAACTTCATGTCCTGGGAGAAGGCAGGAGAGTCGGATGAGTTGCCGGGGAAGAATCTGGCAGTGTGTGTCCTTCATCTGTGATCTTAGACTTCCTCTCTTCAACTGTTCTGTAGGATAAGGAGCCCCGTGGAATCATCCCTTTAGAGAATCTGAGTATCCGGGAGGTGGAGGACTCCAAAAAACCAGTGAGTATTTTTGCTGGGATATTTTGAGGGGAGAAAGGGGATGGGCATTTCAAAGATTTTTTTAAAAACTCAAAACCAAAAACCTGAAACACGTGATCAGGCTTTTATTTAGTCTAATTTTTGATTATATTGTTGAAGCCAAAGATGAGACTCGAAATCACTTCTTCCTGTGCCATCCGTCCGCTTTATAGTTTCACTTGGTGAATAGCACATGAGGGGTGGAAGTTGCCCCTCCTTCAGTGGCAGCGGCAAGCATGCTTGAGTGGGCTATTTAGCTTGTAACCTTGGGACACCTGCTGTGTGTTTTTCCTTTGTTTTGGACTATCGTGATATTACTGGCTTGACTTTAAAAAGTCTTAAGTAACCTGCAGTTCTCTGCATATTTTAAATGCATTGGAAGTGGAGCTAACGTATCAGACTGATATGCTTGCTAACAAGACTTATTTATATATAATTTACAGTCTCCAGAATTCCACATCTAGGCTTCACTGTTCCACAGGAAAATAGGTATTGCTCGTATTTTGTGAAGGTCAGAATAAAGGGGCTTTGGGGAAAGAAATCAGCATGTTTCTCAGTCAGCAGCTTCCTTTGCTCCACTGTCTCCCTGTCTGTTTTCCTTCTCAGAACTGCTTTGAGCTTTATATCCCCGACAATAAAGACCAAGTTATCAAGGCCTGCAAGACCGAGGCTGACGGGCGGGTGGTGGAGGGGAACCACACTGTTTATCGGATCTCAGCTCCGACGCCCGAGGAGAAGGAGGAGTGGATTAAGTGCATTAAGTAAGTGACTGCTGAGAAAGGGAAGTGCGCGCCTGACGCGGCCCTCACCTCCCCAGGTGTTCATCGTCTTCGTGGTTAAACATGCCGCCCGCATCTCTTCTGTGCCGCAAGTGTTACATTCTTAGGGAAGCTTCGTCCTGGTTCCCAGCTGACGACTTCCTGGGAGGCCTTTGGATTCTTGGCTATTATAGCATATGTAAGAGAGCACGTCCTATCTGGGTTCCCCATGTGTCCTCATAGACCCAAAATAGGAAGAGGCGCGTGAGCTACCGGCACAGATGCCGTCTTCTCAACTGGTCTTTCCGTGTCTGACAAAGCTGCTCTCATTCTCACAGTGACAGCTCAGAGGAGATAGTAGTCATGTATAATTTGTGAATCCTGTGAGACACCATTTTCCTAGCTACAGATGAGGAAACTGAGGCCCATAGAGGCTAAGAAACTTGCTGGAGTCACATACTGTGATCCAAGGTCCGGGAGGAGGGAGAAGCTTCCTCAGGGTTCCACAGCTAGGAAATGGGGCTCCCGAGTCCAGGCCTGTGGCTCTCGGCTCTGTCGGCTCCACTGGGCCACGCCATGTAAGTTGTATCACAGGGCTGGAAATTTCCTGATGCGACAAGTATCTGGAAACATGGCTTTCTAAAGCCAGTTGGCTTCTCTTGCTTAATGTTGTTCCCTGGGACTTGGTCTGCCTGGCTGTCCCTCCAGTCCCTGTGCGAGGGTCAGCAGTGAGCATTCTGACTGTGCCTTCTCTCAGTGATCCGTTCTCCTAAGAGCACAACGTTATCCTCTCCCTCGTGGGTGCTTCATCCATGAGCGTACACCCAGCTGTTTTCCTGAGAAAGACTCCTCAGCTGCCTGTAACTTCACCTGGAAAACAGGGAGAATGAACCCACAGGTTCATGCCAAGGCCTCTGTAAGTCCTCTGTGTACTGTGTGACGGGCTTTCTCTCGCCCAGACTACAGCCCCGTTCCTGAGGGAGTGCAATATCCTGTAGCCTTTGTTTTATCTTTTGGTATTTCTACTCAGACCAGTGTAGGTTTTGACCCAGGCTAAATACCTAAAAACTGACTGAAGATGGAGGTGATGTGATGATGGAGGGAAAGGAATAGATGATTTATCCCCTCAAAAGTAATCTGAAAATTCATGCAATGAGAACAGGAACCAGCCGAAGAGAGGATGGGTTTGGCGCCAGGTCGCGCTGTGCCGAGTCCTCGCTCTGTCTTTGTGAGCGCTGTGCCTGGTAGGCGGGTGACTTACTCTTCCGTGTGATACAGGTCATTTCTGCCTCACGGGGCTCTTTTGAGGATTAAATGAGATCATGTCGTGGGCATGGGGTTTGGCAGCTTCCCTGGCATGCCAGCCATCCCGGGAAGTGTGGCCCTGAGCAGGGGCCAGCCCACCCTCCATTGAGCAGACGCGGCACCACGGTGCTTTCAGAGTCCCCTGCCAGTTATGGCACCAGCCCTGTGTTCTGGGGAAGAAAACAGCAGTGTTGTGGGGGACCTGTATCCTTTTTTTAACATACTGAAACAAAAAATTAACTCTTGAATCATTATGAAATGTATTTTTTGTGTAAGATTTGAAGTAAGGGTTGTAAGTTTGTTCTCACGAATGAATAGCTGGTGGTGCGGACGCCATTTATGGATTCATCTGCGTCACTCCCACTGACTTAATGTGCTCTTCTGAGAGTGTACCCAGCTCTCCCGCCAGGCGGCATGCACCTGCCGCTCCGCTGCGCCTCCCAGTGTGAGCACCGCCCGCCTCTCCCGCTGTAGCATCATGGTGTGCTTTGACTGTGCTGGCTGGCGGGTTCCCTGTCCTCCCCTCACCGGTCTTTCAGAAAAGTTTTGGCTGGTTTTGTACAAGTGTCTTTCATATGGTTTTTACTTCTATAGTCAGAAAAACTAAGCATTTTTCAAAGTCACATTTAGAATCATCACTTAGGATACTGCTTCCCTGGAAAGAAATGAAGTGTCAGGACTTTTAGACCATAACTTTCTTGAAAGTCGAGAATGGCAGACATAGGGTTGTGGTGTTGCCAGTCTGCTGCAGGTGCTCCAGCCCGCGGCACGGCCTGTGCTGCTGTCTTTGAGGCTGTAGCACAAGCATGAGCTCAGGCCCCCTCTCTGTGCGCCGGAGACCCAGCCAGGTCCAGCCGGTCTGTCCATGGCCCCCCACCAGCAGCATCGTGCCAGGCAGTGCTGCCTGCAGAGTCGTGGAGCCTTAGTTATTGAGCAGGTGCACATGGGGGCTTGGAAGGCCCCACTGCATTTACCACGCCAGCTATCACACACCCCGTGCCGGAGGACCGCATGTGACACAGCTTGATTATGTGGCACTCGCTGCTGCAAAGCAAAACCAGATGTCATCATGGAAACTCAAGCACCAGTTTTTTTCTCTGAATTAGAATATAGCTGTAAGAATGTGGCACGATTCTGTTCCTACATGTAAATTGATGATTATGTTGAAACAGATAAAAACCCCAAAATTATCTTGTCACATGTTCCTGTGTCTCTTTCGAAGTGTGTCACCTTAGGTCACTGTGTGGACACAGCAAGGGTGGACGACACTAACTTGGCCTTTGCAGTGACGGTGGGGTGGGGCGGGGTTCACGGTGGGGTGGGACAGGGGTTCTGGGGCACGAGGAGCCCCCGAGCAAGCCCCTGCCCGGAGGTGTGTTTCTTCTGATTCTGTCCCTCACGTCTCTGTTTTCTCCCTTCTCTGTGCTCCAGAGCGGCCATCAGCAGGGACCCTTTCTACGAAATGCTCGCAGCACGGAAAAAGAAGGTCTCCTCCACGAAGCGACACTGAGCGTGCAGCCGAGGGCGTTGGTCTGCGTGGGCCTTGGAGCTCCCGCTCTTCTCCCGCATCTCCACGGGTGCACTGCTGCCGAGCACAGCGTCCTCTGCCGGGCCCCGCCCTGGATTCCTAGAGACTAGCTTCAGCTTTTGCTCTTTTTTTTAAGTGGGAGAAGGGTGGGCAATTATCACTGGGGAAGAGAGGACCGGCCGTCTGTCCAGCATGGGCTCCTGAGCCTTCCTCTCTCACAGGGCAGAGCTCTTGTCGGCAGGGCAGCCTCCTGGCCAGTTTCTCTGCTCAGTGTTCTGGTAGCAGAGCTTGGAGCCAACTGTTTACCTCTTGGTTGTCCCCGTGAAGAAGTCTTCAAACCCTGCACCATAAATACATGTATCCATATATTATTATATGTTAAGAAAAACGGTGGAAAGGAAGAGAAGCCACATACTATAAAGATCTATTTTTTTTTTTTTTTTTAAGAGAGAACGTAGTGCTGTTCAGGTGCATTCTGCCCTGGCTGCGCTGGGGAGCTTCTCCCTGGAGAAGAACACCCGGGGCTGTGGCCGAGGGGCATCAGCCTGGGCCCGCGGCAGGGCCTGGCCCGCCTCTCCTGTGCTGTGGGAGCTCGCTGCCTGGTGCTTGTCTGGGCGAGAGAGACAGGTGAGGTCAAGGGCGCAGAGGGCAAAGGCTCAGTGGGCCTTCAGACGACACAGTCCGACGCGGGGGCCTGCCCTGGCCAGGGGCGCAGCCGGCGGCAGCGTGCGGTCCGGCAACTCCCGCGGATGCTTTCCCAGCCCAAGTGCCTGCGGCGCGCCGAGGAGAGGAGAGGACCGACTGGACGCTTACGTTGTTTTCCTCCTTCAGAATCCAAGTTCTTGTTGGGCTTTAAAGTAGAAAGTCAGCATTTTCCTTGAGCTAAATACCTAATAACCAAAACTGTGAGGAAGGTTATCGGGACAGAGGTTCCGGGTAACCTGTTTCATTTTGGGTTTTCTTCCTCTTCCCCAGACTCCAGTCCTCGTTCTAGAGGAAGGAGTAGGACTTCCCCCATCCCCGTAGGGCTTCAGCTTTTTCTGCCTCAAAACCGGCCCTAACTGGACTACTCTGGATGCATTTTGTGGTGGGCCCCCTAAAGGGGAAGATGGGCCTTTTATCTGCTCCGTGGGGTGCACTGGAGTGAGGGGGGTGACCGGGCCGCCTCTCGCATCTCTGTCTTCCCCCGCGGGCACTGTGTGAGCTGGCCCTGCCCCTCCTCATTGCAGTATGAAGGGAGCCATGACACGCAGCATTTTCCTGCCGTTCTCTCAGGGACTCTCAGGGCAGCTCCTGCCACTCCGCCAGGGCTAGCATGCCAGTCCAGGCAGAGCAGGTGGCTGGCTGGCTGGTCGGCCGTCTCGGCCCGCCCCTCCACAGGACCCTGGACCAGGGCGGTGCAGGGCGCGGCCCCGAGGAGGCAGGTGGAGGAGCTGCGGGTTTCCACAGGGCCGTGTCGCCATGGCTGCTCTGATCCTTTAGGGTTGGCGAGCATCTCTGGAAATAGCTTTTGCAGAGGAGTGGTGGGAGGAATGGAGGGGGACAGTCTGTCACCTCCCCGTCCCCGCCGCTTCGTGTAGATCCTACCTGGAGGGAATGGCTGTGGGCACTTTTGTGCTAGAGCTTGTGAGGGTGACAGAAGAGGGTCCAGGCTGGAAACCTGCACTCTCTGGGTGGGAGAACCAGGCGGTGCCTGCCAAGGTCTGGGTGTGTTTGGGCTGGCGCTGGAGCCTGTCAAGCTGGCCCGGGCCCTGGCCTGGTTCTCACAAGTGTTTCCTAGACAGAGAGGCACGTGGGTCAGTATTAGTCTATTTATCAGAGGTGTAAATAATCTATGTATAGTTTTTCTCCTTTTAGATTATTTTGTATTTGTTTAAAAGAAGTTTTGTCAAAATACAAAAATATAAAGAAATGACTGAAAGTTGTTGACAGGGTTTTTAAGAAATTATAATTATTCTAATTGTTTTTGTTTGTTTGTTTTTGCCTTGTAAACTAGCGCCAAGGAACTGCAGCAAATAAACTCCAGATCTGCCCAAGCCATCCTTGCTGTTTGTGGCGTCTCTCAGCTGGGGTGGGCCCTCGAGGTAGGAAAGGAGTGCTGAGCAGACGCCTGTGCACGAGGTGTCACTCCAGCTGCACCCTGAGTTCAGTCGAAACACCTGGAAAGTGGGAGGAGGGTTCTGTCTTCTGTTAAGAGCCTAGTCAGAAAAGATAAGAAACTTAGTCTTCGCACTGCCCCCCCCGGCTCCCGCTTTTTTAGAAGAAGAAACGTGAAACGTCAGTTTTAAATTAAGATCAAGAAATATGCCTTCAGTCAATACAATACATTTTTAGTATGATTTCAGTTTCCAGAGATGACTTCATAATGCCAGGGAATAAACAGGGAAAAGTCTCGGTGGGCTACAACACAGAAGCAGGGGAAGGCACTTGGCAAACTGGCACCAAACAGAGAGACAGCAAAGCACCAGGCTGGCCCCTTCTGTGGGTCCGTCTGTCTCCACGAGCTGGTCCGCGTTCTTCCACACAGCAGCAGTCATGTCTGATGTTTCTTCCTTGCTTCAAGCCCCCAGGCTACCCTGACCATTCCCCCAGGTGACCGCCCCACTTGACTGAGAAGGGACGACCGTTAGGTGTGAAGAGCAGCATTCCTAGCTTTCCATGTCAGTCGCTCCTGAATTGTTTTTGTTCCCTCCCATCGCTGGAAGAGGTGGCCTCCCTTTTTCCTGTCTCCCCTGGATCCATCTCTTGTCAATTATCCTCTGTCTTGTACGTATCCCCAGTTTCTTTCCTCATTAGTTTCTTTCCCTCAAACCAACGAAATGCCCATCTCATTGGAAAACTCCCTAAGCTCAGGAAGAAGGCAGACAGGTCCAGTCTTACCGCTTCTATTCAGCATGGTACTGGAGGTCCTCGTCAGGGCAGTTAGGCAAGAAATGAAAGGCATCCAGATAGGAAAGGAAGAAGGAAGATTACATTTATTTGCTGGTAACATGACTTTGTAATGCCTAGCTGAGCCATGAGAACAGGGCCACGCTCGAGGCTCCAGAACTGGGGCCACCAGCTTGCCGCCCCAGCCGGGAGAGCTGTGTGTGGGCACTAGACGCCATCCTGTGAGAGCTGCGGCGTGGGCAGAGCCAGCACAGGGGGTGGGGCTTCTGGCCTTGGGGGACCCCATTAAGATGAGTCAGAGATGATTCTGGAGTCTTACAATGTCATATTGTCTGCCCTGTTAGGTTTCAGACTTACTTGGGATTGGTTATTCTTCTCTTCTTGCCCTCTTCTCCCATTTGGAATGGGAATGTCTATCTTGTGCCTGCCGCACCGCTGTATTTCGGAAGCACACAACTGGTTCAATTTCAGAGGCTCTCAGCTGGAGGGGGATTTGCCTCAGGATGAATCGAGCCTTGAGTCTGACTCTCTCTGATTTAGAGGAGACTCTGGACTTTGGACTTTTGAATTGGTGCTGGAGCAAGTTAAGATTTTCGGGGTGGTTGGGATGGAATGAATGCATTTTATGCTGAGAATGATGAGTTTGGGGGAACCTGCGGCAGAATGCTGTAGTGTGAATATTTGTTCCCTCCAAAACTCATGTGGAAATGTAACTGCCGCCGGGTGCCGTGGCTCACGCCTATAATCCCAGCACTTTGGGAGGCCGAGGCAGGCAGATCACCTGAGGTCACGAGTTCGAGACCAGCCTGACCCACATGAAGAAACAGTGTCTCTAGTAAAAATACAAAATAAGCCAGGTGTGGTGGCGCATGCCTGTAATCCCAGCTACTCGGGAGGCCGAGGCAGGAGAATCGCTTGAACCTGGGAGGCAGAGGTTGCGGTGAGCCGTGATCACGCCATTGCACTCCAGCCTGAGCGACAAAAGTGAAACTCTGTCTCAAAAAATAAAAAAAAGTGGGCCGGGCGCGGTGGCTCAAGCCTGTAATCCCAGCACTTTGGGAGGCCGAGACGGGCGGATCATGAGGTCAGGAGATTGAGACCATCCTGGCTAACACGGTGAAACCCGTCTCTACTAAAAAATACAAAAAATTAGCCGGACGAGGTGGTGGGCGCCTGCAGTCCCAGCTGCTCAGGAGGCTGAGGCAGGAGAATGGCGTGAACCTGGGAGGTGGAGCTTGCAGTGAGCCGAGATCCCACCACTGCACTCCAGCCTGGGCAACAGAGCAAGACTCTGTCTCAAAAAAAAAAAAAAGTGTAACTGCCATTGTAACAATATGTAAAAGGTAGGATCTTGAAGAGGTGTTTAGCTGAACTAAGGAAAAGTCCAGTAATAGTAATATATTCACAAAGTTATTAAACCACCAATCAAATCCATTTTAGAAGAGTGAACAGTTCATCACCCCAAAGCACACCCTGTCTACTCATCGGCAGCCTCTCCTCCTCTTCCCCTGGCCCTAGGCAGTCCTAATGTTTCTGTCTGTGCATTTGCCTCTTCTGGGCATTTCATACAAAGGGAATCATACACTACGCGGGCCTTTGTGTCTGCTTTCTTTCACTTAGCATAGCGTTATGTTTACACGACTCATCCATGGAGCGTGTGTCAGAGCCTCATTCCCTTTTATGCCCAAATAACGTTCCATTGTATGGAGACCACATTGTTATTCATTCATCAGTGGGCATTTGGGCTGTTCTGCCTCTTGGCTGTTAGGAGGCCTGCTGCCGCTGCCTTCCTCGCGGCGTTCGTGTGGCTGCAGGACTGCAGAAAGTAAAAAGTTGCTCTTCAACGTTTCCCTTCTTATTAAAGAATAAATCCTAAGTGTTAGAAATAATAGTTTCTTTTAAAGACTAACTTCCTTCAAGCCTCCTTGCTTTGTGCTGATAACTCTTTGTTAAGCCCTATCCTATGTAGCTGTTGGACATGCTCAAGGCACGTAGTACATTTTATGTCCTTGTACCTTAACCAGGGTGTCTGTGCTGGACGTGCCCACAGGCATGTTCCAGCTCACAGCCTATGCCCCTTCCTTATTTGAGAATAAATAATTAGCCAGTCGGGTTTTAATTTAGTTTGTGAGGTCTGGCTCCAGCCAGTGGAGACAGGACACAGCAATAGAGACCTCATGCGTGTGGAATAAATATTCTGGTGTCTCTTTATTCTGTGTGTGCCCTCCCCATTGTTCCATCTGCAAGAGACACCCTTTCTGTAGCAAGTAAAAATTGCCTTGCTGAGAGAACTTTTTGTCTAAATGCTAATTTTTCCTTGTGACACCAGGGAACAAACATTTTGCATTTCTAACAGGGACTCTGACAGTCCCTTGTTGCATCTACGTCCTCACTTTCGTTCACTCCTCAGCCAGGGGCCTCCCTCCTCTCTCCTCCCGGCTCTGGTGGATGAGTCTACCTGGGCTCCCCTACCTCTCCGACGGCTGCCTGTGCATGCTTTCCCTGTCCTCTCCTCTCTGCCCACCCACCACCTGCTGGACATCCCCCAGGATTCTAGCCCCCCGTGTTCCTAAGCCCTCTTCCTTGACAGATAATCAGTCCCCGGACTGACCCTGCTGCTAGCTGCTGAGGGCCCGTGTGTGTGCTTGTGCAATTCCAACCCCTTCCAGGCTCCCCTCTCCACTTCTGACTGCTTGCGGGACGTCTCCCCCAGAGTGGCTGCCGGGCCTCCCCAGCTCAGCCTGTCCACAGCCGATAGCCCCAAGACTCCCCTTGTCCTGGGGCCTCTGCTGCCATCCTCAGAGAGCCTGTTTAGGCTTGGAGCCCTTTCTCATGTGTCTCCCTCTCTCTCCCTACACCCAGGCATCCCCAAGCCTTGCCTGTGGACCTCTGGAGTGGCTCTTCATGGCCACTGTTGCTACCCTGAGGCAGACCTTCCTCACAGGCCTGGCCCGCTGAGGCGGCTTCCCCACTGGTGTGTGGACCTCTGAGCTTTGCCATCTTCGACTCCATGACTGATGCAGCTGTGGAATTTCGATCCACTGATCATGTCATTCCTCCACTTAGCAAAACAAGCGAACAGAACCTGTCCCCTTCCTTGCAGGAGAGAACCTGAATCTACATGATGCTCAGGGCCTTCTCCCCCAGGCTCTGTTCTGCCTTATCTCCAGCTGTGTCCATCCTTCACGCGCCCTCCCTGCCCTGCGTTCCAAGCTGTTGCTTTAATAGCTGATAGCTTTGCTCCTGAGACCTCCTTTTGCCATCTCCTCTGCCCACCTGTTTGTGCAAAACCTTCTCATTCTTCGAAGCCTCACGTTGCCCTGGATTTGCCCAGCTTTCCAGCTTTTTCTCCAGGCTGAAGGGCCTCTGTGCTCCTGAGCAGTGCGTCCAATCGGCTCTGGGATGGCTCACGCGGACGTGCCTGTCTCCGTGCTTGTGTTGGGAGCAGGAGCCATGAGGCGTTTGTTCCCTGCTTCTAACCTGATGGAACAGGTCCCATGCGCCCAGCACTGGGCGTCGTGCCCGTCCATGCGCGTGGAGCTGCACGTCACAGAGAACTCACCTAGCGGGCACGTGACTCAAGGACACAAAGAAGAACAGGGAGTCCCAAGTGTGCCTCCAGGTCGTTCTGTAACCCGGGACCTTCCTCCTCCCCCGCTCTCCTGGAACACTCATGCTGACCTGGTCACAGCACAGTTATAAGGAGGGGTCGCCACATCCTCACGCAGTGGCACCCAGAGGAAGGAGCAGGGAGCGAGGGGCAGCCAGGGTCCCCCACACTTGCCTTCCTTCATCAAGGAGGAAGCGTCTTCCCCCGGATTCCCTGCAGACGTGTTTTTATGTTTCAGCATCACACTGGGTCTCGTCTGCGCCTCTCGGCCAATCCTCCACTTAGGCCCATTTGATGCCTCACTGGGGCTGGGCACACGTCCCACAGACACAGTTGGGGTGCCGTGGGCCGGACGCTGGCAAGCAGAGGGTGGAGAATGGATGCCAGGTCGGCAGAAAGGCTGTGGCCGCCACAGGTGGAGAGTGGGAGCGATGAGGGCCCGTGTCTGGCGCTCACAGTCTGGGTAGAGGAGACAGATGAGGAAGTTGAGTGAGGTGATCCCGGGGTGCGGGGGGCTAACCCCAGGAGCAAACAGGTGGGCGACTATTGGAAAGAGCAAGCGGAGGGGGTAACTTGAACAGGCTGATGAGGGAAGGCCCCACTGAGAAGAGGTCGCTGAGCTGAGGAGGAGACCACTAGGCAAGGACCCAGGGTGCCGCTTAGGGTAGGGTAGCTAGTGGGGGGATGGAGGGGGCCTGAAGAATTGCTGGCATGGTTTGGATGAGGCCTGGGGTGGCAGGAGACGCGGAGGAGAAGTCAGCAGGGGCCAGGTGGAGCGGGGCCAGGGCTAGGGTAGGGGACGTCTGAGGCGGCCTGGAGCATGGAGGCTGGGGAGGGACTCTGGCTGCTGGAGGGAGGATTGTTGGGGGAGGAGGGTGCCAGGACAAGGCTGTGACCTGACTCAGTTGGGGGTGATGGGGATTGCACCAGGACAACCGTGAGAAAGGTAGGGGACAATTAAAAATTCATGATGTGCCTTCGAGGGAAGGGCAGCAGAACTTGGAGGTAGAAATGGAGGGAAAAGGAGAAATCAGGATGAGTCCTCAGTGTTGGGCCTGGGCAGCCGAGAAGGACAGGTTTGGGCTGGAAATCCAGGTTCTGTTCTGGAGGTGCCAAGATGAGGATGACTATTATAATGGCCGGCAGGTGGGGAGCTGGCTGGTCACGTTGGGAGCTCTGCAGAAAGATGAGTGACCACCTACAGGTCACATGTGGCTTCCCAGTGGCCCACCTGGGGAAGGGTTCGTGGTTCCTGGCCTCCATAAAACTTGTTTATCCTGAACAGGTCATATTAAGAATTCCTTCGTTACTTTGTCATGCTTGAAGGCCCAGGAAAGGCCCGGGCAAAACTCTTGGTGGGCTTTTGTTACATCCCAGCCTTTGTATAAGGGGGCTGGCTCTCTCAGCATTTTTTATTTTATTTTATTTTATTTTTATTTTTATTATTATTATTTTGAGACAGTCTTACTGTGTCGCCAGGCTAGAGTGCAGTGGTATGATCTCGGCTCACTGCAACCTCTGCCTCTCAGGTTCAAGCGATCCTCCTGCCTCAGCCTCCCCAGTAGCTGGGATTACAGGCGCGTGGCACCACGCCCGGCTAATTTTTGTGTTTTTAGTAGAGACGGGGTTTCACCATGTTGGCCAGGCTGGTCTCGATCTCTTGACCTCGTGATCTGACCTCGTGATCTGCCTCGGCCACCCAAAGTGCTGGGATTACAGGCGTGAGCCACCGTGCCCAGCCAGCTTTTAATATTTAACTTCACCACTCAGTCAGTGCTGAAACAGTTGTTATGGAGGCCGGCGTTAGTGAGCCTGGCCTGCCACAAACCCACAAACATCTACCAGTGTGATCTACACCGTTAACAGAATGAAGGAGAAAACCGGGTGATCATCTCCATCAATGCAGGAAAAGCGCTGGACAAAATGAAACTCCACTTCACCAGGAAATACACCCACCAGGGCAGGAGCAGAAGGAACCCCCTCAACACAAGCAAGGCCTCCTGCCAGACACACTCGAGACGGTATCGTCCCCTCCATCCCCAGCTGGAAGGCGCCGAGAGACTGAGGAAGGACTGGGGCAAGTCCAGCCTGGTGAGTAGCAGAGTTGATGAGGACCCACACGCAGGGCACTGCTGGACGGCAGCAGAACAGCTCTAGAGATGCACGCCACCCCCATCTCTAGGCTGCTTTTACGCTGATTTTCTGGCTCTTTGCCTACTGTGTGTGTGCCGTGGGACTTTTCCTTGGCGGGTTCTCAGATCCTCTCTGGGCTGTGTGGGTTCTCAGGGACACCTGCTCCTTGGCTGGGCACCATGGCATGGGCTCACCACGTGGCCTTCAGGGTTCAGGAAACAGACATATGCCCTTAAGTAACCCTGGTGGAGGACCTGTCACAGTACAAGGCCATCTATGAAAACCCCACAGCGAACCTCATACTCAATGGAGAGAGTTTGGAAGCTTTTCCTCTAAGATCAGGATCAAGACAAGGATGCCTGCTTTTGCCACTTCTACTCAACACGGTCCTGGAGGTTCTAGCCAGAGCAATTAGGCAAGAAAAAGAAGGTCTCCAAGTTGGAAAGGAAAAAGTAAAATGATCTCTGTTCACCATGCCATGAAATATATATATATATATATGTATATATTTACCCTAAAGATTCC
>NC_045449.1:72337531-72425048 GCF_002776525.5 Piliocolobus tephrosceles | reverse complement strand
GGGAATTGTTTCTCTGCCTCCCTGTCAAAGGTCCTGCTCACATCCTGCCCTGGATTTCCTGCCCTGGATTGGGCAAGGAGCCCCAGTGCTCAGGGCCTCCCTGGGATGTCTGGTTTCTCAGGGACACCTGCTCCTTGGCTGGTGATATTGTTTGGCTCTGTGTCCACACCCAAACGCATCTTGTAGCTCCCATAATTCCCACGTGTTGTGGGAGGGACCGGGTGGGAAATGATTGAATGATGGGGGAGGGTCTTTCCTGTGCTGTTCTCATGATAATAAATGGGTCTCACCAGATCTGACGGTTTCAAAAGATGGGAGTTGTCCTGCACGAGCTCTCTCTTTGCCTGCCGCCGTCCACGAAAGGCGTGACTTGCTCCTCCTTGCCTTCAGCCGTGATTCTGAGGCCTCTCCAACCACGTGGAAGTGTGAGTCCAATTAAACCTTTCTTTTGTAAATGCCCAGCTTCGGGTATGTTTTTATCAGCAGAGTGAAAAAGAACAAATACAGCTGGGCACCATGGCCTGGGCTCACCACCTGGCCTTCAGGGTTCAGGCAGCAGACGTACCCTTAAGTTACCTGGCCCTGGGGCCTGGCTGCTCTGGGACCACACGCACTCTCTGGGGTGTTCAACCAGCAACGAGCCCTTGAGGGCTGTCTCTGGCAGCTCTGACCTGAGTGCAGCAGCGAGCTGCTGGCACTGATCAAGCCACCAGCCCGTCTCTCCACCCTCACTCCCAGACCAGCCGCCAGTGTCACATCCAGAGGATCAAGCTCAACCCCCTCCACGGTGACACCTGACACCACCCCAAACGTGCCCCCAGCTATCCCACTGCAGCCTCCTGCGAACCAAAATCAAGACTCTTGAGGCAGAAATAGTATTTTTCCTTTGTTTTTCCAATGTTTTTTTCTTTTTTGACTGCTCTGGCAGAGCAGGGTTACCCCGGAGGCAGAGAGTAGCCGAGGCAGAAATACTGAGATCTGATTTATTGGAAACCAGAAGTGAGGATGAACCATAGCAAACATGCCGGCAAAGCTGGGTGTGTCCTGGGGCCTGCTCCAAGCTGGAAGCCTTTTAGAGCAGAGTGTAGAGGGGGACTCCTCACACTGGAGCTGTCCTTGTCATGGGAGGGTGCGATACAGAGGTTACAGTCACTGGCTGCAGATGACAACTTCCAGGCTAAAATGCCTGCAAACAAGACAGTCAGTAAAACTTCCTGGTTTCAGACTCTGTCCTCATCCTTTTTGATGTCTGTGGACCGCACACTCATCAGAATGTCAGCAACCTGAGGAAGTCATGATAAGATTCTCTACTGGGGGACAGGATGCCGCCAGCAAGGACAAGAGCTTCCCCACGGGGCAGGTTCATTTGGAAGCCCCTTTGCCTTTAAAGTCAACTGCCACATGTGACCTGATAGGTTATCAGCACACCGCAGGGATGGCTTGAGCAATAATTATTCCGAATGATGCCTTTTTTCTTTTCTCCTTTTAAATCTCCTTGCGAGGTCTGGCCGAGATTTAGCTTCTATGCTTGTTGATACTTGAAGGGAATGGAATCAAGCCTTCCCACCAGGCTGGTGCAGGATGATATGCTGGGCTGGGCATGGGCCAACCCTGTTCTCACACCCATTCTCTAACTCAGTCCTCACAGCAGCCCCGAGAGGAAAGCAGTGCTGCCAGGGCTTTGCTACCACGATCGCTGCCACCCACAGCTCTCCCCAGCCCCTTCCCTGCCCAACGGCACATCACGACTTACTCCTCCGTCTCCCTGTCCCAAGATGTAAAGTCAGTGAGGGCGGGAGCTTTTTTTCACACCTGTATTCCCCGTACTTGGGACAGTGCCTGGTAGATAGTAGGCACTCAATACATATTTGTTGAATAAATGATGATGTCATGAATGAATGCACAAATGATAAAGACAAGAAAACCGAGGTTCAGAGACATTTAGAAACGTACGTATCCAGGGACTTGCAGAAGCGGGGAAGTCAGAATTGGGCCCCAGGTCGGCCGGATCCCCAAACCCACCCTGTTTCCAGTGTCCAGGTTTCTCCACCACAGATTCAGAGACGGGAACTACGTTGACATCATCATTGGACCTGTTCCAAACGTCTTGAACTTCTGAGCTAACAAAAAATTATTGGCGCAGTTGAAGCTGAGGGTGGATTTCACGTTTCCCGGTTCATGCCCTACGTGATTTAACACGTCCGACGGCTGCCATGTCGGAACCAGCCGCCATGAGCTAGAGGTGCCCCTTCTGTAGCCTTGTCCCTGGTGCCTTGGACACCACAGACAGCCTCAAACACCCCAGAGAGGCTCTGCTGTCCTGCCCTGCCCCGGACCACAGCGGGCTCCACGCTGGTTTCCGTCCAGCCAGTCTCCGTGGTGTTCAGTGGTCTTTTCAGGACTCAGATAAAGTGATTGTGTCCCACCAGCCACCTCCCGGAAACCCCTCAAAATACCTTCCCGATAATGGGGTAGCCCCAAACTCCTTAGGAGGGGGAGACTGCACCTCCCAGGCTGGAGTCGCTTTTGGCCTCCCCATTCCACCTCTGCAGCCTCCACTGACAGCTCCGCCCCAGCTATGGGACTGAGGGGACCTGGGATGCCGCTGCCTTAGCCCTGCTCAGTCCCAGCTCTGGGTCTCACCCACCCCTCTCCCAGCCAGGGGAGCACCGGCTAATTCTTCAAAGCGCCTTCTCCTTTGTTGGTGGAACATTGCTCTAGTGCACACCTGCTCCGTGGGTACAGAGATAAGGACGGCCCGTGGGAGGGTTCAAGGGGCTCTACACAGCCCACAGACAGACAAGCGTGCATGTTTGAGGACGGCGGCCGCCTTAGGGAATCAACAGGGCCTTAGGAACCCTGCCTAGGGCCCTCCCTCCTAAGCCGGGGCTGGGTGGCAAAGAGAGATGCCGGGAGGGCTCCTGGAGGAGGAATCCCCCTGAAACCGGGACCCCAGCTGCCTTTACCCAAGAGCCCCTGATGTCATTGTTCAGGTGCTTGTGTGACGCGATGCGATAAACTCACGCTGAACCGAATCCACTCACACCTGTCAGGTATTTCCCCGTTCATGCTGATGATGTCTTAGACCAGCACCCCTGCCCCAAGCTTGTGCTACCTGGTTTCTAAACTTTGCACGCTGCCTTGTTCAAGGGTAACTTTTGTATGTCTGCTCCATAGCATCTGCTGCACCCTTTTGGTCACAGGAAAAGGGGTGGAGACCTCTAAGTTAGCCCCCTGTTCAGGGCCCAGGGGGTACCATGGAGACTTGAGTGGGTGCCTCCCTGAAATACCAGGGCACTGCAACCTCTGCCTCCCAGGTTCAAGCGATTCTCCTGCCTCAGCCTCCCGAGTAGCTGGAATTACAGGCATCTGCCACCATGCCCAGCTAATTTTTGTATTTTCAGTAGAGACGGGGTTTCTCCACATTGGCCAGGCTGGTCTCGTACTCCTGACTTCAAGTGATCCGCCTGCTTCCACCTCCCAAAGCGCTGGGATTACGGATGTGAGCCACCGCACCCGGCCTCTTTCTAATTTTAAAAAATACATAGAATAGATGGTCCAGCTTCCACTTAGGATACAGAAAGCTAGAAGGAGCAAAGTCCCCACCGTATCTAGAAGAAAGACCCAGACAATCTGCAAATTTTCTTTATCCGTTCATCTGTTGATGGACACGTAGATTGCTTCCAAATTCTGGCTATTGTGGACAGAGCTGCAACGAACATGTGAGTGCAGATATCTCTTTGATCTACTGGTTTCCTTTCTTTGGGGTACAGACTCAGCAGTGGGATTGCTGGATCATATGGTAGCTCTATTTTTAGTTTTTGAGGAACCTCCATGCCGTTCTCCATACTGGCTGCATGGACTCTCTGCTCTGTTTCACCCATCTCTGTCTGTACCTACACTTATGCCAGTACCACATGGCCTTGATTGTTGTAGCTTTATAGCGAGTTTGGCAGTCAGAGATAGTAAAAAGTCCTCCAACTTGGTTCTTCTTCAAAATCGTTTTGCCCATTTTAAGTCTTTTTCATTTTCATATAAATTTAAAGTCAGCTTATCAATTTCCATAAAATGCTTGAAGGAATTTTGATTGGGAATGCATTGAATCTGTAGATCAATCATGGGAGAACTGACATCTAACAATATTGCAGCTTCTGCTGCATAAACAGGGCTTATTTCTTCATGTATTTAGGTCTTCTTTAATTTCTCTCAGCAATGTTTTATAGTTTTTACCTTATAGGTCTTGCATATATTTTGTTAAATTTGTCCCTAAGTTTCTCATCCATTTCGATGCTATTATAAATTATAAATACGATTACTTTTTTTTTTTGAGACAGTCTTGCTCTGCCACCCAGGCTGGAGTGCAGTGGTGCGATCTTGGCTCACTGCAACCTCCACCTCCCGGATTCAAGCGATTCAAGCCTCCCAAGTAGCTGGGATTACAGATGCCCGCCACCACGCCCGGCCAATTTTTGTATTTTTAGTAGAGACAGGGTTTCACCATGTTGGCCAGGCTGGTCTCCAACTCCTGATTTCAAGTGACCTGCCTGCCTCGCCCTCCCAAAGTGCTGGGATTACAGGCGTGAGCCACCACACCCGGCCACCAGCTGTAGGTTTTTCGGAGATGCGTTTTATCGGGCTGGAGATGTTCCACCTGCTATTGTCCTAGTTTCCTGAGAGTTTTAATCAGGACTGAGTGTTGTCACGTGGCTTTCCCGCACAGATGCAGATGCTCATGATTTTTCTGTTTAGTGCATTAGTGTGCTGAATCAAGTGGCTTTTGTGTGTGTGTGTGGTTAATCAACTTTGCATTCCTGAGATAAAGCCCACTTGGTCATGATTTTTTAAATGTATTTTTGGCTTCGACTTGTTAATATTTTGTGAAGGGTATTTTGCATCTACATTCATGAAGGACAGGCTGATATGGTCCTTTCAACCATGACACTGACCAGATGGTCCGCTCTGTGGGAAACGGGATTTTGTGTCTTCAGTTCGTCTCTGTGTTCCCAGCTCCTAAACGATGCTTGGCATGTTGTGGGCCCTTGAGGCGTGTCTGCTGAATAAACGATGCATGGGAATAAACCACCGGCTGCTTCATGCCAGGCAGAACCATGTGAATCATTTATCAGAACCTGTCTCCTGCACCGAAGAGAATGTGGTTCAGGTGCATTCACAGGGTGTCAGGATGGTTGTTCTAACTCTTAAAGGGTGGAGGTGATCTGAAGCTGGGAGAGGAAAGAGAAAGAAGGAGCCTGTTTTTGGCAGCATCACTGCTGTCTCCTAACTCTGGACCCACTTCTCTCCACCGGATGGCTCCCTAAACTCCCCTCCTGACTGGGGTTCAGGCAGCTCCAACGCCTCTCCTTACACGCCTGGTGGGTCCTGGCATCCCTGCGCCACCTTTCTGCACAATCTAACCACACCGAAGGCAGTGTGGCGTTTCTCCTGTTACACACAAACCCTGAACTCACCCTTCACGGTCCCATTTTCATCACCACTGTGATCCTTAAATATTCACTGGGCGAATGGCCATGTGGCCACCACTCTGCTATGCATGGCACCCCTCATTTCTCTGGCATTTCGTATAAGAAATTGTGCTTATGGTTCACCAGCTCCCTGCTGTGTACTGGGTGCTTATATGCTATTTCTTTAGATTAAGTAAACTACGATGCTTCACAGAGACAGATGCTTTCACAGTCTGGAAACCGAGGCGAGCTCACTGGCCAAAGTGTGCGGTGGACAGGGTCTGCGCTATTTCTCTTGTTTGTGCTACTCCTCCTCGGAAGGGCCAAGCTGTGGCCTGTGCTCTGGGCACTGGTCTGTCTGGCCGCCCTCAGTAACATCACCACTGATATGGTGTGGCTGTGTCCCCACCCAAATCTCATCTTGAATTATAGCTCCCATAATTCCCTCGTGCTGTGGGAGGACCCAGTGGGAGATAATTGAATCGTGGGGGCTGTTTCCCCCATGCTGTTCTCGTGGTGGTGAATAAGCCTCACGAGATCTGATGGTTTTATAAGGAGGAAACCCTGTCAGTCTGATTCTCGTTCTTTCTTGCCTGCTGTCGTGTGAGACGAGCCCTTTGCCTTCTGCCATGATTGTGAGGCTCCCCACCCTGCACCGGCCATGCGGAAGAGTGAGTCCATTAAACATCTTTCTCTTTACAAATTACCAGTCTTGGGTATGTCTTTACGAGCAGTGTGAAAATGGACTAATACAACCACCGAGGCTCAGTCCCCATTCCTGCCCCCCCGTCAGGCCTCCTGCAGGCATCCGTCATGGTCCCACCTGAGCGGCTCCCTGTCAGCAGCTCCTGGGCTGGGATGCTGTCTCCCCGGCAGCCAGGGCAATGTTCCTCTCAGCCCCCGACACCGTTCACAAGAAAATCCTCAGCACTTCTAAAATCTGTTATTTCAAGGTATTTTCAAACTGGCATAAAGGCTGCAAGAATGGGACAGAGACACCTCATATACCTTTTCCCTGATCACCCATTTTAAAGCCGCCTCCCACATTTCACTTTTGCCATTCTGTTCTTAGGGTTTGAATTTCTGATTCTAGCTGTTTCTTTTTATGTATCTCCAAGTGCCTGTGTTCAGATATTTAATTAGTCTGAAGGGCTGAATTACAGCTTTCTTCTGCTGCATGGTTGATTTTGGGGTGAGGGCTGGGGGGGTGGGGGGGATCCGAAGTGCTTTATTTCAGGTTTTCTTTTTTTTTTCCTTTAATGCTTCTTTATTTTATTATATTTTGTTTTTTTTTCTATTCCTTGGGATTTTTTTTTATTATACTTTAAGTTCTAGGGTACATGTGCACAATGTACAGGTTTGTTACATATGTATACATGTGCCATGTTGGTGTGCTGCACCCATTAACTCGTCATTTACATTAGGTATATCTCCTAATGCTATCCCTCCCCCTCCCCGCTCCCCACAATAGGACCTGGTGTGTGATGTTCCCCTTCCTGTGTCCAAGTGATCTCATTGTTCAATTCCCACCTATGAGTGAGAACATGCGGTATTTGGTTTTCTGTTCTTGCGATAGTTTGCTGAGAATGATGGTTTCCAGCTGCATCCATGTCCCTACAAAGGACATGAACTCATCCTTTTTTTATGGCTGCATAGTATTCCATGGTGTAAATGTGCCACATTTTCTTAATCCAGTCTGTCACTGGTGGACATTTGGGTTGATTCCAAGTCTTTGCTATTGTGAATAGTGCCGCAGTAAACATTCTTGCGCATGTGTCTTTATAGCAGCATGATTTATAATCCTTTGGGTATATACCCAGTAAGGGGATGGCTGGGTCAAATGGTATTTCTAGTTCTAGACCTTTGAGGAATCGCCACACTGTTTTCCACAATGGTTGAACTAGTTTACAGTCCCACCAACAGTGTAAAAGTGTTCCTATTTCTCCACATCCTCTCCAGCACCTGTTGTTTCCTGATTTTTTAATGATTGCCATTCTAACTGGTGTGAGATGGTATCTCATTGTGGTTTTGAATCTCATTTGCATTTCTCTGATGGTGAGTGATGATGAGCATTTTTTCATCATCTGTGTCTGTTGGCTGTATGAATGTCTTCTTTTGAGAAGTGTCTGTTCATATCCTTTGCCCACTTTTTGCTAGGGTTGTTTATTTTTTTCTTGTAAATTTGTTTGAGTTCTTTGTAGGTTCTGGATATTAGCCCTTTGTCAGATGAGTAGATTGCAAAAATTTTCTCCCATTCTGTAGATTGCCTGCTCACTCTGATGGTAGTTTCTTTTGCTGTGCAGAAGCTCTTTAGTTTAATTAGATCCCATTTGTCAATTTTGGCTTCCGTTGCCATTGCTTTTGGTGTTTTAGACATGAAGTCCTTGCCCATGCCTATGTCCTGAATGGTATTACCTAGGTTTTCTTCTAGGGTTTTTATGGTTTTAGGTCTAACATTTAAGTCTCTAATCCATCTTGAATTAATTTTTGTATAAGGAGTAAGGAAAGGATCCAGTTTCAGCTTTCTACTTATGGCTAGCCAATATTCCCAGCACTATTTATAAAATAGGGAATCCTTTCCCCATTTCTTGTTTTTGTCAGGTTTGTCAAAGATCAGATGGCTGTAGATGTGTGGTATTATTTCTGAGGGCTCTGTTCTGTTCCATTGGTCTATATCTCTGTTTTGGTACCAGTACCATGCTGTTTTGGTTACTGTGGCCTTGTAGTATAGTTTGAAGTCAGGTAGTGTGATGCCTCCAGCTTTGTTCTTTTGACTTAGGATTGTCTTGGCAATGTGGGGTCTTTTTTGGTTTCCATAAGAACTTTAAAGGAGTTTTTTTCCAATTCTGGGAAGAAAGTCATTGGTAGCTTAATGGGGATGGCATTGAATCTATAAATTACCTTGGGCAATATGGCCATTTTCACAATATTGATTCTTCCTATCCATGAGCATGGTATGTTCTTCCATTTGTTTGTATCTTCTTTTATTTCACTGAACAGTGGTTTGTAGTTCTCCTTGAAGAGGTCCTTTACATCCCTTGTAGGTTGGATTCCTAGGTATTTTATTCTCTTTGAAGCTATTGTGAATGGGAGTTCATTCATGATTTGGCTCTCTGTTTGTCTGTTACTGCTGTTTAAGAATGCTTGTGATTTTTGCACATTGATTTTGTATCTATTTCAGGTTTTCTATTTTCTTTTTTTTCTTCTTCCTCTTTGAGATGGAGTTCCACTCTTTTTGGCCAGACTGGAGTGCAATGGTGCAATCTCAGCTCACTGCAACCTCCACCTCCCGGGTTCAAGTGATTCTACTGGCTCAGCCTCCCGAGTAGCTGGGACTCCAGGCATACACCACCACACCTGGCTAATTTTGTATTTTCAGTAGAGATGGGGTTTCTCCATGTTGGCCAGGCTGGTCTTGAACTCCCGACCTCCTTAGCTTTTCAAAGTGCTGGGATTACAGGCGTGAACTACCGCGCCTGGCCTTCTATTTTCTTCTTAAAGTCATTTTGTATAGAGTTGCTACTGACCACCCTTGGCCACCCCCTTTATCACTCATTCATTCAACAAATATTAACTGGGAAGAATGTTGAGTCTCCTAGACCCAGAAGCCAAAAGCACTGTCAGGCTTGAATCCTCTTGAGTCTTCTGCTCCTCTGCTGTGCTGTCTCCATGATCCCCGTCAGGAGGAACATGGCAGCCTGTGGCCCGTGAGCAGCTGCACTTGGGGGCTGGGGCTACTCCAGGGCAGCCGGGTCGGGTAACTGCATATGAGGCTTGTGAATCTCATGTTTTCCTAAACTTTCCAAAATTAACAACAGGTGCCAGCCAGAAGGACGTTACCTGAATGAACAGACTACCATTGGTGAACAAATACAAAAGCATG
The DNA here is from genome assembly GCF_002776525.5 of Piliocolobus tephrosceles. Lineage (NCBI taxonomy): Eukaryota > Metazoa > Chordata > Mammalia > Primates > Cercopithecidae > Piliocolobus > Piliocolobus tephrosceles. Next base: position 72,415,703 of record NC_045449.1, on the reverse strand, counting down.
TTTTCCATATTATTCTAATGGCATGACGCAGAGTCTTAAATACAGAGAAGCAAAGTGCCCTGGAGGAACAGTGTGGCGGGGGCCGGGCCTCCTCGCCTGCCCTCCGCGAGCTGTGCTGAACAAGTTGGGTGACCTGCCACCCTCCTGCAGGACCGTGTTCTCTCCCTGGCTGGTTCTCCTGGGTTCTGGCCTTTGGGCAGGGCTAGCCTCGGCCCTCACCCCTGGGTGACTGTGTTGCCGGCTTTGGCCCTCGCTACCCCTACACAGACCTTGACCATCACACCCCGGAGGGCAGCAACTTCACCCTTTACTACCTGAACATGGCCTCGCTCAAGTGGCTGGACAGTAAGAGGCTCCCAGGGTCAGATCAGAGGCCTGTGCAAAGGTATCCTCACCAGAACTCTGCATCCTGTAAAAGCAGCCCCCTGGGAGCTGGAGAAAAGTGGCAAGTGTGGGAAGATACCAGATGCCAGGGCCAGGACTGGCCCCAGGCTCAATTTTTTTTTTTTTTTTTTTGAGACAGAGTCTTGCTCTGTTGCCCGGGCTGGAGTGCAGTGGCGTGATCTCAGCTCACTGCAAGCTCCGCCTCCCAGGTTCATGCCATTCTCCTGCCTCAGCCCCCTGAGTAGCTGGGACTACAGGTGCCCGCCACCACGCCCGGCTAATTATTTTGTATTTTTAGTAGAGACGGGGGTTTCACTGTGTTAGCCAGGATGGTCTCGATCTCCTGACCTCATGATCTGCCTGCCTCGGCCTTCCAAAGTGCTGGGATTACAGGCGTCAGCTGCCGTGCCTGGCCCGGGCTCAATTTTAAATTTTGATATTCACTGTCTGTCTCCTCCATGGTTTTGGTTCTTCTGGTTGGAGACATCCTTGGTGAAGGAAGTGGTGAGTGTTGGCCCTCAAGTTAGGAAACCTCAAATCTGTTTCCCCTCGTGGCCTTCAGAGGCCCCCTGCACACATCCACCTGGCGCCTCCCTGATTCTCAGGGTGCCTAGGACAGAGCTTTGGCTTCCCCTATCTGAGCTGGCTCATGTTGGTGGTGGAAAGGAGGACCCCTTTCCTCCACTTGCGATCAGATCACAGCATTAGTGTTATAATAAGGGCTCAAAAAATGCAACACAGTAAACATTCAGACCAGGAAGGGGAAGATCTAGATACATTTAGAAAGCAGGGACTCCAGCTAACATGCATCAGAGCCAGGCGCGTTATGGAAAACTTGGTCTCTCATTCTTCTTCTTCTACAAGCTCCCCTCTGCCCTAACACATGCACACACACCCGCTCACAAACTCCCCATCCCCCCAACACTTGACTCCTCTTTTCAGTGTACTTTTTTCTAACTAAGAATCTAATTTTAAGAGTCAGCCGGGCGCGGTGGCTCATGCCTGTAATCCTAGCACTTTGGGAGGCCGAGGGGGATGGATCACCTGAGATTAGGAGTTCGAGACCAGCCTGGCCAACATGGTGAAACCCCTTCTCTACTAAAAATACAAAAAATTAGCCAGGCATGGTGGCAGGCACAAGTAATCCCAGCTACTTGGGAGGCTGAGGCAAGGAGAATCGCTTGAACCCTGGAGGCAGAGGTTGCAGTGAGCCGAGATCACACCATTGTGCTCCATCCTGGGCTACAACAGTGAAATTCCATCTCTTTTATATATATATATATAAAATCTAGGACAGAATAGTCTTTTCTGAATTATGGATTATAAAATCATCTTGGCCAGGCACGGTGGCTCATGCCTGTTATTCTCAGCACTTTAGGAGGCAGAGGGAGGAGGACTGCTTCAGGCCAGGAGTTTAAGACCAGTCTGGGCAACATAGTGAGACCCGCCCCCAAATCTCTAATTTAAAAATATTAAAATAATCCTCTTATTAGCAAATGCCTGTCAGAAGGAAAATCTGCACCAGAATGCAAAAGGCTCAAATATGTGTGTAAAATCTGTCTGGTTAGTGGGCACAGGAAGTGGCAATAGTACCAGGTACTGGGCAATGGCCCGTGCATGGCACTCACTGGAACAGGGTATGCTGGGCTAGGAGTCTGGGGGCAACGTCTCAGTCCACAAGACGTCACACTTGGAGGAAATGGGGTGTTGGTGGCTGCAGGTTTCCACATTTGGGAGAATGGAACACGGGACAGATGACAGGGACGGGTGTGTCCTGGGGACACGAGAGAGTCAGGCCGAAACCAGGTCAGGCTGCGCAGTCAGCCCTCCTGCTTCTATGTTTTAATTTTATTATTTTATGTTTTCTGAGACAGAGTCTCACTCTGTTGCCCAGGCTGGAGTCAATTGGCACAGTCTTGGCTCACTGCAACCTCTGCCTTTCAGGCTCAAGTGATTCTCATGCCTCAACCTCCTGAGTAACTGGGTCTACAGGTGTATGCCACCATGCCTGGCTAATTGTTTTGTATTTTTAGTAAAGACGGCATTTCACTATGTTGGCCAGGCTGCTCTTGAGCTCCTGGCCTTAAGTGATCCTCCCACCTCAGCCTCCCAAAGTATTGCGATTACAGGTGTGAACCACTGCACCCGGCCAGCCTGCCTGCTTTTAGAGTCCTCCTGGTGTTAGGTGTTTAGGAGAGCAGGTGCACCTAAAAGGGATGCATGGGGAGTGGGGGAACAACATGGGGCCATGGGTGGATGGAAGAGTGGGGAGCGGTAGGGAAGGGCTGGGATAGAAACTCACAAGGAAATACAGCATGTGACTCTTAGAGGTGGCTCACAATGGGGGAGCTCCAGCACTGATGACATGAGTGTTCAAGGGCTGTTGCTGAGCACCCTTCAACCCCGCCCACATTTGCCTCCCCTCCATGGAAGGGACTTAGCCAAGGAGAAGGCAGGCTTTTCTGAGTTGGTTGAGATTTCTGCCAAGGGTCAAGCCTACCCAGAGGATGCAGGTTAGAGGCGACATACCTGCTGAGATCCTTGAACAGCTCACAACACAGAGACTTCTGTGGGGTTGATATTGACACATTAGGCCCCGATGTAAATTTACAGGAACATTCACCTGGCGGAGGCTGGTGTGGCTGGAGCATCCCATGCCGTGTGGATTTTACCAGATCACACGAATGCACATGCATACAACATTTTGCCCACAAGGTTAGTGATCGACAGGCCCCTCACGCCAGTCTATGGACTGCAGGTTGTGTGACAAAGTCGCACTCTTCACATGTATTTGGAAAGTGGGGGGGTTTGGAACAGCATCTAACATGGCAGTGTGAAATTGATCTTATCTCTTTCTACACAGATTTCCTTAGAAAGTCTAATTCAAGGCTGGGCGTGGTGGCTTATGCCTGTAATCCCAGCACTTTGGGAGGCTGAGGCAGGTGGATCACCTGAGGTCAGGAGTTTGAGAACAGCCTGACCAACATGGTGAAACCCTGTCTCTACTAAAAATACAAAAATTAGCCAGGCTTGGTGGCATGCGCCTGTAATACCCGCTACTCAGGAAGCTGAAGCAAGAGAATTGCTTGAACCCGGGAGGCGGAGGTTGGAGTAAGCCGAGATGGTGCCACTGCACTCTAGTCTGGGGGACAGAGCAAGACTCCATCTTTAAAAAAAAAAAAAAAAAAAGTCTAATTCAAGTGGGAGTTTAGGGGAAACCCCATTGCTACAATAATATCTGCTGGTGAAGAACTTTATCTGAATAAATGGATTGATTGTGGGAATGTAGAAAGAAGTCATTTTCCCTGTGGTTCAAATGAGAACCTGATAAAGAGTCCTAAACAGAAAGAAACCTCTAAAGAGCTGTTAAAAGACAGTGAGGGGTAGAACAAGAATGCAAGTTATCCCATTTCCCCCCAGGAGACCCTCACTCGTTAATTTAGTTATGAAAGTTGCATCTGACGCAGCATTTTGGTCATAAAGAGTGCATTGTCTTAGGTTCCTGCTATTGGCTACTTGGCTGGGCATGCTGACTAAGCAAGTCTTGGCTGCTTGCAAGTTGGTTCAGGTTCATGAAGATGCGGACATTGCATAATTGTCCTGTCGAAATATTGCAGCTGTCTAGGAAGTTCTGTCTGCCAACTTTGCCAATGAGCACATGACTCCAAGATTGAGTGAGGAAGCGCTCTCAGAATGGGGTCAAGAGCAACCTTGTGTGTGTGCGTTTGTGTGTGTGTGTGTGTATCTGTGTGTATGTGTATCTGTGTGCGTGTATCTGTGTATATGTGTGTATGTCTGTGTATATCTGTGTGTGTCCGTATGTGTATGTGTGTGTGCCCGTATGTGTATTGTGTGTATGTGTGTGCATCTGTGTGTGTGTATCTGTGTGTGTGTGTATCTGTATGTGTGTGTATGTGTGTATCTGTATGTGTGTGTATGTGTATAAGTGTGTGTATTTCTGTGCATATGTGTGTATCCGTGTGTATGTGTGTATGTGTGTATCTGTGTGTGTATATCTGTATGTGTGTGTATATGTGTGTATATCTGTGTGTATATGTGTATATGTGTGTGCACGTGTGTGTATGTGTGTGTATCTGTGTATCTTTGTGTATGCGTGTGTGTATCTGTGTGTATGTGTGCCCGTATGTGTACGTGCGTATGTGTGTATTTGTGTGTATGCGTATGTGTGTATTTCTCTGTGTGTGTATGTGTGTATCTGTGTGTGTATATGTGTGCATATCTGTGTGTATATGTGTGTGCACGTGTGTGTATGTGTATCTGTGTATGTGTGTATGTGTGTGTATGTGTGTGTGTGTGTATGCACTTTCCCAAGACTTATGCCTTTACTAGAGAATGAAATACAGTAAAGTTCACATAAATTTATAGCTAGCCTTGAGGAGAACTCAAATGTAACAGAAGAGACAAGTGAATCTGTTTGGTCCAATTCAACAAATACTTATGCACCCCTGAGATTTGAGGGTAGCATGCGGAATGCTGGGTATACAGGGAGGGATGGCATGTGCCCCCGCCTCAGGGAGCACACATGGAGCTAGAGGAAACAAGACATATAAAAGTCGTTTCTTCAGGGCCAGTTTCAAATCAGCATAGATGTCTTAGTCTACTTCAGTTGCCGGTATATGTGTGTTTTTAAAATCAACCATTTATGGTTCCCTTCACATGATCATTCACTGCACAAATAAAATTATCCTTAAGGTTGAACAGAGTCCTGAAATCTGTATGAATACAGTGGTCTAATTCACCTGCAAATCCTTTCTTGATTGAGGATGGAGAGACGGTCGTTTTGAGAGTGTGGAGTAATTCGTGCAGGTGGGGCCCAAGGGAGCTAGGGGCATCCCTAATGTGTGGGGTCCTGCCTTGTCTGAATGTCCCCCCTAATGCAGGATGACAGGCTGGGTGGTCGCCATAGTGTGACTGAAAGGCCTGTGTCCCAAGGCTAGCTGTTGACGGAGTCAATCCAGTGGCAACAGGTTGTCCTAACCCAGCTTAACTCCAAGGTGGCCTGTGCTGAAAGCGGAATAGAAGCCTTAGCTCTTCTACTTCCAGCCTTAAGACAGTGAGTCAATGAGCTTGACTTTCTGCGGAATTAAACTGGACAATTAGGCCGGGCACTGTGGCTCACGCCTGTAATCCCAGCACTTTGGGAGGCCGAGACGGGCGGATTACTTGAGCTCAGGAGTTCAAGACTAGCCTAGTCACCATGGTGAAACCCCGTTTCTACTAAAAAATACAAAAATTAGCCAGACATGGGTGGTGCATGCCTGTGATCCCAGCTACTCAGGAGGCTGAGGCAGGAGAATCGCTTGAATCCGGGAGGCGGAAGTTGCAGTGATGGAGATCGCGGCACTCTACTATAGCCTGGGTGACAGAGCGAGACCATCTCAAACAAACACACACACTGGACACATTTAAGAGGTAAATGTTTTCAGGTATTGGACAACAGACAGCACAGGACTGTGATTTTCGACAGCAGAGAATCACATGAGCTGAAGCCCCCGTGACTGGCTCTGACTTGCAGCCACTTTCGTGTCACAGTGGAGGAGGCAGAGACCAAGCAGAGTGGTGTGATGGCTGAGCTAAGATGGAAGAGGCCAGAGTGCTGGGCCGTGAAAGTGGCTGAAGTTTACAAATGAGAATCCCAGAGAAAAACGGGCAACATTCATCACAGGTCTTTGTTCAAGAGCTGAGCCGTATAGGGTAGGGCAAGACTCCATGAGGCCCAGCAGAGATTGCCTGTTCCAGAGCTGAGGGCCAAACGTGGTACTGGAGGTCCTGATGTACTGGGGAAGAAGCAGCGTTTCACTTTCAGCCCAGCCAGCGTGAAGAGACCTCGCATTCAGGTGTCACCCCAGAAAGGTCTGGTCTTAGAGGAACTATTTCCTAGGGCTGTGTTCGAGACCAAAATAGCCCTGCCCTAACAAAGAATACAGCAAACCAGATGGGACCAAAGGGGTTTCCAGTAATCAAACTACCTGCCAGAAAAATCTCACAACTCTTTAAAGGAGGACAACCTACTTCAGACTGGCTACAATATATTATCCATACTTCCCAACATATAATACAAAATAACTAGATGTGTAGAAACACAAAAATGCAAACTCGTAATCAAGAAAAAATAGCAAGTAAAAACAGAGCCTAAGATGGCCCAATGTAAAGATTGGCAGACAAGAACTTTCATGCAGATTATATGAATATATGACCTGTCTTTTGATTACATTTGTTATGTTTTCCAAAGTTTTAATTTCATAGGATCAAATATGTTCATTTTTCCTGTGTAGTTTTTGTGTGTTTTTTGTTGTTTGTTTTTCGAGACGAAGTCTCCCTCTATCACGCAGGCTGGAGTGCAACGGCGCGATCTCGGCCCACTGCAACCTCCACCGCCCAAGCTTAAGAGATTCTCCTGCCTCTCAGCCTCCCAAGTAGCTGGGATTACAGGTGCCCGCCACCATTTCCAGTTAATTTTTATATTTTTAGTAGACATGGAGTTTTGCCATGTTGGCCAGGCTGGTCTTGAACTCCTGACCTCGGGTGATCCGTCGGCCTCAGCCTCCCAAAGTGCTTGGATTCCAGACATGAGCCACCATGCCTGGCCTAGTTTTGTGTCTTATTTAAGGAGATTGTCTTTATTCCAGTATTAGTAATTCCCTGAATTTTCCTCTAATTTTAATTTAACCTTTAGACTTTTAATTTATCTAAAGTTTATTTTTAGATGGAGGGATTTAAGTTTATTTTGTTCCAGGAAGGTCATTGATAATGCCAACACAATTCATTAATTAAAACATCCTTTTTTCATTCAGTTGAGATACCACTTTTATCATGGATTAAATTCCCATACATTTTTGAAATTACTTCTTTTCCTGTGCCAAGAATACTCTTTTCATTACAGTAGCTTCTAAAGGAGCTATTAATAGCTGGTGAATCAAACCTCCTTTGCCATTCCTCAATTTCTAAATGTTCTTAGCTATTCTAAGACATTTATTCTTTCTGATAAGCATTAAACATATTTTGTCCTGTTTAAAAAGCGTAGTCAGGGAGCATGGGGCCTGAGCCCACTGTGCATCCAGTGCTTCCTTGGAGGAACAAGAATAAATTAATGAGAGGTGCTCCTCGCCTCCAGGGCACTCCCAGTGCCTGGCATGCAGCACGCTGGGTAAGTGTTTGTTGAATGAATGCACAGTTGACTGCTGCATCCACCCCACGACCTTAACACACACCATCAGCCTCGGAAGCAGGACTCTGGGACAGATCCGATGTGGCCACTGTCAATAGCCTTGAAAGCAGGAACGTTTGTCTCCGGTAAAGAGAGAACCGGCATCAGAGGGACAGGCCCCTCCGAAGTGTCAGGTGATTTCCCAAAGGATCCTTTGTGGGGAAATATTTAGGGAGCTCTAATTTGAAAGTCCTGTTTCCCCCCCCCCCACAAAACCAGGACTCCTCCCCATGCCCAGAGGAAAAGTCCACTGCGAGACCTCCCGTTTCCAGCTGACCAGCAGCCCAGAGAGTCTCCTCCCTGCACAGAAGGGCTCACGGCACAGTTCTCTTTCCCGTCACTGGTTGCAATGCATTGAGGAGGACCCCAAGGCGGGGCCTGCGTGTCTGAACTGCCTTGGACTCTGGGCCACCCTCGCTGGAGCACATTTCCTCCAGGAGAAACCTCGAGAATGGAGACAGGGTCTAAGGCGTGTGAGTCCAGGGGGGCCCCTTGCTACCTCAAACTGAGAAGTAAAAATCTCAAACCAAATATGTGACCAGCTTAATTATGTTTATCACCTGCATAAATGTCTCTTGAAATAAATCATATGTCTTTGCAGTCTGTGAGGGTGTTCTTGTCTGTCTGTAACAAGAAAAGAAGATAAAATTCCCTTCCATAAAGGGAAACTTGACTGAAGAACTAGTGCATCTTAACTTTGGTGACGTTTTGCAAAGCCAGATCTGGAAAAAAAAAAAAAAAAAAAAAGTCCCACTCATGGTGGGTCCCTCCCAGAGCTCTCTTTCTTCTCCGTCAACCAATAGTTGTTTTTTCACAATGTGTGTAAAGAGAATTTAAGAGACTCTTCTGTCATTTAAGACTTGACGGCCAGAAGGAATTCCACTATCTCCCTGAAAATAATTTCTCTTTGTCTGTCAATGACATCATGATTAACCTAATTTCCCAAGGGAAGTCATTTCTTCCTTTCTTCCACAAAGATTTATGAAGTGCCTTCTAAGTATCGGGGATTGTTCTAAGAATGGCAGCAAAGCCGTGAATAAAATAAAATCCCTCCCCTCATGGAGCATATAGTCTAGAACGGGAGAAAAGGACAGTGCACAAATTGATATGGTTTGACTGTGTCCCCACCCAAATCTCATCTGGAATTACAGTTCCCATAATCTCCACGTGTCGTGGAGGGACCCAGTGGGAGGTAATTGAATCACGGGGCCATTACCCCCACGCTGTTCTTGTGATAGTTCTTGTGAGATCTGATGGTTTTTATTTTTATTTTTTATTATTGTTTTTGAGACAGTGTCTCACGCTGTTGCCCAGGCTGGAGTGCAATGCTGCAATCTCAGCTCACTGTAACCTCCATCTCCCATGTTCAAGTGATTCTCCTGCCCTAGCCTCCTGAGTAGCTGGGATTACAGGGGCCCGCCACCATACCCAGCTAATTTTTTGTATTTTTAGTAAAGATGGGGTTTCACTGTGTTAGCCAGGATGGTCTCGACCTCCTGACCTCGTGATCTACCCACCTTGGCCTCCCCAAGTTCTGGGATTATGAGTGTGAGCCACTGCGCCCTGCCAACCTGATGGTTTTATAAGGTGTTTTTCCCCTTTTGCTCAGCACTTCTCCTTCCTGCCACCATGTGAAGAAGGACATGTTTGCTTCCCTTCCGCCATGATTGTAAGTTTCCTGAGGCCTCCATAGCCTTGTGGAACTGAGTCAATTAAACCTCTTTTATTTATAAATTGTCCAGTCTTAGATATTTCTTCATACCAGTGTGAGAACAGACTAATACACAAATAAATAAGAGAATAAAAATAATAAGAGATGGAAGTCACATTTCCCAGCCATGTCTTGGAGCATAGATGGGGACTGGGGATTTTCTTCCCAGCCAGGTGTTATCTGATCCAAGTAACCATTTAGGGGAAAACAGTTTGAAGATTGGTTGGAGCCGTTGCCAGAGTGTGGCTGTGGTTGACTGATTATGATGAACCCGCATTTCTTGGACAGGGTTCTGAGTGATGGTGTTGTTCCGAGGGCCTTGTGCAGAGAGAGAGATCAGAAGAGCAGCTGCCACAGCTGGTGTGGGCAGGAAGCAGGTCTTTGGGCCAGAAACTTTTCCCTCAGTGGCCTTGGCAGGCCTATGTTCTTGCGTCTTCTGGGGCTGCCCCTGGGCACCTGCCTTCCAACTGAACTGACCTCAGCCTCAGAGCCTCTGTGATTCCGTGTTCGACCTCGGCCTTACCACAGTCCGGGTCATCTCTCTCTTACTCCTTATCATCTCCACACCACTCCACACTGAAATGGTCAGATGTTAAGAAGCTCTTCAGAGCTCAATCACAGAAACCTTAATGTCAGTCTGCAACCTTGCCCGGCTTCCTTCCAACTCCACAGCTCCACAGTGATAGCAGCAAGGGCCAGCTGGGAACAGGGACAGGGGCTTTCCCTGGAATTGTGCCGTCTCTGGCCCATCCTTCTACATCTTGCTGTTACATTTCCCTGGGCAGAGTGAGGGGGTAGGGTGGCTTTCTGAAAAAGCAGCAATTTACCCTTTCTTTGTGCTTTTCAGAATCCCTGGTGGACTCTCCCATTTGGTGGCATCCCCTGATTATCTGTGTGCCCACCATGTAGCTCCCGGACTCTCTGCCCATGGCTTGTTCTACATCAGAAAGGGAAACCGCAGTGACCCCGTCCCTGCCCTCCAGAGCCTCCTTCACCATCGAGGTGGCTCGGAAAACCCAGACGTAAAAGCTTTAAGGCAGAAGGGGGAAAGCACTGCGGTAATAAGGATGAAACCGCCCCCAGCAGGCGCTGGCAAAGTCAGCTCTGGGTGCCTTGTTCTTCCCGTTTGGTCGCCGCTTCTCAGCCCTCTCCTCCTCCCACCTCCGCACCCACCCTGCCTCCCTCTCCTCTCTGTGCTCTTTGTTTTCCTCCCTCACCTTCCCCAACACACATCCATGCACGGTCACACACATAGGTAAAGCTCCCAGCTTTCAAGACATTTAAAAGAAAGTTGCAAACAATGTATGTATAATATAAAGAACACGTCTGTCTCTGGATTTGCTTGTTAACATTTTGCTCCATTCACTTTATCATTTGTGTGCGCGTCCTCTCTGGCTCTGAAGCACTTGAAAAGTTGCTTATGTACATCAAACCTTTGGCCTTAACAGTTTTGGGCGTATTTCCAAAGAAAAGAGATATTCTCTTACGTAACCACTGTACAGTTATCAATGTCAGCAGACTGAACGTGGACACAATACTTCTGTCTGATCTGCTAGTTTTGTTTTTCTTTTTGTTTTGAGATGGAGTCTCTGTCGCCTAGGCTGGAGTGAAGTGGCTCGGTTTCACCTCACTACGACCTCTGCCTCCCAGGTTCAAGCAATTCTCCTGCCTCAGCCTCCTGAGTATCTGGGATTACAGGCACCAGCCACCACTCCTGACTAATTTTTTAAATTTTTAATAGAGACGGGGTTTCGTCATGTTGGCCAGGCTGGTCTCCAACTCCTGAGCTCAGGTCAATCTGCCTACCTCAGCCTCCCAAAGTGCTGGATTACAGGCCTGAGCCACCGTGCCTGGCCAGATCTGTATGAATTCAAATCTTGTGGGTTGAGGCAATGATCTCCTTCATAGCCTTCCCCTGAGCCCGGGGTCCTGCGCAGAGTCGGGCAGGACACTCAGCTGTTCCCTCTCTTTAGCCTCCTTCAGTCTGGAACATCCCACAGCTTTTCTTTTCTTTTTCTTTTTTTTTTTGTTTGTTTGTTTGTTTGTTTGCTTGTTTGTTTTGTTTTGTTTTGTTTTGTTTTGAGATGGAGTCTTGCTCTGTCACCCAGGCTGGAGTGCAGTGGTGCAATCTTGGCTCACTGCAACCTCTGCCTCCCGGGTTCAAGCGATTCTCCTGTCTCAGCTTCCCGAATAGCTGGGATTACAGGTGTGTGCCACCATACCCAGCTAATTTTTGTATTTTCAGTAGAGACAGGGTTTCACAATGTTGGTCAGGCTGGTCTCTAACTCCTGACCATCAGGTGATCCTCTGCCTCGGCCTCCCAAAGTGCTGGGATTACAGGCTTGAGCCACCGCGCCCGGCCTACAGCCTTTCTTTTTAAAGAATACTCCCCTCCTTTGATAATGGATGACCCTTCATTTGGAGTTTGTCCTGTGTTTCCCCACGAGTAGACAGAGGTTTTGCCTCTTTGCCTGGGACCCCATGCTGGGGGTGCTGGCCCAACTCTGGGCATCCTCTCTGGGGCCCTCCAGGTCCCACCACCCTTCGTTGGGGTCATCACTGTCCACCACCGGTCAAGGTGATGCCCGATTTCTCCACTGCAGAATCGCTGTTTCTTTTTCCTCCCTGCAATGAGGAGCAGCTGGGGAGGCGCTTTCGGGTGACGCAGATGCAGTTTCCCATCAGGACTTCCTCCTGACCACACCTCCCGGAATGAGTCCCGCCTGCCGCACCCTTCACCCTTCCGAGGTTCTCACATCCTCTTCTCTCCCAGGAGTCGGACAACGAACTCAGCAGAATAGCCATGACCTAGGCTGTCCTTTTGGGGGTGAACTTCCTGAGGAAGATTTCCCGACAGCGATACACTCCCTGATAAGCACTGCAGAGAAGAGCAAGGCTGGCTGGGGTTGACTCGCCTGGATTGTCTAAAATATGACAGTGGTTCACAGAGTGGGGCTCTGTGCATTCGTTAAATGCTACGGGCAGTTTTTCAGACTTTGCATGCATTGTGTATTTACTAAACTTTGGGGACAAGCTCAGTGATATCGCTCCCTTAAAGCTGGTCCTTGGTCCCCGCTGTTAGCCTGCCTGGATGACGCGTGCAGCTGAGAAGTTTCAGGTGCTCTCAGTTCCACAGGTGCGGATGGAATCTTTACTCTGAGTCCCCTCCCTGCAGGGGCGCTGCCTATAAAGAGCATTCCCTACCAGCCACTCACCTCCGCAAGCGGCGCGTTTTCATAACCCCTGCCTGGCCTCCTCTGTGGCTGTTTTGATAACGTCATTGAATGGCTTGTTAATGGTGAGATACCAGTATCACCCACCATGATGATTCACTCGGGAATACTTAGGGCTGCCATAACTGAGTGGCCGCCAGTGGTGGTTTGGGCAGATAGAGATAGAGGTGGTTCAGGCACATCTCTATGACAAAGAGGCACACGTTTCAGCTGCCCTGACCATTGCCACAGAGGCTGTCATCCTCCTGGAAGCCCACCATGGCGGTGCGGTGACCTGGATGTCCCAGGAGTGGGTCTGCATTCAGGGCAGGAGAAGGGACGTGATGGAGACCATGCCAGTTGCGTCTGTCCCTTTCAATAAGGAAGTGTGCGCTTTCCCACAGGCTCATCTCAGGGCCTCCCCTGGAAGTGGCCTTCCAAGAATCATTCGTGAAGGATGCAGCGGGGAAGGGCTTGGGCACGGCGTCGAGGCTCCTGATCTGTAATACCTGCTGACCCGTCAGCTTCATTTACTGTTCACTTACACTGGCCGCTTTCCACCCACTTGGTGGACGCAGAGGTTAATGGCTCCTGGTGGATCCATAAATAGCTATTCTCTGATATTAGAGAACAAGACACAGGTAGAGTCATAGATGGCTGGCATCCTTTCTTCCCCTTCGCTAGTCTGCACTCCTGACGTCCCGTCTGCGGCTCGGGGAGAAGACGGCTGATGGTGTCTCATCCCATGAAAAGAGGCCTGCTGATCCCAGCAGAACAACCCAAGGCACCACACTTTAAAAAGCAACGACCCAATTTGGCTGTTTTGGAAAAAGGGAGAAAGCCAAGTTGCCCTTATTTAGAAGTTAGAGCAGCTGCCACAAAACGGTTTCATGCACATGGCAGGAGAAGAAATAGGGTTTGCAAGGTAAGGCCCCACATATCCCCCATCTACCCTGCAGCTAGCTCCTCTCTCCAGCTTCTCCCCTGCTCTGTGCACGTCTCATGGGGTCTCCCAGCCAGAGATGGGGGAGGAAAGGAGGAGACAGGGGCTGGCTACTTATTCCTTGGCCCCTCCTTGTTGGCTCATGGTAGTCTCTTGTACCCCTGAGCAGAGGCCTGGGCTCCGTGCAGCACTCTCCATACAGCCTGGTCCTGGTAGCTGCTCCCTCCCTTGTCCTGCAGGCCCAGCTGTGCTAGTGGCTTCCTGATTTTCTGGCCCTGGGTCCTGCACTCTCCCTCTGTGGTCTCTTCTTTCTTTCTTTCTCTCTTTCTGGAGACAGAGCCTTGCTCTATCACCCAGGCTGGAGTGCAGTGGCATGATCTGGGCTCACTGCAACCTCCACCCCAATTCAAGTCATTCTCCTGCCTCAGCCTCCCGAGTCGTTGGGATCACAGGTGCACACCACCACACCCAGCTAATTTTTATATTTTTAGTAAAGATGGGGTTTCACCATGTTGGCCAGGCTGGTCTCAAACTCCTGACCTCAAGTGATCCGCCCACCTCAGCCTCCCAAAGTGCTGGGATTACAGGCGTGAGCCACCGCGCCTGGCCAAAAGTTTGTGTCTTCTAAATGGTTATTGTTGATATATATGTATAAATACTCATCCATTTGATAATTTTTTTAGTTACGTAGGCTAGATTTCCTCCTTAATCATGTCATTGGCCAACAGGAACATGTTTGTCCCTTCTTCTGCATTTACACCCTCTGGCCCCTGCCTTGGGCGTGGGATGCAGCACTTCGAGTCTATGGTGCTTCTTCCAGGAAGGCCTCTGGAATTTCATCCCTCAAGATGATAGTGCCTTTGGCTTTTGGTCTCAATATGTACATACATTTTATGACATTAAGCAAGTTTCATTGTTTTTCTGGTTTGCTAAGATATTTATTTTTTATTGAGAAAATTTTCTAAATGTTATCAAGTGCCTTTCAGTATCTATTGGAATGTTCATGTGGTCTCCCACTTTTAATGTATTCACATAACAACTTACATGAGTAAATATCTTAATCTGAACCAAACTTACATTCTGGAATCAAGCCTACTAGGTCATGGGATCTTTTTTTTTTTTTTTAATTATACAGGGATCTTTTTTTTATTTTTATTTTTTTGAAATGGAGTCTCACTCTGTCGCCCGGGCTGGAGTGCGGTGGCACGATCTCGGCTCACTGTAAGCTCCGCCTCCCGGGTTCACGCCATTCTCCTGTCTCAGCCTCCCGAGTAGCTGGGACTACAGGCGCCGCCACCACGCCCAGCTAGTTTTTTGGTATTTTTAGTAGAGATGAGGTTTCACTATGTTAGCCAGGATGGTCTCGATCTCCTGACCTCATGATCTGCCTGCCTCGGCCTCCCAAAGTACTGGGATTATAGGTGTGAGCCACCATACCCAGCTGGGATCATTTTAATTTTTTTTAAATGGCGGGTGGATTACGAGGTCAGGAGATGGAGACCATCCTGTCTAACATGGTGAAACCCCATCTCTACTAAAAATACAAAAAAATTAGCCTGGCATGGTGGCGGGCGCCTGTAGTCCCAGCTACTCGGGGGGCTGAGGCAGGAGAATGGCGTGAACCCAGGAGGCGGAGCTTGCAGTGAGCTGAGATCACACCACTGCACTCCAGCCTGGGTGACAGGGTGAGACTGTCTCAAAAAAAAAAAGCCCACAACCTAGATCCCTCGTATGTGCAGTTCACAATACCGTTCATACTCCTCTGAGAATCAGATGCCACCACTGATCTGACAGGAGGCAGAGCGATGAGAAGTGGCTGCAAATACAGATGAAGCTTCGTTTGCTCACTTCTTGTTGTATGGCCCAGACAGGGCACCGTCTGTGGCCCCGGGGGTTGAGGACCCCTGGCTTCAACAACAGAAACGTACCATCTCACAGTTCTGGAGGCCGAAGTCTGAGATCCAGTTGTCTGCAGGGTTGATCCCTTCTGAGGCTGTGAGCGGGACCCCCTTCCAGGCTCTCCTCAGGCCTTTGGTTTCCCTCCTTCCTTCCTTCCTTCCCTCCTCCCTCCTTTTCGCTCTTTCTTTCCTTTCCTTTCTTTCTTTCCTTTCCCCTCCCCTCCTCTCCCCTGTCCTCCTCTCCCCTCCCCTCCTCTTCTCTTCTCACTCTGTTGCCCGGGCTGGACTGGTTTCTGTTTGTGGTTTTTCTTGATTTATCTTGCCAGACACTTGCATGTTTTGATGAACTTTTCAAACAGCCACTTCTTTGCTTTATATTCAGTTGTAGACTGAGTTTTTCTGGGGGGATTTTGAGGCTGGGGAGGAAGGATCTTTTTTTTTTTTTTGAGATGGAGTCTCACTCTGTCACCCAGACTGGAGTCCAGTGGTACAATCTCCACTCACTGCTACCTCTGCCTCCCAGGCTCAAGTGATTCTCCTGCCTCAGCCTCCTGAGTAGCTGAGATCACAGGCATGTGCCACCACACCCAGCTAATTTTTTTTTTTTTTGGTAGAGATGGGATTTCACCACGTTGGTCAGGCTGGTCTTGAACTCCTGACCTCAAATGATCCGCCTGCTTCAACCTTCCAAAGTGCTGGGATTACAGGCGTGGGCCACCGTGCCTGGCTGTGATCATTTGTCTTTGCTTCTTTCTTAACCCTTCTTCTGTTTCCGTTCTGCAGTGCGTGGTGGCTCCTTTGTGTGAGTTCAGTGCTCAGCTGTGCATTGTTTATCTCTTAGAGTAGGTGTGAATTTTCTGTTTTCAACCAGCTATGTGCAAACATGAACTCCTATTTTTATAACTGCTCAGACATTCCTATGACAGGGCCTCACTTCTGCTTGGCAACAAGAAAACTGAATTTCATTTCATTTAATCCAGTAAACAGTTCTGTCAGGCATTTTTCTCTAGCGGAGTCTGGTTGAAAGCTTCACTGCTCACAGGGAACATTCCGGCGTTAGCGTCATGGCCTCCGGCCGCTGCAAGGCTTTCTCAGAGCCCAGGTGGCTCCCTGCAGGGAGGAGAATTCGACGCTCCGTCCCCTTCCTCTGCCAGGGACCCACTTACTAGTCTCCTGGGGCTGCTGTAATAGAGGACACAAACTGGGTGGCGTTAAACAACATAACGTTTATTTCCTCACAGTTCTGGAGGCCAAAAGTGCAACATCAAGATATTAACAGATACTGACCTGCTCCCTCCGCAGGCTGTAGGGGAAGAGCCTCCCTTGTCTTGCCCGGCTTCCGGGGCTGCTGGCCATCCTGGGCATCCTTTGTCTTGTGGCTGCCTGGCTGCCATCCCCGTCCCTGTTATCACTTGACCTTCCGTTCATGTGCCTCTGTTTTCTTTCCTTATACAGACCCCAGTTATTGGATTGGGATCCACCCTAACTCAGTATGGCCTCAGCTTAACGAATGACATCTGCAGAGACCCTATTTCTACTAAAAGCCACATTCTGAGGCTTCTCATGGACCTGAGTCTTTGAGAGGCAGTGTTCTGCTCCACGCAGGGAGGGAACCGGGAACTAAAGGCGTTGCCTTTGAGGTCTCGGGTTTCCTCTTCCGATGAGCAGCCTCGTCCGGGCCCTGAGGCAGGGGTGATGTCTGCGACTCAGGGTCTACACCCTGCCTGCTGTGGAATCTCCATCACAACCGCAGGTGTTTTGGAGGCCGGTGTACCGGCCCTGCACACGCTGAACGTCACTGGGAACACGGACACACCCCCGTTCTAGGAGAAGATACATCTGGGCTAGATGTCACTAAGGTGCTGTTCTGTCTCCACACGGCCAGGCATTGCACAAAATAGGCCATCTGGGCCATAGTGGGGGTGAACATCCAGCCTGGAGGCCCTCGAACAAGCCTGCTGAGAGCCTCCAGTTGGGGGCACACATGGGCGACACCTGGCCTAGCGATGCCCCACCTGGGCTGCGCATTGAGACCACTGGGGAACTTTTAAAGGGCTGATGTCTGATTTCTCCGGGGATTCCGAGGCGAGTGGGAACGAGGTGAGGTCTGGGCTTGGGGGTTTTAGTGTTGGTCATCCACTGTGACACTGAGAACAGAGGCTCTTTGTGGGTGAGCCCTTGGGGAACCCGGCTGGCCGGGCCCCTGGGTCTAGAAAACTCGCCTTTCCCAGAGCCTGTGGGTGGTCCCAGGCCTGTACCTCCGGCCCCGCTCTCTGTTCAGGCCGCTGAGCAGGGCTGATCCACGTCCTTCAAACGGCTGCTCAGTATTTCAAACCAGCTTTCATAGGCTTTTTTATAGGAAGGGGACGTCTGCTTGCTGAAGCCAGGGGCTGGCTTGGCATGAGGTATGTCAGGTGCCCTGGGGGAGCTGTGATCTTTCCTGGGTCCCCCTCTGTGCAGCACAGTCGCCTCAGGCAGGCACGCAGAGAGGATGGCCGAGGCCACCAGAGCCCCTGTGGCTAGGTGTGAGGGACCTCTGGGTGCTGGAATCTGCACGTGTTCCCATGTAGTGCTCAGCCCCTAGAGGACTTGCAGGTGGAGTGGCTGAGACAAGTTTCTGGGGAGGAGAAAGGCCTGGCCCTGGGGTGACAGATGGCGGTGTCACCCCATCCAGTCCCTCATGAGCTGTGCACACTGGGCAGGTGGCCCCCTGCAGCCTCTGTTCCGCATTTTTGAAATGAAGGGGGCGGAGGGTGGTGTGCACGGTCCCAGCACATCATTCAGCATGGAGGGTGCTGGTCATAATAATAAGGATGAAAAACCCCTTCTAGAGCTCCTCGCCTGCACGCACGGTCCCAGGGCATTCGCCAGGTTGGCAGCTGACCTAACACCCCCACCCCAATAACCCAGAGTCAGCGATGCCTGTTGCCTCCACTCCAGTGCCGTGGGACTAAGGCCTAGGCAGGTTTAGTGGCTCGAACAGGTCACCTGGTTGGCAGGCAGGAGAGCAGACGGCCCCGGCCACCAGGCTCACCACCTCCTGGGCCCACTTGTGAATAGAACAGTGCTCCTGTGTTCACTATTGGCCAGGGTCCCCCTTCCACATCCACTCACAGTTGGGGTTCCCCTAGGGTCCCACACCTCCTAGGGTCCCTCTGCAGCCTCCACTCACAACTAGAAGCTGAAGGACCTTGGTTCGTCCAAATGACCTTTGAACGACCGATTGTTCTGCTTTCTTCTGAAGACTATATGACACATGATCAGACCAAACCAGAGCTCCTGGTTTTCGGATCTGGGGATGAATTCCTTAGCACAGATGGAACCGTGAACTTCTATGATCCACTGCCAGGAAGGAAATACCTCAGGTAACACTGCTGCCTGCCGGTGATGAGGGGACAGCCAGTTAGTTCCCCATGGTCACATCCGCCTGACGATTAGACCAGGCAAGAATTTGGGCAACACAGCAAGTCTTAAGGTTTGCTTGGAACAAGCAAAGCCGGAGACTGGAAATTGTATTTCCAGATCTTCATTCAGACTCTTTTCTTTATGATTCATAAAATTAAACAGACAAAGATTCACGTTTGAGTTCCAAAAATTCTTACTATTCCTTTTTATTTATTTATTTATTTTGAGACAGGCTCTCCCTCTGTTGCCCAGGCTGGAGTTCAGTGGCATGATCTTGGTTCACAGCAGCCTTGAACTCACAGGATCAGGTGATCCTCCCACCCCAGCCTCCTCAGTAGCTGAGACTACAGACACATGCTACCACACCCAGCTAATTTTTTTTAAAAAACCTTTAGTAGAGATGAGGTCTTGCTATGTTGCCCAGGCTCGAATAATCCCCCATCTAAACCTCCCAAAGTGCTAGGATTACAGGTATGAGCCATTGCACCCGGCCTCAAAAATTCCACTATTCTTCTAAAGCCCTCATTGTGTAGTGTCTTCTTACCTTTTCCCTCTTTATTCAAAATATTCCAAATCTCTGCCCCTGGAACTGCCTTGTGTCTTTTTTTTTTTTTCTTTTGAGACAGAGTTTCACTCTTGTCGCCCAGGCTAGAGTGCAATGGCACGATCTCGGCTCACCACAACCTCTACCTTCCGGGTTCAAGTGATTCTCCTGTCTCAGCCTCCTGAATAGCTGGGATTACAGGCATGTGCCACCACACCCAGATAATTTTGTATTTTTAGGGGGTTTCTACATGTTGGCCAGGGTGGTCTCGAACTCCCGACCTTAGGTGATCCGCCCGCTTCAGCCTCCCAAAGTCCTGGGATTACAGGTGTGAGCCACACCACACCCAGCTGCCTTGTGTCTTTTCAAAAGAGGAGGCTGTGGTGTCCTTATTTCATGGCTATGTCGATTTCTGTGTAATTGGAGGCCCTGAATTTTCATCCTTAACATTGTCCTCTGGGTAGTGGTCCCAGACGACTCCGATGGCAGCAGGCACATGTCCAGGCCAGCTCTCCGGCCCACATCACGTCCCTGGCTTGATACAGGGCAGTGTCTTCCCTTTCCACGAGCACTCGAACTCTGCTCTCTCCACCCTGGTCCTTGGCGTTCTGATGGGGTCAGCTTCCTATGGCTCCCGGAACAAATGTCCATGCACTGGGCAGCTGAAAGCAACAGCAGTTGATTTTCTCATGTCCTGGAGGTCAGAAGTCCAAGACTCAGGTGTCAGCAGGGCTACCCTCTCTCTCAAGGCTCCAGAGGAGGGTCCTACCTGCCTCTTCCAGCCTCCGGTGGCCCCAGGTGTTCCTTGGCATGTGGCAGCGTCACTCCAGTCTCTGCTCCATCTCACATGAACTTCTCCGCTGGGCCTGAGTCTCGAGTCTCCCTCTGCCTTTCTCTGATAAGGACACCAGTCACAGGATATGGGGTATGCCCTAATCTCATATAATCTCATCTCAAAATCCTTAATTATATCAGCAACGGTCCTTATCCCAAGGGTTCACATGTACTGGAGTTAAGACTTGGTGAATCGTTTTTCCAAGGATTCACATTCACAGGGACCGGGGTTAAGGCTTAGACCTAGGAATTTTAGGCCGGGCGCGGTGGCTCACGCCTGTAATCCCAGCAGTTTGGGAGGCCGAGGCGGGAGGATCATGAGGTCAGGGGATCGAGACCATCCTGGCTAACACGGTGAAACCCCGTCTCTACTAAAACTACAAAAAACTTAGCCGGGCGTGGTGGCGGGCGCCTGTAGTCCCAGCTACTCCGGAGGCTGAGGTGGGAGAATGGCATCAACCCAGGAGGTGGAGCTTGCAGTGAGCTGAGATTGCGCCACTGCACTCCAGCCTGGGCGACAGAGCAAGACTGTCTCAAAAAATAAAAATAACTTTATTGATACAATTTACATACCATGGAATTCACCCATTTAAAGTGTACAATTCAATGGGTTTGAGTATATCATGAATTTCTTAAAATTGTGGTAAGCTACATGTAGCATAAAATCTGCCATTTTAACATTTTAAGTGTATGGACACGACTTTTGGGGGGCACAGCCCACTGCAGGAATGGTTGGCTCAGGCTGGGAGCAGCCCTGCCTTGGGCTCTTCTGTCCTGCAGCCTCAGAGTTCATGTCTGCATTTCCCTCTGTCCGGGCCCCAGGCTGCTGTTCCCCCAGGGGCCTCCTGGAAAGGCCTGCCCCCAACTCCAGCGGAGGAGTCCCCTGCTTCTCTGCCTGGCCATTGTTCACGTCCTCCGCAGCATCCGGCACAAGGCACGCCTACCCGCCTCCGTTTGCAGACCTGATGATGTCTTCCTCCAAGATACCCCGTCAGGTACTCGTCCCTGCCCCGAGCTCAGCTCAGCGTATGGCGGAGTGCAGGAGCCCTGTGGGGTTTTGGAAGGAGGACAGTGAACTTGAAGGCCTGGCTGGCGGGCGGTGGGAGGTGGGAGAAGATCCTCGTGTGGTGTCAACTTTCTTAATTGAAAGGAAGTTCACACAAATGAACCATTGTTAAGTGCATGATTCCATGTCGTTTGGTGTATTCACAATGTTGTACAGCCACCAGCTCTTTTCTAGTTTCAAAACTTTTTCATCACCTCATGAAAACACCCTGTTCTGGCCAGGTGCGGTGGCTCACGCCTGTAATCCCAGCACTTTGGGAGGCTGAGGTGGGCAGATCACTTGAGATCAGGAGTTCAAGACCAGCCTGGCCAACATGGTGAAACCCCGTCTCTACTAAAAATACAAAAGCTAGGTGGGTGTGGTGGCAGGTGACTGTAATCCCAGCTACTCAGGAGGCTGAGGCAGGAGAATTGCTTGAACCCGGGAGGTGGAGGTTACAGTGAGCCGAGATTGAGCCACTGTACTCTAGCCTGGGCGACAGAGCAAGACTCCATCTCAAAAAAATAATAAAAACATAAAAACACCCTGTTCCCATTAAGCACAGCCGGCCCTCTGTGTCCACAGGTTCTACATCCATGGATTCAGCCAACTGTGGAATGAAAATATTAGGAAAAAATATAACTATACCACAATGAAAAATAATAGAAATAAAAAACAGGCCGGGCACGGTGGCTCTCACCTGTAATCCCAGCACTTTGGGAGGCTGAGGCGGGTGGATCACAAGGTCAGGAGATCGAGATCATCCTGGTTAACACGGTGAAACCCCGTCTCTACTAAAAATACAAAAAAATTAGCCGGGCGAGGTGGCGGGTGCCTGTAGTCCCAGCTACTCAGGAGGCTGAGGCAGGAGAATGGCGGGAACCCGGGAGGTGGAGCTTGCAGTGAGCCGAGATCGCGCCACTGCACTCCAGCCTGGGCGATACAGCGAGACTCCGTATCAAAAAAAAAAAAAAGGAAATAAAAAACAATACTATATAACAACGATTTACATAGCACTTACACTGTATTAGGTATCGTAAGTAACCTCGATGTGATTTAAAGTATATGGGAGGATATGCATAGGTTATATGTAAATACTATGCTGTCTTATATCAGGGACTTGAGCAACTGTGGCCTTTGGTATTCTTAGGAGCCTTGGAACCCATCCCTCAGGGATAGCAAGGGATGACTGTAGCCACTCCCGCTTCCTCCCCTCTCCTATCCCCTGCTAATGGCTAATCCACTTTCTGTCTCTACAGATTTGGCTATTCTGGATATAGCCTCTAAAAGGAATCATGCACTATGTGCCTTTTTGTGTCTGACTTCTTTCACTTACACAATGTTTTCAAGGCTTATGCAAATACTGTTTTTCAGGTTTATGCAAATTGTAACATGTATAAGCGCTTCACTCGTTTTAAGGCTGAATAATGGCCACATTTTGTTTATCTGTGCATCTGTTGATGGCCATTTGGATGGTTCCCACCTTTTGGCTACCATGAATAACGCTGAACGTTGGAGTGCACGACTCTGTGTGGACATATGTTTTCATTTCTCTTGGGTACATACTTGGACACTGTGTTTATCACACCGTGAGAGATTCCAGGATGTCCATGCCTTGGGTACAGGGACATGGGAAGTTGCATTTTTTTTTCAGACCCATCCCCAGTGCAGGACACGCCGTTGACTTCCATGAGACAAACGCCTACTTGGAAATCAGTTTTTTTTCTGTACCTTTTGACAGAGCAGGAATTTCCCAGCATTTCCCAGACAAAGACAGAGGTAAGTGTTGGATATGGAGCGGAGTTCAGATATGGAGACTCATCCCTGTATGTGACAGGGATGGGGATTTACCAAGAGAGGACAGTGGCCAGCCCGAGCCTGGAAGTTTGGTTGTTGGGTGGCAGAATTCATCTGAGATGTGCCATTCTGGTGTGTCCTGGATCAAGATTTGGGGCAGCCTGGGGTGGCTTCCGTTGTGGTCATCTGCAGCCTGTCTCCTCAAGTCCCCAGCCCCTAATACTACTGGGTAATCCCTGGGCGTATCAGCCATGTAAATCTTACACCAAAAAGCGAGGCACGGTGGAAACATTTGGAAGTCCCTAGGATAACACATGGAGACTGGGGCAGCCTGGCCCAGCCTCTCAGGCCTAGACGCTCCCACTGGGCACAGCATGGAAGTGTGTGACATCCATGGTTGTCACTAGGAAGACAGCACTCGAGTTAGGCCTATGAAGGGCAGATCGTGACCTTGGGTTTCTGTGCAAAGACGACATACTCCCATGCATGGCCGTGTCCCTCAAATGCGTTGACATTTAGCATAATGTTTTTAAGGTCCATCCATGCTGTAGCCTTTAACAAAATCCAGGTGTCCTCAGGAGGGGTTAGTCCAGGGATCCGCAAATGATGCTTGCTCACTAGCCGAACGTGACCCTGGGAGGAAGAAGGCGTACAAAGCGTGTGAGCTCTGGGAGGGAAGAGATATCTCATTGACAGAATCCTAAGGGTGTCAGAAGCTTCGAGATCATCCAGTAAGAAACTGAGGCACAGGTGTCGATGTGGCTCTCTGGGTCCTGGGACAGGACCTGTCCCCCCTGCCAGGGTGGTGCTGGCTCTTGGCTGCCCGCCATCTTCCCTGCCTCACTGACCCAGCAAGGCAAAGATAAGAGAGAGTGTCTCCTCCTTTCAGACAGCGAGGCCGGGCATCATCAGGTTCCACACTGACATGGAGCCCCTCTCCATCAAGGCTTGGCCAGCAAAGGCCTGCGGTGGAGAAAGGTACTGAGAATTGTGGAACCAGTGTAGGCTGGTGGCCCCGACGTGTGGCCATGGGGGCCATTTCCCTCCCTTTTTGGTACCTCCTTAGGGTCTGCTTGTCGCAGTGTGGCCCTGGGACTGCCTTCCTGGGCATCGTAGGAAAGCCACACGGCAAGGCTCAGGCTGACCATCTAATCAGAGGACAGTACCCCTCACTTCCTGCAGCCCCCGGGCAGGCATGTGGTGTCCCAGTGGGAAGAAGGGGCGATGCCCTGACGGGTGCTGAGGCCCACTTCTCGCACTCTCCCTTCCCGTGGGGGCCTCCGTGCGGCTCCTCCCGGCGCCTCTTTGCAGCAGAATCTCATGAGCTGCACCTTTCTTGAGTCCCCTCCCTTCTTTCTTTGGATACTTGTCTGGTCTGGCAGTGGCCCTGACAGCTGGGCACGGGGGCCTATTCCACCTGGACTCTTTGGGCTAGATGGTCATCAGTGATGCACACTGACCCTTTTCTATAAGTGTCGCTGTCTCTGGGTAACTTATATTTATTTTTATGGGGTCTCGTTCTGATACCTCAGATGTCACCGTGGCATAAACGTGCCTCTGCGGACGTCATGGTGGCGCAGACGCGCCTCTGTGGATGTCGGGGGCAGGTGGATATTTGCGTTCCGTTGAAACCTGTCCGCGCTCGTCAGAGGATGACCACAACCATGCTCGGAAGGAGCTTCGGAATTGCCTGGGGCAGGTGCAGCCTGGGGGTGGCACGGACCGCGGAGCACAAGAGACATCCAGGAGGCAGATGCAGTAGGTAGAGGCCGCGCCTCACCGCCTGGGAGATGCAGGGAGAGGAGGATGTTTGTGTCACTGAGTCGCTTGGGGAGCAGAGTTTCTGAGTCAGTTCAGCCAGGAGGAAACACTCCTATGGTGGCTGTGGGGCCATGTTCTCCTGTTCCTGGTCACTGCAGAGGGGGCTGTGGCATCCCTCCGTCTGGAGCCATGGCAGTGGGAGAGCTGCATCAGTGACTCCAACAACACGGCGTCCTGGGCCCGGGGCAGGCCACCACAGAGCTGTGCTGCAGGACACGGAGGTACATGTTTGAGAAGGGACTAGACCTGGGCGACCTTTAGGTTCAGCCCCGCTTTGACAGGTGTGGCTCGAGGAATCCAGCGCCGGCAGCCAGCAGCCAGGGCAGCTCAGGCAGGAGGAGCTGGGCCTCTCACTCCCCGCAGGGCCCCGCCACTCCTGCTGCTGCTGAATCCGTGTGTTCTGTTCCCTCAGAAGAAACTTCCAGTCCTTTTCCCCTGGCACTGGGGTCTCCTGGTCTCAGTCTGCAGTGGGAAACCAAGTAAGAGGCGCCCCCACCACTTTCCAGATCCTTTCTCCAGCAGGACCAGGGGCTGCAGCAGTGGCGCCCAAATTGCCCTCAGCCTCCCTTTCTGCTGTCCCAATTCCTGGGGCATCCCCCTGCCGCTGGGCACCCCAGCTCCCCACAGGGACTCTTGGTGCCTCTGGACTGGTCCTCAGTGTGTTCCGGCAGCCTCCGGCTTTTGAGCCAGTGCTTTCCTGACAATACCTCTGTGGCCTGAGTGGGTGGAAACTGAATCACTGACTTATGTTTACTTTCTTTTTTGCTTTTGGAATTTTTTTTTCCTGAGGTGAAATTCACATAACATAAAACTAACCATTTCAAAATGAAGAATTCAGCCGCAATTAGTACTTACACAAGGTTGTCCAGCCACCATCACAACCTACTTGTAACACACTTCCCTCACCCCAGGAGGAGACCCGAAGCTGGGCATGGTGGTGCGTACCTGTGGTCCCAGCTAGTTGGGTCCCAGCTAGTCGGGTCCCAGCTGCTTGGGAGGCTGAGGTGGGAGGATGGCTTGAGCCTAGGAGGTCGAGGTTGCAGTGAATCGTGATGGTGCCACTGCACTCCAGCCTGGGTGACAGAGCGAGACCCTGTCTCTAAAAACAAAAACAAAAGGAAATCCTGACCCCATGAACAGTGTCTCCCCTTTCTGCCTCCCCACAGCCCCTGGCCGCTGCTCTTCTGCTTTCTGTCCATGGATGACCTATTCTGGGGGTTTCATGTACATGGAATTGTATAATATATGGCCTTTTGTGCCTGGTTTCCTGCACTAGGCATAATGTTTTCAAGGTTCATCTATGTTGTCACGTGTGTCACTGCAGGACTTTTTTTGCTTTTTTTGTTTTTGAGACAGAGTCTTGTTCTGTCACCCAGGCTGGAGTGCAATGGCACAATCTTGGCTCACTGCAACCTCCACCTCTCGGGTTCAAGCGATTTTCCTGCCTCGGCCTCCTGAGTAACTGGGATTACAGGCGTCCGCCACCATGCCTGCCTTATTTTTTATATTTTTAGTAGAGATGGGGTTTCGCCATGTTAGCCAGGCTGGTCTCAAACTTCTGTCTCCCAAAGTGCTGAGATTACAGGCGTGAGCCACTGTGCCTGGCCAGGACGTTTTAAGGATGAATAATATTCATGTGTATGAATAGACCACACTTTGTTTATCCGTCCGTCTGTTGATGGACATCTGGGTTGCCTCCATCTTTTAGCGACTGTGAATAGTGATGCTATGAGCATATGTGTACCAGTTTTTGTTTGAGTACCAGTTTTCAGTTCTTTTGGGTGTATACCTAGGAGCGGAATTGCTGTGTCATTTGGTAATTCTGTTTAACTTTTTAAGGAACAACCAAACTGTTTTTCACAGCAGCTGCATCATTTTTCCTTCCCACCAGCAATGTATGAGTGTTCTAATTTCTCCACATCCTCACCAACTCTTGTTCTTTTCAGTCTTCCTTTTTTAAATTGTAGTTACCCTAGCAGTTGTAAAGTGGTATCTCATTGTTTTGATTTGCATTTTCTTAATGACTGGTGATGTTGAACATCTTTTCATGTGCTTGTTGGCTATTTGTGTATCTTCTTTGGAGAAATATCTATTAAGTCCTTTGATCATTTTAAAATTGGGTTGTTCATCTTTGCTATTGACTTGTGAGAATTCTTTATATTCCAGATGATAGATCCTTATCAGATAGATGATTTGCGAATGTTTTCTCCCACTCTGTGGGCAGCCTTTTCACTGTCTTGATAATGCCTTTGATGCACAGACGTGTTTCTCAAGGGATTTTATTCCCACAAGGTTAAAAATTACCATATTTCTCATACCTCACTTTTCTGACAAAATCCTGCTGAAAACTTTAACAATATTATTGAAGTTTGGTTTGAGCCTTTCTCCCAATAAAACACACAGTCCTCAAGGCTTTAATTTAATTTAACAATGAAATACTTGAACCCCTGCACACACTCGCACTGCTGGGGGAAGAGAGGGAGACGTGAAGACCTCTCCAATGGCACTGCCACCTAAAGGCAACGTGGCTGCATGTGACCAAATGTGTCACCGGCTGTCAGGCAATGAAGTGGTCCAGTGGAGTCACTAGGGTGGGCATGATAGTTCCAACCAACCAGAGCTGGATGCACACGAGCCTGCACACAGTCTCTAGCCCACCTCATTTTTTTCTACTATAAAACTCAAGGCATGTGTAAAATAGTCACAGATACCCTAAGGAAGGCCCCTGTTAGGTTTATGGTGCCTTCAGGGTGGGTTAACTTCATAATCACTAGACCTCCACTCTCTCCCTGAGCAAAGAGCTGGCCCAGCACTCCAAGTCGGGAGTTCTTTATGGATATTGATCTCTTCTCTGGAGATGAGCTGAGGACCAGACTGGAAGTATGAGTTGCGGGGCTGCTGGGGTTAAACGGGAAGAGAGCATGCTGGTGGGGGCTGCCAGGAGAGCTTGATGAGGGAGCAGTTCTCTGAGTGGAAGACTTCTTACTTGCACACCGAGCCTTCAATGACTGTGACATTTTGCTCCGTGTCACAGGCTCCTGGGGCCTACAGAAAGGAGCTGGAGGTGCCAATGTAGGCTGGGAGGCCTCCTTTATTGAGGTGAGATCCCTGGATGCTGGCGGGGGTTGGGGGGAACGCTGCCTCCCTGGAATAGAAGAAACCTTGGCAGCCCCGGGTGCAGGCTGGCTGGCCCTGCCTGGGCTGACTCTCCACTCCAGGGCTCTGCTTGTCAGAGGAGGAAGTCAGGCCGACATGAGCGGGGCTCGCCACCCCAGGAATGTCAGGCGACCATCAGGTGGTGGTCAGGCAGTTGTTAAACTGTCTCTCTGAAATGATCATTGGTTGCAGCTCACGCCAGGGGAAGAGCATCTCCCAGTAAATAAAAAATACCTGAAACTGGTGATCAGGAGCTTCCCGATAAGCTCTCGAGTTGCGCGAGTGGGCTCAAGTGTGCGCCCTAAGAGGCAAAATGGCGGATGTAGGAACTTCCTGTGGGGCGCTCAATGGTGAAGAAAAACCTCCCCAAAGGAGCATGCGTACAACCTCAGTGCGCCCGCTACACGTGCAGTCACCCTCCTGAGTGCTGACCCACACTGCTAGGTGGGGCTGTTGAGCCATAGCCCGCCCCAAGGGAAGAACTGAAGGAGGAGAAGAAAAAAACCCCAGAACCCTGCCAATGGATAATCCCCACGCCCAGGGCTGAGCGGGCACTTGGATCGCTCACGTGGCGCACTCAGCCCTCTTCCAAGGCTGCTCTAAAACTTTTTCAGGAAAGGAAAGGCTTCCTTTCACTCCTGCTCTAAAACTTTTTCATAAATTCTCACTCCTGTTGTAAAACGTGCCTCAATCTCTCCCTCTGCCTTAAACCTACTTCTGCCCGGAATTCTTTCCTCTGAGGAGGCAAGGATGGAGTTGCTGCAGACCCGTGCGGATTTGCTGCTGGTAAGATACTTGTGGGCAAAGCCTGAAAAACCTCTTCCTGCCCTGGGCAAGGCAGATGGGGGGCACCAGGCTGGCTTTACCCACCGTCTCCGATATCATCCAACACAGTCAGCCAGGTTGTGTGGTCCTCTCATCTACACTCTCATTTGCCAACAAGATGGTGTGGGCTATGCTGTCTTTGCACAGCAATCTGATCCCAGGGACATTTGTGTGGGTGTGTGTCCGGGAGCTGCATGTCTGCAGGTTCAGATAGCCGTCAGCTTTACTGGAGAGCGAGGCTTCCTGCCATGGCACCACAGAAGAAGGCTGGCGGATTGGTCCCATTGCCTCTCATAGCTCTGTAGGGACACAGTGGGCCATGTGGACTGACAGCTGGACGCTTCATAAAGATGGCCTGGAAAATTAAGACACAGTCCTGTTGACAAAGCCCCTAGGCCTGCCCCCATCAGGCCTCATGGGTCCTCTTCAAGCCTAAACCAAGGTTCTGAAATCATCTGTAATTTGAATTTGTATTTCTAGGACACATTCACTGCATCCTTTCCATCAATATTTAATTTTGAGAGTTTTGTCATTCCTGGGCGTTCCATTATGAGGACTGCCAAGGGACGTAATGCCATGGGAGGAAATTTTTTTCTAAGCTGCAAGCCAGCTCTGGCTTCTGTAGTTTCTCCTTAGGATTGCAAGACAGTAGTCCCCTGTCCTTTAGGTCTTCTCCAGAAATATCTTAAAATAGCAAATAAAATAAGATATAAGCAAACAAAACCCAAACTTAACAGCTGACTCGATTTCTGTGCACCGGAAGCTATGTTTTACTCACCTTTTACAGCCCATTTTCCAGCTGACGTGTTGTCTTAGGGTGTGCACATCGAGACATTTCTCATCTTTTTTTGTAGTTTCTCACCTATCTTCAAGTTGGGATCAATGCCCTTGAACTTCCAGGCCTGTGCCTGCAGAAGCTGCCCCTCCCCGTGTCTTCGGAGAAGTCCTGCTGTGGGGACACAGAGCGGGAGAGGCAAAACACCATCAGCTACTGTGACATGAAGCCTGTTGCTGGACCCAGAGGATATGAAGAGGGGGAAGGGGCGCCCAGTGCAGTCCATCCCATGCCCCGCTCAGACCTGCTCTGCCCTCCTGTTATGACTGGCCCATCACAGAGCCCCCTAGCTGGCAAGAATTGGCAACATTTGAGGCCTCTTGATGTCAGTGTCAATTCAGACTCCGGATCCAACAGCCCTGAAATGTCTGCGTACTCCCTTTTCCCAGTGTATACTCTGACACAAGTCGGTAGGTTCCTTTAGGGAGAGGTTAAGGGACTCGGCCGGGTGCAATGGCTCCCACCTGTAATCCCTGCACTTCAGGGGGCTGAGGCAGGAGGATCACTTGAACCCAGGAGTCTAACATGAGCCTGAGCAACATAGTGAAACCCTGTCTCTATGTTAAAAAAAAAAAAAAAAAAAAAATTAAGGGACTCTATGGAATATACTTACAGGGCCACTGTGGGGCTCTTTCTTAAGGAGGCCTGGGCTCCTCTTGTACTAATGGACTCTGGGGCTATGAAATTGACTGAAGACGCTTTTTCATTGCAGTGGCTGATACCAACCTTCTGTTCACCAGCTCTGTATTTTCCCTTTTAGTGATACAGGTTGTCACCATGCTCATCCCAAAGGGCATTGGGCCTTCCTGTCATTATAGTAATGATGTCCCCTTAGCTACCAGCAGTGCAGGGCTACCCCCTGCCCTCTCCACCCTGTAGTCCTGTCATCTGTGTTGACACTCAGGAGGCCGTGGAGGACAGCATCCCCTGATCACCCCAGATGTGCCAGTGCCCCTCTGTTGCTTCAGCCAGAGGGGTCCTCTGGACCCTCCTGGGGACGATGGTCAGGGCTGCGTTCTCGAATCTCACTTGGCGAAGTTGTCCGGCTTCTCCTTCCCTGGACATGGCGAAGTCATCTGGCTTTGCCCCTTCCCGGGGCCTTCTGACCCTACCTCAATGCTTTGCCAAGGCAGTTCCAGCCTCTCCTAATTTACTGTAGGTCTTCATGGTGTGAAAGCTTCCAGGAGCCATCCAGGCAGCATAGGAAGACAGGTTTCAGGGCCTCAGGCCACTCCATCTCAGATCACAGGACAGTGATTGCGTGCCGGTAAATTCTCCCTGAGTGAGCCTTGTCTCCTAATCGCTGGTCCCACACCCTCAAGATTCCCTCCCCACGTGCGCTCCTGATTCTTGCTGTGCACATGAGCCAGATCTTGCGGTCCTTTGGATGTGTATGCAATTTCCTCCTATAGCAGGTGGTTTGGGGTGGGGGCTCCCCAAGGCCAGCCACACACTCAGTGATGGACTGGAAGGGCTGATGGGACACAGTGTGTGATTTACTCACAGCTGAGGCCCAGTATGGTGAGAGGATACACAATAGGACCAGCAGGGGAAAAGACGTGGGTAGGGACTGGGGAGGAACACACACAGGCCTCTCTCTTCTCTTCCTACTAGGAGGCATGTGTTAGTCCCTTCCTGCACTGCTAGAAAGAAATGCCCGAGCCTGGGTGATTTATAAAGAAATGAGGCTGGCCAGGCGCAGTGGCTCACGCCTGTAATCCCAACACTTTGGGAGGCCGAGGCAGATGGATCACTTGAGGTCAGGAGTTTGAGACCAGCCTGGCCAACATGGTGAAACCCCGTCTCTATTTTATATATATATATATATTTTTTTAGCTGGGCTGGGCATGGGCATGGTGGTGGGCACCTGTAATCCCAGCTACTAGGGAGGCTGAGGCAGGAGAATCATAATGAACTTGGGAGGCGGAGGTTACAGTGAGCCAAGATCAAGCCATTGCACTTTAGCCTGGGTGACAAGAACAAAACTCTGTGTCAAAAATCAATCAATAATAAATAAAAACAAATGACATTTCATTGGCTCATGGTTCTGCAGGCTCTCAGGTATGGGAAACATGGCAGTATCTGCTTCTGGGGAGGCCTCAGGGAGCTTTCAATCATGGCAGAAGGCAGAGCAGGCATAGGTGTCTTACATGGCAGGAATGGGAGGAAGAGAGAGACGAGGGAGGTGCTACACAGTGTTTTACGCACTTTTTTTTTTTTTTTGGAAACTGTTTCTTTCATGCAGCCTGGAGTGCAGTGGCATGATCTCAGCTCATTGCAACCTCCATCTCCCAGGTTCAAGCAATTCTTCTGCCTTAGCCTCCTGAGTAGCTGGGATTACAGGCACCCACCACCGTGCCTGGCTAATTTTTGTATTTTTAGTAGAGACAGAGTTTCGCCATGTTCGCCAGGCTGGTCTTGAACTCCTGATCTTGAGTGACCTGCCTACCTTGGCCTCCCAAAGTGCTGGGATTACAGGCATGAGCCACCATGCCCAGCCAGTGCTACACACTTTTGAACAACCAGATCTCACAAGAACTCACTCACTATTGGGAGAACAGCACCTAGGGGGATGGTGCTAACCCACTCATGAGAACTCTGGCCCCAATCACCTCCAAACACCTCCCACCAGGCCCTACCTGCAACCCCAGGGATTGCGATTTGACATGAGATTTGGTGGAGACACAGATCCAAACCACATCAAGGGCGCATGCTATCCTCCCTTCTCCAGCAGTGAGAACCTCAGCCACACGTGACTCAGAATGTGGAATCTGTATTGGTCTGCTCTCATGCTACTGATAAAGACATACCTGAGACTGGGTAATTTATAAGGAGAAAGAGGCTTAATGGACTCACAGTTCCACGTAACTGGGGAGGGCTCACAATCATGGCGGAAGGTGAAAGTCATGTCTCACATGGTAGAAGACGAGAGAATGAGAGCCAAGCAAAAGGGGAAACCCCTTATCAAACCATCAGATCTCATGAGACTTATTCAGTACCATGGGGGAAACCGCTCCCATGATTCAACGATCAAACCGTCAGATCTCATGAGACTTATTCAGTACCATGGGGGAAACCGCTCCCATGATTCAATGATCAAATCATCAGATCTCATGAGACTTAGTCAGTGCCATGGGGGAAACTGCTCCCATGATTCAACGATCAAACCATCAGATCTCTTGACACTTATTCACTACCGTGAGAACAATATGGGGGAAACTGCCCCCATGATTCAGTGATCGCCACCAGGTCCCTCCCACAATATGTGGGAATTACGACAGCTACAATTCAAAATGAGATTTGGGTGGGGACACAGTCAAACCGTATCAGAATCCCAGCCACATCACACAGAAGCCACTGCTGGCAACCCGCATGGCTGAAGAGACCCCCTCAGTGTGCTTGTTCACCTGGCTGTGATTCCTCCAGGATATGTTGTTTTTCAGCCCATGTTTCTCATTTGATTAAAAGCCTCCCTGAAATCTAGTTACTGTACCTTCAAAAGTGCTGTCAAAAAAGGAAATTATGTGGGGCCCGCTAATGAGGTTATCTGACTTTCACCAATGGGGATTCCATCTCCAACTTGCTGAGCACGATGGAGAGATCCCAGCAATGACTTGGTCTGGCTTTCAGAGGCTGCGTAGCCTAAACCACCAAATACGTAAGTCATGCATTGTACAGATTCTTGGCACACACAGAAAAGACGACATAAATACATCAGGCAAGTGTACATCGTGACATTGTGAAATGTACTCGCTAAAGGTTATAAAACTCAAAGACATCTTTTTTTGCATGTGACGCAAGACGGGCATGTTCTCCAGAGCAGGAGCAGTTTCCTTTCTCGTGACACCCTGCAAGAGGTATTTGCATGTGATTATCTACTAATTGCAGAACAGAGCCTGAGAAAGCCACATGGAGGGTGTGGCTGGCACATGCGATTGTTTGCCTGATCCAGGAGAGGAAAAGTTCTGGTTACTGAGATCTCTCAGTCCTACATGCAGATGGAGACCAGATGGATTGACGGTTTCTCCGTAGTTCTGGACCTAGCCTTGCTTGAAAATCTTGACAATCACCAAAACTATCTTAAGGTTGAGCATGGTGACTCATGCCTGTAATCCCAGCACTTCAGGAGGCCAAGGTGGGAGGATTGCTTGAGTCCAGGAGTTCGAGACCAGCCTGAGCAACATGGCAAAACCCCATCTCTACAAATAGTACAAAACATTAGCTGGGCCTAGTGGTATGCTCCTGTAGTCCCAGCTACTGGGGAGGCTGAGGTGGGAGCCCAGGAGGTCGAGGCTGCAGTGAGCTGTGGTCACACCACTGCACTCCAGCCTGGGTAACAGAGTGAGACCCTGTCTAAAAAAAGAAAAAAAAAAAAAAACTATCTTAAGCAACATGAAACTCAAAGCCACCACAGCATCCTAATTCTGTGTGTCTCTCGGATAATAGATAATGGCCTAATGCACGCATCTGCAAGATTGTGTGATGTTCCAAAGCATGGAGGCACTATTGTTTATTTCCCCCACTTTATTATCTTTGTAGCTATTGTCATTGGGATATTTTTGCCCATTTATAACAGTTTTTTTCCTAATATAAGGGAAGGCTGCCGGGTGTGGTGGCGGGTGCCTGTAATCCCAGCTACTCAGTAGGTTGAGGCACGAGAATCGCTTGAACCCAGGAGGTGGAGGTTGCACTGAGCTGAGATTGTGCCACTGCACTCCAGCCTGGGTAACAGCGTGAGTCTCTGACTCAAACAAATAAAAAGAAAAAAAAAGGGGGATCACCAGCGCCTCCCCTAAAATGAGGATTACCGGTGCCCCCCTTAAACGGGGATCGCTATGCCTCTCTGGTGGGTGGTTGGAAGATTAGAAATAGTCGCAAGAAGAAGGCTCCTGCCAGTACCTGGCTTGTGGCAGGCACTGGCACACAAAGCTCGGCCACAGACACATGAGAAGCCACGTTGGGAGTCACCCATGTTCGCTGCCCAGCTTCCTTTAAAGCCCACGGTGAGCGATCCAGAGCTGGCCAAAGAACTCGGATTTTGCGCTTGAAGAAGAGTGAAAATCCTCATGCCACCAGCTGCTGTCGTGGCCTGCCACGTTCGAGGTGTCACAGGTAAACTCAGCACTGCAAAACCCAGAGGTCCCTCCTCCACCCGGGCTGCGACAGAACAGCCAAGGTGTTTCTGCTCCAGTTTTCTCCG
Organism: Piliocolobus tephrosceles; assembly: GCF_002776525.5. Lineage (NCBI taxonomy): Eukaryota > Metazoa > Chordata > Mammalia > Primates > Cercopithecidae > Piliocolobus > Piliocolobus tephrosceles. The sequence goes on along the minus strand of NC_045449.1, from coordinate 72,380,864 downwards.
TCATCGCTTTCCTCCCCAGTGAAGTGGTGGGAGTTTGTTAGACTCAGAGGAGCCCTCCTCAAAGCACAAAGTCCTAGAGGTGTGAAGTGAACAGACCAATCCGGGTAAAGCCACAGAGCAGAAATCACAATTCTAGATGTTGGGTTGAGTTTTTCCCCCGGACCCCTTGACTCAAAGAAGCATGACCTCCCTGCAGCTGGAAGAGTCCACTTTTGTGCTTTGGTCCCAAGAGTGGGCTGCGTTTGCCATTCTCTCAGCCCTGGTTTCATCAACACCTGTGGTTTTCTGTCCCTGAGAGTGACTCACACATGGAGATAAAACCGGGAACTGTCTCCAGGCTCTGTGACAGGATCCAGCTCCGCCTGTGAGGGAAAGCTCTGCCCTCCCATCCCATTGAGCATTGTTTTGGTTTTCAAGAGGTCCCCAGGACATTTGGTTTTCATCATTTTCCAACGTCCTCCAGTGGAAAGACCCAGCCAGCTCCCCGTGGAGGGTGCACATGCTCATGCTCTTGTCCCCGTCCTCGGAGTCTCGTTCCTTAGGTTTGGAAAGCTGGAGATTTCCTCTGCATCGCATAGTTTATGTCAAATATCTGTGTCCATTCAAAGCAAATGGACAGTTCTGTCCGTTTTAAGGTTCCTCGGTGTAACTTGAATGACCCAACTCTTGGTCACTGGCGTGGCTGTTGTTTTGGTAAATCGTGTGAGAGGCAGAAGCAGGTTCTCAAGGTAATAAAAGAGGCTGGGTGAAGAGCCTGGCCTCAGGCACCTCCTACCGCATGTAGATGATCGAATCGTTGCCCTACGTGGACTTTGGGTGCCTGAAGAGCACCATGCTGGTTTTTAAAAAGCTGTTTCCCTGTTCCCGGCATGCAATTGATTTCCATGTCAAGAAACCCTACGGGCCATCGACAGCGTTTTCCTAAGCCTTCTGATGGGGCAAACATTTCCCAGTGTTTCCTGGGCAAAGATAGAGGTAAAGTGCCAGGTACTGAGGTTGCATGTGAGTTAGACTAACCCAGGGAAAGCCTGTGGAAGGGGCTCAAGTCTGGCAGGCAGTGTCAGGTGGGTCAAAGCAGAAACTCATCCTGACAACTCTTGCAGGGAGCAGGGAGCTCTGGGAGAGTTAAACTCATTCTGCTCACGTCTAGAGGTGGCATTCGTAACCTGGCCAGATGTCGGCAGGAAGATGGGCACAGGCCAGTCATGGGCTAGAGACTCGCAGGTCCTCAAAGCTTGTTCAGCAGTTCCAGAGGAGGCCAGGTGCAGTGGCTCACGCCTATAATCTCAGCACTTTGGGAGGCCAAGGCGGGCGGAACACCTGAGGTCAGGAGTTCGAGACCAGTCTAGCCAACATGGTGACACCCCATCTCTACTAAAAACACAAAAATTAGCCAGGCGTGGTGGCACACACCTCTAATCCCAGCTACTCGGGAGGCTGAGTCACACCATTGCACTCCAGCCTGGGCAACAAGAGCAAAATTCCACGTCAAAAAAAAAAAAAAAAAAAAACCCAAACAAAAAAAAATAATTCCAGAGGAGAGCACAACACAACTGGAATAAGGCTCCTGTGACGACAGCAGAGGTGTCCACCCTGGATGGCTGTCGTGTGCTGCAGTTTGGTGTCTCATGGATTCAACTGCAGGATACTGGAGGAGGAGCTTGGAGATAATCCGGCCAACTTATTTCACAAATGAGGACACCAAGGCACAGAGCAATGGAGTCCCTTTCCGGGCACACTGAGCTAGCCTGTAGCAGGGCGGGTTTGAGAGCTGAGCAGATTGCCGTGGTCCTGTCCCTATCTTTCCTACAGGGCCCGGCTGGTGCTGGGATGTGTTGCATCTTCTCTCCAGCTTGCCACATTGGTCTCTTCATTGTTAATGTGAAGAAAAGGGCATTTGTCTTAAGAGGAAGAGAAAGGCTACAAAGTCCCTTTTTTTTTTTAAGATCTGAGTCTCGCTCTATGGCCCAGGCTGGGGTGCAATGGTGGATCTCAGCTCACTGCAGCCTCCGCCTCCCAGGTTCAAGAGGCTCCCCTGCCTCAGCTTCCCAAGTAGCTGGGACTACAGACGCCCCCACGCCTGGCGAATTTTTTGTATTTTTAATAGAGACAGGGTTTTGCCGTGTTGCTCTTGCCTTTTTTCTTGTGTCTTGGCATTCCTTTTCACAAAGATGCTGAGACGTGGGTTCTGGTCCTTTGCACGGTCCACAGTCCACACGCAGGCCCAGATGCTGTTACTGGCATCAACTTCGCTGGGCTCTGGAACTGTCTTTGGCCATCAGCTGCCGAGGACCAGCAGAAGACATGTTCCGGGTACATGCGGAGGACCATGCTGGGCTGCCAAGGATTTGGAAAATAGGAAAAGGAGCTTCTGATGCCACTGTGTAAGAGTTCTGTTGGCAGTTGTATTTGGATAAACAGAAGTTCGAGATTTGGATGGTTTTCTGGTAGTCTGACCAAGTCAAAAATTGGCCCACGTTACTAATACAATCTGTATCTGTCAGGATTTAACCAGAAAAACAGAACCAGCAGGAGACATAGGATATACATGCAGATTTATTGCAGGCAACTGGCTTCTGCGGTTGTAGGAATTGGCTAGACACATCAGAATCCACAGACCCGGCCATCAGGAAGGGCAGCCTGGAACTCCTGGGCATGAGCTGAAGCTGCTGGCTGAGGTTTCCCCATAGAAGAAAAAAATTCCATCTGAAGCCAGCAGCTTTGGCCAGTGGCAGAGAGATGCCCCGTCCACAAAGGGCAGGGGGTGGTGTGGCAGGCACCCTTCCCGGGACACAGTGTGGTGACTGTCCCCTTCCCCCAGGCAAGCACATCACATGCAGGGTCATGAGGATGGGGCAGATTCCAAGAAGGCCTTGGCCCCCATCCCCCCTGGCCCTTCTGCCTGGGGCTCCTTTGTGGCTGAACCCTGCCTGGCCACACACAGCATCCTGCACTCCCCAATTTTCTTGGTTTGGAAATCTTAGAAGTGTGGTTTTCCTGTGTCCCAGTTCTTTCAACTTCTTTTGTTTGCTGGCCTGGTCCTTCTCTAACTATCTGGTAAGGACACATTTTTATTTTGTTTTTAATTTCCAGTCCATTATGGTACCCACACTTTTGTAAACCACGATAAAGATGAACGACCAGAAAAATGATGAAGCGCTTAGACGACATGGCAAAGTAAAGTGGCCGCCAGAGTTTCTAAGCACTCGCTCTCAATTTCCGCACTCAACAAGGCCCAGAACAGTCAGTTCCCAGACTGTCCCTGGAGCACAGGCCAGGCACCCTAGGTGATTAACTGAGGGGTTCCATGAGTATTTCCTGAGCACTGTAGGCTGAGCACTGTTGTAGCCCACAGAACTAAACCTCGTACCCAATAGTTACTTTTTCTAATCCTCTCTCTCCTTCCACCCTCCACCTTCAAGTAGGCCCATGTCTGTTGTCGCCTCGTTGTGTCGACGTGCCCTCATTTGGCTCCCACTTATAAGTGAAAATGTGCAGCATTTGGTTTTCTGTTCCTGAGTTAGTTTGCTAAGGATAATGACCTCAAGCTCCACCCACGTTTCTGCAAGGAACATGATCTCATTCTTTTTCATGGCTGCATAGTATTCCATAGTGTATATGTAGCACATGTTCTTTATCCAGTCTACCACTGATGGGCATTTAGGTTGATTCTGTGTCTTTGCTATTGTGAATAGTGCTGCAATGAACATATGTGTGTGTGTGTCTTTATGGTAGAACGATTTATATTCCTTTGGGTATATACACAGTAATGGGCTTTGCTGGGTTGAATGGTAGTTCTGTTTTTAGCCCTTTGAGGAATTGCCACGCTGCTTTCCATAATGACTGAACTAATTTACATTCCCATCAACAGTGTAAGCGTTCCCCTTTCTCCACAACCTCACCAGCACCTGTTATTTTTTGACTTTTCAATAACGGCCATTCTGAGTGGTGTGAGATGGTATCTCATTGTGGCTTTGATTTGCATTTCTGTAATGATCAGTGATATTGAGCTTTTTTTCATATGCTTGTTGGCCACATGTATGTCCTCTTTTGAAAAGTGTCTGGAACTTTGCTTTTAATGAGGGATACAGATAAATTAACATGATAAATAAGTAAATTAAACAATACTTTAGTTAGGGCGGTACATCCTAAGGAAACACTAAAGCAGAGAAGAGGGACACCAGCGATGAATTGGTTTCTTTTTTCCTGTTGGATGGGGGTGTTGCCATCAAGGATGAAAACAAATTAAGTAAATCCATCTATTGAAAGGAATTCATGCTTGTCCTTACCAGTGAATACTTTTTTTTTTTTTTTTTTTTTGAGATAGGGTCTTGCTCTGTCTCAGGCTGGAGTGTAGTGGCATGATCTCAGCTCGCTGCAAACTCTGCCTCCCAGGTTCAAGTGATTCTCCTGCCTCAGCCTCCTGAGTAGCTGGGATTACAGGTGCCTACCATGACACCTGGCTACTTTTTGTATTTTTAGTAGAGACAGCGTTTCACCATATTGGCCAGGCTGGTCTAGAACTCCTGACCTCAAGTGATCCACCCATCTTGACCTCCCAAAGTGCTGGGATGACAGGCAGGAGCCACCACGCCCGGCCACATTTTTATTTTAACAAGATTTTCTTATCAACAAACACACAAAGATGCACACAAGATGAGAATTTCTGAACCAAACCGTTGATCCACATAAGGAAGACTTCAGGGCAGGTTGACATCTGGGGCTAGGGGAAATCTCTCCGCATTTGCAGGGCAGAGCTCGGGCAGGCCCAGGAGGAATTTCTGAAAGGAGCCAGGAGGAGAGAACAAGAGGATGAGACAAAAGGTAATGGAAAAGACGAATGGTTTGTCGAAAGCCAGGTGCCCGTCACCCATGAAGCTTCACAGGAGGAAGAGGCTGCTCCATGGGCTCGTGTTCCCAGTTCCCTCGGCAGGAGGAGGCGCGGAGGGAGGGCACCAGAGTCTCATACTCTTCACACAATGCAAACAAGCTGGGAAATCAGTGATCTGGTCACAATTAGCAACTCTTTCTCAACAATAATGTGCTCACTGGTTTAGCTCAGTGGACTCGGTGTTCAACTGTGAAAGAGAAGAACAAAATTAAGGAACGCGCACAAAAGGCTGGAAAGAGTATCAAGGCTGTCTAAAAGCTGCAGTGAAATTAGTGCTTTCTAGCTTGCAGGGTGAACGAGATTCCACGAGACCATGTGAGTTTATTGTTGTACTTGGCAGTACATAACATGGAGGCAGGTGATCATAATAGGCGAGGCTGATTCAGCACCTACTGTGTACACCAGGACTGTTCCAAGAGCTTTATATATGTATACACACACACACACACACACACACACACACATATATATATATATATATATATATATTTTTTTTTTTTTTTTTTTTTTGAGACAAGGTCTCGCTCTGTCACCCAGGCTGGAGTGCAGTGGTATGATCTTGGTCCACTGCAACCTTCGCCTCCCAGGTTCGAGGAATTCTTGTGCCTCAGCCTCCCGAGTAGCTGGGACTACAGGCATATACCACCATGCCCAGCTAATTTTCATATTTTAGTAGAGATGAGGTTTCACCATGTTGCCCAGGCTGGTCTTGAACTCCTGACTTCAGGTGATCTGCCTGCCTCAGCCTCCCAAAGTGCTGGGATTACAGGCATGAGCCACCACATCTGGCCAGAGCTTTATAAATATTAACTCACTCAATCCTCATAACCACCCTGGGAGCTAGGTACGTCTCTTATACCCCACTCAGACATCAGGAGACTGAGGCCGCTCTGCATGAGCCTGCACTGTAAGAAGTGGGCACGCCAGTACACAAACCCTGCTGTCATACTTTCTTCTAACTTGGCCTTGAGATGTCTCTCTGGAGAGTATCCATTGGCCACGACAGCCACTTTCTAGGAGAGCCCTGACCAGGAGCAGAGTTAGGTTTGGGGGTGCCGGTCAGGTGCGACGGGTAGGGGGGCAGCTCAGCGGAGGACAGGAAGACACAGAAGTGGTTCATTATTCACAGGTCCTGCAGTAATAATACCTAATAAACCTCCTGGACGACCAGGACGACCGATGGGCAGTCCGGAGACAGCAGTGAGCTCCATCAGTGGGTGGGGACAGGGGAGAGAGGGATCTGTGGACCAAAGCCTTTACTGGGGTCCTGGGCATTACCCAGCAAGTTTCCCACAGGGGGTTCCAATTGGTGAGTTTGGAGCAAGTGTCATGAACCCTGTGGGGTCAGCCTGTGACTGAAGGGTGGTCACCGCAGCAGAGCTGCACAGTCCGTGTTCGGTATGGGGTCCGTGGGGTGAGTTCAGTAGGCTGCGCATAGCTATCCCAGCTCAGCCGATAAATATTAACTCGTTCAGTCCTCACAACCACGCTAGGGGCTAGGTGCTACTGTTATGCCTCAGTCTCCTCGTTTCTGAATGGGGCATGAGAGACGTACTAGCCCCTTGGGTGGTTGTGAGGATTGAGTGAGTTAATATTTAGAAAGCTCTTAGAACAGTCCTGGTGTACACAGTGGGTGTGAACCAGCCTCACCTATTTTTTTCACCTGTCTCCATTGTATATAATGCCAAGTAGAACAATAAACTCACATGGTCTTGTGGAATTTTTTTTTCACCCTGCAAACTAGAAAGTACTACTAATTTCACTGCAGCTTTTAGACAGCCTTGACACTCTCTTTCCAGCCTTTTGTGCGCATTCCTTAATTTTGTTCTTCTCGTTCACAGTTGAACATCGAGTCCACTGAGCTAAACCAGTGAGCACATTATCGTTGTTAAAGAATTGCTTCGGGAAGCTGAGGCAGGAGAATCGCTGGAACCCAGGAGGCAGAGGTTGCAGTGAGCTGAGATGGTGCCATTGCACCCCAGCCTGGGCAACAAGAGTGAAACTCCATCTCAAAAATAAAAAAAGAATTGCTAATTCCAGCTGGGCGTGGCGGCCCACACCTGTAATCCCAGCACTTTGGGAGGCCGAGGCAAGGGGGATCACAAGGTCAGGAGTTTGAGACCAGCCTGGCCAATATAGTGAAACCCCCATCTCCACTATAAATACAAAAATTAACTGTGCTTAGTGGCACATGCCTGTAATCCCAGCTACTCGGGAGGCTGAGGCAGAAGAATCGCTTAAACCCGGGAGGTGGAGGTTGTAGTGAGCCAAGATCGCACCACTGCACTCCAGCCTGGGTGACAGAGCGAGACTGTCTCAAAAAAAAAAAAAAAAAAAAAAGAATTGCTAATCCCAGCTACGCGCAGCCCGTTGACCCCGCTGGGAGGTGGTCACCAGGAGGCAGTGGTATAAGGCAGGTCTCTGGATCAGCTGCCTTGAGGAACTGGGAGGAGGAGGAGAACTGGAAGCTGGGTTGAGGGTGACTGCGCCCTGCTTCTGGCCTGAGAATGTATATTCAGAATGGATGCAGAGGCAGCTCATTCACCCGGCGATTTGGCTCCAAGTCTGGGCTCCCACCCACGGTGCCATCCTGCCTCTTGGCAAGCACCTATCATCCTTCTTGGCAAGTTGGGAGATGCTGTCCCAGGTGGAGGGAACACCCTTGCTTCCCACCAGGGCCCTGGCACCCAGGACCCCAGGACACTGCCATTTCAGCCCACTCAGAGAGGGAGTGCCTAGACATCATCTCTCCCTCAGCAAGGCTTCTTATGCCCAGGACGTGAAGCTGGAAGGTTTTGGAAAGCCTCTTGCTGGCTTTGCCAGGAAGGTCTGAGACCAACCAATCAGAATGAACAACAACAAAATGTCTGCGTTGTCTTGACTTTAAGAAGAGAACAAATAGGTCCAAACCCACAGTAGCTAAGCCTGCCCCGTCTGGGGGTGGCCTCTCCCCAGCAGCTCCATCGTCTCCTGGAAATGGATGAAGACTTCCCAGACGAGAACAAGCAGAGGCCATTTACTCAGAGCTCTCTAGGGCAACGAGTCAGCCACCAGGCTGGCGTTGGGGAGGGACTCAGGCAGGTGGAGTGGGGAGGCTCCGGAGAGCCCTGATTGGAGGCTGTTGGCACAGGGAGGCTGGCATACGGCTGGCTACAAGCGGGCCTTGATTGGTCAGGAGGACATATTTACTATTTTCTGGTTGGTCCTGAGTTGGAAACAAGGACAAAAATTAGGGAAGCTGGGGGTCCCTGCCCAAGTCCTGGCCAGTTTGGCAGGATGGCTGCAGAGGTGGTGGGCCAGAGTTCTATCGTCCTGTAGGGTTTGGCTGTGGCCCGACTCTGTGCTCGACCTCTTTTTCTTTCTTTCTCTTTCTTTCTTTCTTTCTCTTTCTTTCTTTCTTTCTTTCTTTCCTTCTTTCCTTCTTTCCTTCTTTCCTTCTTTCCTTCTTCCTTTCTTTTTCTTTCTTTCTTTCCTTTCTTCCTTCCTCCCTCCCTCCTTTCTTCCTTCCTTCCTTCCTTTCTTTCTTCTTTCTTTCTTTCCTTCTTTCCTTCTTTTTCTTTCTTTCTTTCCTTTCTTTCCTTCCTTCCTCCCTCCCTCCCTCCCTTCTTTCTTCCTTTCTTTCTTTCTTTCTTTCTTTCTTTCTTTCTTTCTTTCTTTCTTTCTTTCTTTCTTTCTTTTCTTTCTTTTCTTTCTTTTCTTTCTTTGACAGAGTTTCACTCTTGTCACCCAAGGCTGGAATGCAGTGGGGTGATCTAGGCTCACTGCAGCCTCTGCCTCCTGGGTTCAAGTGATTCTCCAGCCTCAGCCTCCACAGTAGCTGGGACTATAGGCATGTGCCACCATGCCTGGCTAATTTTTGTATTTTTAGTAGAGACAGGGTTTGCCATGTTGGCCAGGCTGTTCTCGAACTCCTGACCTCAGGTGACCCACCCGTGTTGGCCTCCCAAAGCGCTGGGATTACAGCGTGAGCCACCGCACCCGGCCTTGATCTCTTGTGCTAAGTGAGAAGGTTCTCCAGGATCCTGGGACTTGGGGTTCCCACGAATTCCACGGCATTGTGCTCTGATGGACAGCAGTTCCCAGGAACGCCAAAGACCATGGCGCCAATGGGAGGTGCTGGGAGGTGCTACACCCTTAAGTGAGAACGGAGTGCCACATCGTGGATTTCCCGAGTGGCCTCCATAGTGATTGCTAGAGTCCTGTGTCATCCTCTCTATGGGGACTAAAGTGACCCCCAGGATCTCCCTGCCCCCATGGCTCGGGACAGCCAGGCAGCCTAGAAAAGCCAGGGAGCTTGGAGGTGGGGGTACTGAGAGTGGAGGGAGGCCCAGTCAGGGTCCCTGGTTCCTGGCATCCTCTGCCCAAGCGTCTTCCTACCCACCTCTCCGGGGCTACACTGTGATATAGCATGGGAACTGTCCCACGGATCCGGCGATGGCTCAGCTATCAGAGCCGATGGGTCTCACTGCATAGAGGACCTCAGTGCCTCCCGTGACCTGAAATTTGAAATACACCCCAAGCACCCCTAACCGCCCAGCTCTAAATCTATCCTGGCCTCTGCTGAACCCCTGTGGGTCCCTGTTTTTAGCCAGTGCCACCTTTGGGGTTAAGAAGCCCCTTATCTCTCCAGGCAGGTTTGGGGTTCTCTTTTCTTCTTCGCCCTCCTGGTGTCTTTTTCTAGCAGTGCCAAGACTAGGTGGCTGCAATTTTTCCTTGGGCAGAAAATTAGCAGGAAGTCAGGGGGGAAGGCCAGAGTGACCGATTCTTCCTTTTGCCTGTGGTTCCAATATCGGCCACAGCACTCTGGCTAAGCCCGTCTGTATGGCAAATGTGGATATTTTGTTATGAATGTTTGCATTAGATTTGGTTTTCTTCAAACATTGCATTCAAATATGAGTTATCTCTGTCACTCAACCTTAGGGGCCCCTTCAATTGTGCACCCCAGGCAAGGGCCTCGCTGGCCTCTGTGCTCCCTCCCTGCTGTGGAGCCCTGAGAGCCCCTCCACGTGGAGTGTTCCTGGGCAAGTTCCTGGGCAGGTGAGTAGACCCCTCACACTGTAAATGGAGTTTTAGGTTTCAGTCATGATTTCTGCATCACCATTTGTTAATTAATAATTAACTCGTTGTACAGATATTTCTTGAGCCAGCTCTGGTCCAAGAACTGTGGCAGGTGACAGGATTCAAGAGGGAGCAAAGCCTTTGCCCTAATGAAGCTCGTGTGTGTCTTCCTCGTCTGTAGACCCTGCGGCTCTACAAATCCCCAGCTGCTCAGCCTTGTCGGGGTGGACGAGAAGGGGTCCTGGGAGGGGCCTGGTAGCCAGCATCGCCCCTACTCAGATTTTGCAGTCCCTGGTGGGCAACATGCATGTTGGGAGAGGGAGCTGAGCCAAATGCCTCGGGCCCTCGGGACAGGCTTAGACGTCTCCAAGGAGGAGAAGCTTCCTTCATCCCAGGCGTTCCTTCTGTCATGCAAACAACTGTCAGAACCAGCGTGCGAGACACCTGCGTGGACAAAGAGCAGACAGAGCTGGATGACTTTGGGGAGCCCCGTCCTCTCCCACTCTAGGCAGGCACATTCCTGCTCTTTTGTAAACACACTTAGGGTTTCAGAAACAAGTTCCCACAGACCCCAGCCCAGGACCTCACAAGCAGTTGGCGGTGTGTTGAAGAAACAGTGATGAACGAAGGCACCCCATAAACAATCCGTCTTTAAAACCCCCAGGTGTCATCTGTCTTGCAAATCCAGAGATGCAGATGCTATTAGATCAGCCTTGCTGCTGACAGCAGTCATTTCTATTTGCCTTGTAGGGGAGACTTTTAGCTGTTTGCAAGTCAGAGTTCATGAACACTCAGTACTTTTCCTTACTAGGAATCAGAGAAAGGTGCGCCCCTGGGTGTCCTTCAGCACCAAGGCTGGTCATGACACTGGAATCTCGCCTGACCTGGACCTTCGCAGGTTCTCGCTGTGATGCCATTTCACTAAAGCTGTGTGTGACCTTGGGCAGGTTCCCAGCTATGCGGGTTTCTTCTCAGGGTTTCTCATTTTCGGGCATTAAAAGGACCAAAGGTCAGCCGGATGAAGTGGCTCACACCTCTAATCACAGAACTTTGGGAGGCTGAGGTGGGAGGATTGCTTGAGCTCAGGAGTTTGAGACCAGCCTAGGCAACATCATGAGACCTCATCTCCATAAAATTTTTTAAAAACTACAGCCGGGCATGGTGGTGGTGCATGCCTGCAGTCCCAGCTACTCAGGTGGCTAAGGTGGGAGGATCGCTTAAGCCCAGCAGGTCACGGCTGCAGTGAGCTGTGATCATGCCACTGCACTCCAGCCTGGGTGAGAGTGAGACCCTGTCTCAATAATAATAATAATGATTTTAAAAAGACCCACAGGTCAAAATCGCAACTTCAGTCTCTCACCTGCTAAAGAGCTTCTCCCTCATCCTCATTCCCATCCCCGTCTCTCCTCCCCGACCCCCACCTTCACCCCCACCCCCAGCCTCACCCCCACCTCCACCCCCACCTTCGCTCTCACCTCAGGCCTGGCTGTGTAATGTAATAATTGATAGGATTGGATGTAAACCTACCATCTCGCTATTTGTTTTCAACTTGTTCCATCCACCTGTCATTCTCTTCCCCTGTTTTTCTGCTTGCTTTCAGACTAGGTTTTTGTTTTGTTTTGTTTTGTTTTGTTTGAGACAGAGTTTCATTCTTGTTGCCTAGAATGGAGTGCAATGGCACAATCTCGGCTCACCACAACCTCCACCTCCCGGATTCAAGCAATTCTCCTACCTCAGCCTCCCAAGTAGCTGGGATTACAGGCATGTGCCACCACGGCTGGCTAATTTTGTATTTTCAGTAGAGACGAGGTTTCTTCATGTTGGTCAGGCTGGTCTCGAACTGCTGACCTCAGGTGATTCGCCTGCCTCGGCCTCCCAAAGTGCTGGGATTACAGGTGTGAGGCACCGCGCCCGGACCAGACTAGGTATTTTATGATTTAATTTAATCTCCATGGTTGTCTCCAGGGCTATACTTTTGTGTTTCTTGGCAGTCATTCTAAAATTTACAGTAGATTTGCTTTCTGGCTTGAATAGCTGGCACAGGAGGAGAGTGACTGTAAGAAATTAAATGTGTCAATTATAACGTCTGTAATTCACTAAAAAACACCCCACCATCATTAGTGTGATGTCACATATGTGAGAAGGTCGAAGCTTTAACTTGACGAATTGGTCACTGACTTACTTGCACTCTCATAGGCACAGGCCAGGTGGTCAGCCGGCGTTTTATCAGCAAGAGCCACCCTCTCACGGTGGTGACTACAAGTCCTGCTATTGGCATCCCCATTTGCAACCAACACTTTGCCAAAAGCGTGTCAAAAATAGCTTATTTTCTATTGTTGAAGGTACACACCTGCTAATGAACACCTTGGGTATGTGAGTCCGCTGTGGTTTGGAGACTTCCCTGCCCCTGCACAGACAGGGTGGAAGAATCCCCCCAGGCCTGCACCCTTCACCCCCTAGGGGTGGCTGCAACAGGAGCCCTAGGAGGTCCTTTGTCCAGCCAGGAGGACTAGGGGATTCTCACAGCACAAAGCTGACCAGAGGCAGTGAGATTACAGTATAATCCCAGCACTTTGGGAGGCCAAGGCAGGAGGATCACCTGAGGTGAGGAGTTCGAGACCAGCCTGACCAACATGGTGAAATCCCGTCTCTACAAAATTACAAAAAATTAACCAGGTATAGTGGTGGGCACCTGTAATCCCAGCTACTTGGGAGGCTGAGGCAGGAGAATCGCTTGAACCCAGGAGGTAGAGGTTGCAGTGAGCCGAGATCGTGCCGTTGCACTGCAGCCTGGGTGACAGAGCAAGACTCCATCTCAAAAAAAAAAAAGATCTTGCTGGGTGCCCAGGTGCACTTTCAGAGCACCTATGGGACAGACTTTAGATGTCAGTCATGCTTGCAGGACATATGAGCATTTGGTGCCTGCTTTGGTGATTACTGTTTGTACAATAAATGCCATTTTGCGTGGTAGATTCTGCTCCGAGACTTGCTTCTGTGATCGCCTGGCTGTGAGATTGGGGTGGAGGGGCTAGCTCTCCCCTCTTGGATATTTTGGTAGCTGCTGTCATGAACAAAAAGAGCTTTCTAGTTGTGCACCATATGGTCATATCACAGCTTGCTGAATCCCAATAAGACCCCGATTACATCATGGTATTCACTGTTCATTTTCAGCTACCAATAATGCAATTATTCCCCGGAAATTTGACTAGGAAATTTCCATTTCTCTTCACGTCAGTCGGGTTTTCTTGTAAACAAAGGGTACTTAGCCCTTGAGGATTTCTAAAGAAGTCACAAAATGATTTAAAGTGTACAAATATGAGAGTTTTTAATAAGTGAAAGAGTTATATCATATTCGGCAACAGAAACAGTATAGCCATAGAGATACTTCCCAACATCTATTTTCAAAATAGTGTGATCTATAGGAAGAATTTGCTTCAAAAGTGGTTATTTCCTCATTCATTGTTAAGACGTTATCTTTGCATTACAGAAGTGGAGTGTGTATGTGTGTGTGTGTTTAAATATCTGCTGGGTAGCAATTTGTTGACTAAAAGCTGCAAACATTTGTTAAGAGAAAATTTCAAGGACCTAAATATATGGAGAGCCGCGCCATGCTCACACGCTCACACGCTCACGGATCAGAAGACTCAATATTGTAAAGATGTCAGTTCTCCCCAAGTTGATCTACACAGATTTACTGCAGTCCTGACAGATATGCCAGTAGATAATTTTTTTTTTTTTTTTTTGAGGCGGAGTCTGGCTCTGTCACCCAAGCTGGAGTGCAGTGGCCGGATCTCAGCTCACTGCAAGCTCCGCCTCCCGGATTCCCGCCATTCTCCTGCCTCAGCCTCCTGAGTAGCTGGGACTAGAGGCGTCGCCATCACACCCGGCTAATTTTTGTAATTTTAGTAGAGATGGGGTTTCACCGTGTTGGTCAGGATGGTCTCAATCTCCTGACCTTGTGATCCACCCACGTCGGCCTCCCAAAGTGCTGGGATTACAGGTGTGAGCCACCACGCCCAGCCCAGTAGATAATTTTTAAAAAAATAAGAACTCACAATCTGATTCTAAGATTGCTATGGAAAGGCGAAGGACCTAGGCTAACCAAAACGCCTTTGATAAGAAGAACACGGCCGGGTGCCGTAGATCACGCCTGTAATCCCAGCACTTTGGGAGGCCGAGACGGGCGGATCACGAGGTCAGGAGATTGAGACCATCCTGGCTAACACGGTGAAACCCCGTGTCTACTAAAAATACAAAAAATTAGCCGGGCGTGGTGGCGGGCGCCTGTAGTCCCAGCTACTTTGGAGGCAGGAGAATCGCTTGAACCCAGAAAGTTCAATTGAAATCGATTCAAAATGGATCATAGACTTAAATGTAAGCCTTAACGCTGTAAAACCTCCAGAAGAAAACGTCAAAGTTTTTGTGCCCTTGGGTTAGACTCAGACTTTTTTGTTGTTGTTGTTGTTGTTGAGACGGAGTCTGGCTCTGTGGCCCAGGCTGGAGTGCAGTGGCCGGATCTCAGCTCACTGCAAGCTCCGCCATGCCGGGTTTAGGCCATTCTCCTGCCTCAGCCTCCCGAGTAGCTGAGACTACAGGCGCCCGCCACCTCGCCCGGCTAGTTTTTTGTATTTTTTTAGTAGAGACGGGGTTTCACCGTGTTAGCCAGGATGGTCTCGATCTCCTGACCTCGTGATCCGCCCGTCTCGGCCTCCCAAAGTGCTGGGATTACAGGCTTGAGCCACCACGCCCGGCCTAGACCCAGACTTTATAGCTGTAACACCAAAATCACAACCCATGAAAGATTAATAAATTGAACTTTATCAGAATTAAGAACTTCTTTTGAGAGAGGAAAACACAAACTCCTCATCACGCTGCAAACTCTCTGTCTGGAAATTTGTAAACTCTGAGTCCTCTGAGCTTGCCACAGGAGTCTCTTCTGCCGGCCTTCTGATCTCTATTTTAACCTTAGTGCTGGTCAGCTGTGCCTAAACTCCAAAAGAGAGGGGATCGAGACCATCCTGACTTACATGGTGAAATCCTGTCTCTACTAAAAATACAAAACATTAGCCAGGTGTGATGGCAGGCGCCTGTAATCCCAGCTACTCGGGAGGCTGAGGCAGGAGAATCGCTTGAACCTGTGAGGTGGAGGTTGCAGTGATCCAAGATTGTGCCACTGCACTCTAGCCTGGGCAACAGAGCAAGACTCCGTCTCAAAAAAAAAAAAAAAAAAAAACAGAGAGAGGGGATATAACCAGGTGGGCCTCACCTTCCTGGGAGGTCGGGCTGGGAATTCAATGTTTCAGGTATCTCTGTGGCCAACTTGGCCAAAAGGGAGTTTTTTCAGTTGGTGGTGGGGCTCAGGATTTCATTTTTCATTTTTAATAATTATTCTATAATCTATAACAAGATATACTCTTATACCCAAGCTTTAGTATAATTTTACACCTACTAAATCCCCACTACCTGTATATAAACTGTAAATTAAAATATTATTTCAAGACAATCCGACAAACCCCTCTTAAAGACTTCTCCCAGGCTGTGGTCAGTCTCTCGTCCTCAATAAAACTCTAAATAAAACTAACTTGAAATCGTTAAAAATATTTTTTTTTTCTTTTGTCAACATACTTTAGTACTAGCCAGGCAAGACAAGAAAGGCAATAAGGACTATTGCTATTCCTTGTTTCCGTCTGTGATTTTTTTTTTTTTTTTTTTTTTTTTTGAGACCGAGTCTCCCTCTGTCACCCAGGCTGGAGTGCAGTGGTGTGATCTCAGCTCACTGCAATCTCCGCCTCCCTGGTTCAAGCGATTCTCCTGCCTCAGCCTCCCCAGTAGCTGGGATTACAGGCGCCCGCCACCACGGGGCCGGCTAATTTTTGTATTCTTAGTAAAGACCACCATGCTGGCCAGGCTGGTCTCAAGCTCCTGACCACAAGTGATCCGCCTGCCTCGGCCTCCCAAATTGCTAAGATTACAGGCACGATCCACCGCGCCCGGCCCCCATCTGTATTTTTAATAGAGATGAGGTTTCACCACGTTTGCCAGGCTGGTCTCCAACTCCTGCTAGGACCCTGTTGCTTAAGAAGCCTTCGGGGAGAGAGGCCAGACTGCACGGAGACGCGCCTTGGGTAATTAATTCCCAAATCTGGGTTGCGCCATCCACCGCGGTGACTGACGCGGGGTCAGGAGGCGGCCTCCGTAGGCCGGCTTGTCACTGCAGCGGGGACAGTCTTCCCTCCCCACCGCAGGAGTCTGGTGCTCTGCAGAGATGAGCCCTGTCACGGTGGAATGAATGTCCTTGGGGTAGATTTCCAGACAGACAGACGTGAGTCAAACCACAGGCAGGAAATTTCACTTCCAGACTGCGCTCAAATTCTTTTTTCCTGACCCATGACATTCAAAGCACATTTCATTTTACAGACCGAGCTGAGCGCCCTTCCGGCCAGAGGCCCGGACCCCAGGGCCGTGTGGTTCACTCCCTTCCTTCCCCTCAAGTTCAGAGTTAAACTTGAGGGTTTCCTGCAAACAGGACCAGAGGTCGACAGAAGCACGGGGCAGGAAGGGGAGGGTGCTGTCTGAATGGGGGAAGCCTGGTGCCTTGCTGCTTTTTGACATTATTTACACTCAGATATTTAACTTAGAGCACTTGATTTTCGTCATAGAGTTTTTTTTTTTTTTTTTTTTTCCAGTATGAGATATTATAAACCGAGTCACTGAGGAAGAGATTATGCTATAATACAGTTTAGGGTTTAAAAAAATATATTCCAGGGTCGGGCACGGTGGCTCATGCCTGTAATCCCAGCACTTTGGGAGGCCGAGGCAGGTGGATTACCTGAGGTCAGGAGTTCCAGACCAGCCTGGCCAACATGGTGAAACCCCTGTCTCTACAAAAATTACAAAATTAGCTGGGCGTGATGGTGCACACCTGTAATTCCAGGTGCTCTGGAGACTGAGACAGGAGAATTGCTTGAACCTGGCAGGCAGAGAGTTCAGTGAGCCAAGATTATGCCATTGCACTCCAGCCTGTGCAACAAGAGTAAAACTCCGTCTCAAAAAAACATATATATATTTTTAAATATATATATAAATATTATTTAAAATATATAAATATATATTTATAATATATATTATTTTATATATATATTCCAAAGAAAAAGGGTCTTTGTCCTTTTAAGAAAATAAATTTGATATTTTCAGGTGTCTGGTAGAAGTCGAGCTATAACATGCTGGAAGCCCAGGGAGGGACCATTGACCTCCTAGAGCCCAGCCTGTCCTTGAGTCCCCACCCCGCGGACATGGGAAGTGAGCTGGGGCAAGGAGCGTAATGAGCGGACGGACTGCCTGGAAAAGACCAGGTAGGTGCCGGGCACTCCCTCTCTCCCTGCAGCAGCAGGAGGCACAGGCTGCAGGCTCACAGCCACGGTCTCTCCTGCTAGGGAAACAGTCACCGTGAGTAAGCCCAGACACCATGGCTGAGGTGGCAGGTACTCAGAGGTCAGAGTGCCCCTCTATCATTCTGCTGTGCACCTGGCTGCTCACTGGAAAGCATTTGTCTCTGAGTCCAATCTGCCCCAATTTCTCATTTGTTTGGCTGGCGTTGGTTCTGCTGAAATAGACCCAGGGCAGCAAGGGTCACTTCTGAGGACCATGGGCCCCTGGAGCAAAGATGCCCTGCCCTGTCTGTACTTGAACCCAAACAGGTGTTTGAAAGCCTCCACACTAGGCCCTGACCCGCCAGTTCTCAAAGCTTCCCAGGTGATTCTGCTTGTGGCTAAGCAGAGAACCTCAGCCTTAAGTTACACCTGCCACTCAGGTAACCCGTGGGGCTTGTTGAAGGCAACTCGGGCCTCAGGTGTGGATGACTATAAAGCAGGGAAGGCTAGGCGTGGTGGCTCACGCCTGCACTCCCAGAACTTCGGGAGGCCGAGACAGGAGGATTGCTTGTGACCGGGAGTTTAAGACCAGCCTGGGCAACAAAGTGAGTCTTATTTTTTGTCGCTACGAAAAATAAAATCAGCCAGGAGTGGGCCTATAGTCCCAGCTACTCAGAAAGCGGAGGTGGGAGGACAGCTTGAGTTCAGGATTTCAAGGCCAGCCTGGGCAATATAGAGATACCCTTTCTTTCAACAACAACGAAAAAAAAAATAGAAAATAAAAAAAGCCAGGCGTGGTGTTCCCCTGTAGTCCCAGGGACTCAGGAGCTGAGGTGGGAGGATGGCTTGAGCCCCATAGATCAAGATTACAGCAAGATATGATTGTGCCACTGCACTCCAGCCTGGGCAGCACAGCAAAATTCCTAAAAACAAACAAACAAACACTGAGGGCCTTTTTAGCGAGGATAACTGGCTACTTTCAGTGAATTTACTTAAAACAGAAACCAAAATTTTACTCTTAAATCAGAGACTCTCAAACCTTAGCCTGCATCAGAGTCCCTTGGGGGCTTGCGAACTACAGATCGCTGCCCCCTCCCCCCGCCGGGTTTTCTGCTTCTGTGGCTCTGGGGTGGCCCTGGAGTGGCCACGGGCTCTGTGATCCCAATGAGCATCCAGCTGATGCAGAGGCTGCTGGTCCAGGGGCCCCACTCTGAGAACCACTGCTCTAAGGGGGTGGGGGGAAATAAAAAGGAAAATTATAGAAGACTTGTCTTATCTAATTAATAAAAATGCAGATTGCAGGTGCATTCTTAGTATAATCACAGCATGAGCCGAGTGTGTGTGACTGAGCAGGGAGGAAGGTCAGGGAGGGGCAGTTCCACGCCCACGGGCTGGACCGCCTTCTCACCACGCATCGAATGGACCGATGCCACCTGCAGCTGCTTGCGATGGACACAGAACGTGCAGATGGGGCGATGGCAGGAGGGACGGGGCTCAGTGATGCTCACATCACGAGCACCACGTGTGAAGCGGGAAGGGTTCCTACTGAACACTATTCCTACTGAGAACATAGATGCCAGCCCCCAGGAGCCAGACTACACTCCAGGGGAGGGACACCCCTGCCTGAAGTCCTGAGAATCGACCTTTCCGCCTCCCCCAAATTCAGAACCCCCTCGTGATGCTGAGGCTTGGCAAAAGTTTCTCTCCTTGACCCAACTTCAGGCAGACTCTGCTGAGCCCTCTTTTTTTTTTCTTTTTTTTTTTTTTTTTGGTTTTTTTGAGACAGAACCTCGCTCTATCGCCCAGGCTGGAGTGCAGTGGTGCGATCTCGCCTCACTGCAACCTCTGCCTCTCTGGTTCAAGCGATTCTCCTGCCTCAGCCTTCCAAATTACAGGCGCCCACCACCACGCCTGGCTAATTTTTGTGTTTTAGTAGGGATGGGGTTTCACCATGTTAGCTAGGCTGGTCTCAAACTCCTGACCTCAGGCAATCCACCCGCCTCGGCCTTCCAAAGTGCTGGGATTACAGATGTGAGCCACCACATCTGGCCCACTGAACCCTCTTTGGATGAGGTCTCCGTTCTCCAGCCCTGTCCTCAGCCTGCCCAAGCCAGTCTCAGAGAATCCTACTGAGTCACCCTGACCCTTGAAATCTGATTGAGTTCCTCAGCACTTCTGCTTTCCACCAGCCATGTCCAGGTCCTTGGTCTGCCTTTAGCAAGAACCCCTTTCCCTTGAAGTTCTCCTTTTAACAATTTTCCATCCGCTGACCCCTCGCTGCTCATGGCTGTAAGTCCCCGTCTGCCAAGTGGCGTTGGGATCAAGTTGAGCTCTTTCCCCTGTTGCAATATCCCGTATATGGTCTGTCCCTGTCTCTTTGAGTCTACATGAGGCGCATCTGTGACCCCTGCCTGTGCCCCAGGTTATACATCTCCCTGTGTGGTCAGAGACAAACTCCAGAGACCCCACGCTGTTTCCCAGCCTGGATGGCTTGGAATCCACGCGTTTCTGTGCTTTGTGGGGGCCTCACCCCCAGGACCTGTGTGCAGAGCCTCCAAAAGACAAAAGGTTCCCAGGCCTCCAGAGCGTGTACCCTTGCTGTGACCTCTGGAAACCTGGCTGGCAGGGACTTGTCTCTGGCCACAGTATCCTGCCCCTGAAGGGAAGGGTCGTCTGCCTGGCCAGCCTGACTGCTCGGGGCTCAGCCCCCCCTTTCCACCCAACTTCAAGGGTAAGGACGCGCCTGGGCAGGAGGACAAAGGCCACCTCCTGTTCCTCTGCTGGGAACGCAGCAGGAGGACACGTGGCAGGGCCCCAGTAGACAGAGGGAGGTGGGGAGCCTGATGAGACCCAGATGGCCTGGCCTCTCGTGTCTGCAGATATCCCTGGCAGGTGGAAAGGGACCTGCGATTTTCTTCAATGATGGGTAATGTCTTCATAAAATTGACTTTCCAAGTTCATTCAGCTGGGAGGAAGTGTTGCCCCGGGGGACGACTGAGTTCTCTCAGCTCATCCCTGCCCTATCTCGACGTGGGCTGTGACTGATAGAAGCAAAAAAAGAGTAAAGGGGGTCCTCAGCTGGTGGCCCTGGCAGGGAGGACTGAAGCCAGGCACCTACTCCCCTGCCCCCCCAATCCAACACCCAGCCAGGAAGAGAAACACGAGGCAAGCGCCTGTCAAGCGAGAAAAATGACCCAGGTGAGTCTCAATCATTTCAGGAGGTTTAAATATTGAAGCCCTCAAAATCATCTTCAAAGAAAGGCATTTATTTAAAGGAAAAGGGGCAGGCTATTGAAAAATAACACAATTTCCTTTCTTTTCTTTTTTTTTCTTTTTCTTTTTTTTTTTTTTGAGACAGAGTCTTACTCTGCTGCCCAGGCTGGAGTGCAGTGGTACAGTCTCGGCTCACTGCAACCTCCATCTCCTGGGTTCAAGTGATTCTCCTGCCTCAGCCTCCCTAGTAGCTGGGACTACAGGTGTACACCACCACGCTCAGCAAAATTTTTTGTATTCATAGCGGAGACGGGGTTTCACCATGTTAGCCAGGCTGGTCTTGAACTCCTGACCTCAAGTGATCCACCTACCTCGGCCTCCCAAAGTGCTGGGATTACAGGTGTGAGCCACTGTGCCCAGCTAAAAATATAAAATTTTCATGTGAGGGAGGTAGGGGAAAATAGTCATTCATGCCTTTGTCTGGCTTGGTGAGTCTGCATTTTTACCTAAGATAATGTAGACAATAGGGCAGTGGAAGCAATCAGCTATGCACTTGTCTCAGGTGGGCGGAGGGATGTCTGAGTCGGTGCAACGTCTCCCCGACACCTGTGAAGGGGAGCTACCAATTGACATTGCCATGGTGAAATTTAACAGAAACCTTTACGGGCCCACAGGGGATTTCACTCAAAAAAATGAGTGAAGGGAGTCCTTGGCTGGTGGCCCTAGCAGGGCGGACTGAAGCCAGACACCCACTCTGCCGCCCCCAGTCCAACCACCAGACAAGAAGAGAAACACAGCAAGATCCTGTCAATCGAGGAAAATGAGATAATTTCGGGAGGTTTATTTGCAAAATTAAGGACATGTGCCTGGGAGGCAGGTCTATGCCTTTCTCTGAAGATGATTTTGAGAGCTTCGGTATTTAAAGGGGAATTTCCTTGTGGGCGCAATGTAAGGGAGGTATGTGGCCTTATCTTGTAGCCATCTCACTTAGGAACAAAAATGGGAGCACATGGTCCAGTTCCCAGCTGGAATTTTCCCTTCGGCTTAGTGAGTTTGGGGTTCCTAAGATTTATCTTCCTTTCATACTCCGTCCCCACTGCTCTGGCCACTTCCTGAGGGCCTGGTGTTTGCGCTGCCCTGTGGAAAGCGTGGTGCATCCACCCCAAAAGCCTGGCTGTGCTTCTGGAAAGTGAGGGTTCTTCTCTATCTTTGCTCAAGGTCCTCAGATGTGATGTCAGGGCAGCTGTAAGCTGTTTCTCCACATCCCTCAAGCCTCCTGCAATGCCTGGCAGAGCCCTAGTGCTGCAGTTTGAGGCTCAAGGGGCCACGTCTCCAACTCCCTTCAGGTCACCATGTCACTAGGAGATGTCCCAGTCTTGGTGTCTTAGTGTTGCAGGACTTAGCTCCTTTATTCAGCTAAAACCAGGCTCTTGTCACTCGACCAGGAAAAATTAGGCGTGCACACACACTGAAGCAGGAGGGGAACAGAATTTATTGGGCAAAAATGGAAAGAAATGAGCACTTAGGTTGACTCATGGCAGCTGGGATGGGTGCTACAGGGGAGCACAAGGAGCTCAAATAAAAAGAGCCTAGCAGGGAGATTGACAGGGGAGACGATAGGGAATGATACTGAAGCTGGGCTCTCAGGGCTGAGTAGGAGCTGGTGGGGTGGGTGTGTGTGCACATGTGAGTGTGCACGCATGTGTGGGTGTACGTGTGTGTGCGCACAGGACTCTTGGCCAGGCAGGAGGACCCTATGGTGAGCAGGTGTCTTGGAGGACCTGAAAGAGACAGATGTGACTATAGCAGGAGCCAGGATCGCACCCCGGGAGAGTGGACAAGGCAGGGATCAAATCTTACGGGGCCCATGGAGGGCGTTTGAATTGTATCCTAGAAGCAACAGTTCATGGGTTTTAAGCAAGGTGTTGACATTGAGAGTTGCCTTTTTCTTTTAATTAAAATGTTTTATATTTTGAGACAGAGTCTCTGTTGCCCAGACTGGGGTGCAGTGGCACAATCTCGGCCCACTGCGACCTCCGCCTCCTGGGTTCAAGCCATTCTCCTGCCTCAGACTCCCGAGAAGCTGAGACTAGAGGCGCCCGCCACCACACCTGGCTAATTTTTGTATTTTTGTTTAGTAGAGACGGAGTTTCGCCATGTTGGCCAGGCTGGTCTTGAACTCCTGGCCTCAAGTGACCCACCTGCCTTGGCCTCCCAAAGTGCTGGAATTACAGGTGTGAGATGTGGTGCCTGGCCTGAGAGACTGAGAGATGGCCTTTTTTTTTTTTTTTTTTTTTGAGACGGGGTCTCGCTCTGTCGCCCAGGCTGGAGTGCAGTGGCTGGATCTCAGCTCACTGCAAGCTCCGCCTCCTGGGTTCACACCATTCTCCTGCCTCAGCCTCCCGAGTAGCTGGGACTACAGGCGCCTGCCTCGTCGCCCGGCTAGTTTTTTTTTTTTTTTTTGTATTTTTTAGTAGAGACGGGGTTTCACCGTGTTAGCCAGGATGGTCTCGATCTCCTGACCTCGTGATACGCCCGTCTCGGCCTCCCAAAGTGCTGGGATTACAGGCTTGAGCCACCGCGCCCGGCCGAGATGGCCTTTTTAAAGATAGCCTTTTAAAGATGCTGGAGAATGGGCTACCTGGGGACAAAAGAAGGTGTTAAGAAAGGAATGAGGGTATACAGAGGCCTGGAGAGGGTGAGAGTGGCTTAGACCAGGAGCATTAGCCATGGAGGGAGGTGGACAGAGCTCAGAGATATTAAGGAGGTAAGACTGAATGGTGCCACAGTGAGGGCCAGGGTCCTCTGGGTGCCTGAGCAGCTGTGGGTCACTCACGGAGCCAGGGAACCTGAAAGACCAGGAGTATGGGGATGGCAGGATTGGGGGGGCATAGGCAGAGGTCAGTTTTGTACATGTCAAGTTTTGAGGGTCCCATGAGGCTTCCAAGGAGTTGCCTGGAGCTCTGAGGATGAACCTACGCCCGTGTGTGGAGATTGGCTGTGGACAGTCCTTCCATGGACACTTTGTCCATTTAGTAACACGACTCTCCAAGTCTAGGGTGGACAGCTGGATGCCAGCCTTAGTCCATTGTGCATTGCTATAAAGGAATATCTAAGACTGGATAATTTATAAAGAAAAGAGGTTTATTATTTGGCTCACCATTCTGCAGGCTGTACAAGCATGGCACTGGCATCTGCTCAAATTCTGGGAGGCTTCAGGAAGCTTCCAATCATGGTGGAAGATAAAGGGGGAGCTGGAGTATCACATGGTAAGAGAAGGACTGAGAGAGTGAGGAGGGAGTTCCAGGATCTTTTTTTAAATTATTATTTTTAGACGGAGTCTCACTCTGTCACCCAGGCTGGAGTGCAGTGGCATGATTTTGACTCACTGCAACCTCTGCCTCCTAGGTTCCAGCGATTCTCATGTCTCATCCTCCCTAGCAGCTGGGACTACAGGCATGTGTCACCACGCCCGGCTAATTTTTATATTTTTAGCAGTGATGCAGTTTCACCACGTTGGCCAGGCTGGTCTTGGAGCTCTTGGCCTCAAGCAATCCACCCATCTCGACCTCCCAACATGCTGGGATTACAGGTGTGAGCCACCACTCCCAGCCACAGTTCCAGGCTCTTTTAAACAACTAGATCTCACATGAACTCACAGAGCAAGAAGGCACTCATTACTGCATGGAGGGTACCAAACCATTAATGAGGGATCTTCCTCCGTGACCCACTGTCTCACACTAGGCCCCACCTCCAACATTGGGGATCACATTTCAACATGAGATTTGGATGGGACAAGCATCCAAACCATACCACAGTCAAAGACTACATTTCCCAGCCTCCTGTGCAGTGAGGTGTGGCCATGTGACCTGGTGCGACCAGTATGCGGTGAACTGACGAGCTGTGAGCAGCCTCTGTTAAGCCATTCAGGATACATCACTTCCCTCCAGTTCAGTTCTTCTGACTTCCCAGGGCTGGTGCAGTGGGCAGGGAGGAAGCCACATGGGAGTGGTGGTGTGGTGAGAAAGAAGTGGGAAAGTAGAAATAGATGTTCCAGGCCTTCTTTTTTTTTTTTTTTTTTTTTTTTTTTGAGACAGAGTCTCGCCCAGGCTGGAATGCAGTGGCGTGATCTCGGCTCACTGCAACCTCCAACTCCCAGGTTCTGCCTCAGCCTCCCAAGTAGCTGGGACTACAGGCACGTGTCACCATGCCTGGCTAATTTTTTGTATTTTTAGTAGAGCTGGGGTTTCACCCTATTGGCCAGGCTGGTCTCAAACTCCTGACCTCGTGATCCACCTGCCTTGACCTCCCAAAGTGCTGGGATTACAGGCGTGAGCCACAGCGCCTGGCCAGGCCATTCTTTAGAGAAATGTGTCAGTGAAGAGGCGTAGAGATGGAGAGGGCAAAGAGCTTGAGCAGGATGGCTTTTTCCAAGATGGTAGTGACTTGAGCTGTTTGAAAGATGATAGAAGAGGTTGGAGACAGGCGAGGAAAGGATTGGACTGCTTGTGCGTCGTATCATATATGTGTATCGGTGCCCTCCAGGGAAACAGAACCAACAGGCAAGACAGAGGGAGAGCAGTTTCATGAGGACTGGCTCACGTGATTATGAAAGCTGAGAAGTCCCACTCTGCTGTCTGCAAACTGGAGACCCAGGAAAGCCCACAGTGTAGTTTAGTCCAAGTCTGAAGGCCTGAGAGGCAGGGGCGCCGATGGTGTCCACAGCAGCCCAAGGGCAAGAGAAGGTGAGATGAGACGTCCCAGCTCAAAAAGCAGGCCGGCGGGAGCAGGGGGGGTGGATTTCTCTTTCTGCTTTTGGTTCTATTCAAGACTTGGAAGGATTAGGGGATGCCTGCCCACTGGGGAGGGCAATCTACCAAGTTCACCATCAAATGCCAGGCTCATCCAGAAACCCCCTCACAGACATACCGAGAATCAGTGCTTAATCTGGGCACCATGGCCCACTCCAGCTGACGGATAAAATGAACCATGTGCTGGCACAGACTAGGAGGCTTAAAGAACAGATTCAAGTTCTCACAGTTCTTGAGGCTGGAAGTTGGAGATCAGGGACCAGCATGGCTGGGTTCTGGGTTCTGGTGAGGACCCTCACCTGGGTTGTAGACTCTGACTTCTTGCTGTTCCTCAAAGGGTGGAGAGAGAAAGAGATCCTTCTTTTTTTTTTTTGGAGACGGAGTTTGGCTCTGTGGCCCAAGCTGGAGTGCAATGGCGCAATCTCAACTCCCTGTAACCTCTGCCTCCTGGGTTCAAGTGATTCTCCTGCCTCAGCCTCCCCAGTAGCTGGGATTACAGGCACCCACCACCATGCCCAGCTGATTTTTTTGTATTTTTAGTAGAGGCGGGGTTTCACCATGTTGGTCAGGCTGGTCTCAAACTCCGGACCTCAGGTGATCCACCTGCCTCGGCCTCCCAAAGTGCTGGGATTGCAGGCGTGAGCCACCACGCCTGGCTATTCTCTTTCTCTTCTTAAAGTCCTATTGGATTATAACCCCACTCTTATGACCTCGTTTGACTTGATCTCCTAAAGACCCCATCTCAGATACGGCCATGTTGGGGGTTAAGGCTTCAGCATATGGATGCTACCCTATGGAAAAAGGACCTTTGCAGAGGTGATTAAGAATCTTGAGATGAGGAGGTAATCCTGGATTATGTGGGGGGAACCTAAGTGCCCTCCCAGGGGTCTGTGTAAGAGAGAGGCGGAGGGAGATTTCTCCCACGCACGCAGAGCCTGCGACAGGACAGAGACAGTGACGGGAGGGATACAGCCACAGGCCGGAAATGCCAAGGACTGCTTTCTGGCAGCCACCAAAAGCTGGAAGAGGCCAGGAAGGCTCCCAGAACTGCGGAGGGAGCACAGCCCTGCTCCACACCTTGATTCAGACCTCAGCCCCTGGGAGAGAGAACTTTCTGTTGCCTTAGCTGCCTAAGGTTGTGATGCTTTGTTACAGCAGCCGCAAGAAACTGCGACAGTATCTAAGCGGAACATAGAGGAGAACCATGTGGGTACTCAAGCCGGAGAGGCTGACTGTGTTGCAGGTGACAGAGCTGAGGAGCCCAGCGGGACCGGGAGGTGACCCTGAGATCAGCAGCAGGAAGCTGCTACCTCTCCAGGGGGAAGGAGGTGACATCCCAGGATCTAGGGCAGGGCCACTGGCAGAAGCTAAAGAAGCTTGGAGCTCCTGTGCCATCCAGGAGGCTCATGAAGTACAGAACCTGCCACCGGGTGATCGCTCAGAAAACGGTAGCCAGGACTCCTCTTAGGCCAATGTGGGCGTGAGCTGGCCAGCCCTCCTGTGCAATAAGCACCGTGTGTTTCTGGAACCAGAAATGCCCTTCTTGCCCCTAACGCCCCATGGACCGGGGATACTCATCCTCAGACCTGTGGCTGAGGAAGCCGACGTCTTCAGAGGGGCCTGCGTTACTGGTTCAATGACAGCTGGAATTTGGGGGGGCTTCCTGAATCCTTCCGTGTCTGGGAGCTCTGGGGTGACATGCAGAACTGAAGTGATGGTTTAGTGACACTGGTTTTGCTCCTGGATGTTGGTGTGAGACAGTGCCAACTTCTGCAGGGGACACACCCTAAGACTGTACCAAGCCTGTTCTGTTCATTCCCCTTTCCTGGTAGCTTCTGGAGAGCCCAGCGGTGGCCTTCCTATCCTCACGTGGCAGGGATGCTGCTGGGCACGCTGCTGCCAACGTGGCTGCCCTCAGCCCACCGGGGACAGGACCCTGCCAACCCTCCCATGTCCCTCTGAGCTGGGACAGAGGTCTTCCTTCACCTCCACTTTTTGTTTATTACGAATAATGCTGCTGTGAACACGAGTGTGTTTTGATTTCTCCCTGATGTACTCCTAGGAGGGGTAGCTAATTGGTAGCCCCATGTTTAACCTGTTGAGGAACTGTCACACTTTTCCAAAGTGTCACACTGTATCCGCCGTGGATGAGGGTGCCAGTTCCTCCACATCCTTGCCTCTGCCTGGTTTTTTGTTCTGTTTGTTTTTTTTTTGTCTTCTCAATTTTGTCCATTCTAGTGGGAATGAATTGGGGGGTTTTGTGTGGTAAAATACACATAGCCTAACATTTACCATTTTAGGTGTACGGTTCAGTGGCACTGAGTACGCTTCACATTGTAAAAACACCACCACCACCCATCTCCAGAACTTCTTCCCCATCCCAAACTGAAACTCTGACCCTGTTACCAGAAAGGGGTCCGGATCCAGACCCTAAGAGGGTTCTTGGATCTCGTGCAAGAAAGAATCCAGGGCGAGTCCATAGAGTAAAGTGAAACAAGTTTATTAGGAAAGTAAAGGAATGAAAGAATGGCAACTCCATAGGCAGAGCAGCCTGAGGGCCGCCGCTTGTCCCTTTTTATGGTTTTTTCCTGAGTATATGCTAAACAAGGGGTGGATTATTCATGCCTCCCCTTTTCAGACCATCTGGGGTAACTTCCTGACGTTGTCGTGGCATTTGTAAACTGTTACGATGCCGGTGGGAATGTAGCAGTGAGGATGACCATAGGTCACTCTCGTCACCATCTGGGTTTTAGTGGGTTTTGGCAGCTGCTTTACTGCCATCTGTTTTATCAGCAAGGTCTTTACGACCTGTATGTTGTGCTGACCTCCTGTCTCACCCTGTGACTAAGAATGCCTTAACCTCCTGGGAATGCAGCCCAGTGGGTCTCAGCCTCATTTTACCCAGACCTTGTTCAAAATGGAGTGGTTCTGGTTCAAATGCCTCTAACAGCCCCATTAAAAAATGAATTCCTGTTATCCCTCCCTAGCCCTTGGCAACCTCCATTCTATTTAATGAATTTGACTACTCTAGGGACCTCACTGACGTTCATTTTACTTTGATTTGCATTTTCCTAATGGCTAAAGATATTAAGCTGCTTTCCATGTGCATATTGGTCATCTGTGTATCTTTCTTGAAGAAATGTCTATCCTTTACTCCTCTTAAAATTAGGTTGTTTTATTGTATTTTGAAAGTCCCTTGTCAGATATGATTTGCAAATATTTTCTCCTGTTCTACGGGTTGTCTTTTTTTTGGAGTGCCTTTCAAAGCACAATAGTTCTTAGTTTTGATGAAGTTAAACTTTTTTCCTTTGCTCACTTATGCTTTTGGTGTCTTGTATAAGACATCATTGCCTTATCTGAGGTCAGATTGACTCCTGTGTTTTCTTCTAAGAGTTTTACAGTTTTAGCTCTTATATTTGGCTCTTGCATTCTGTTAATCTATGCTGAGTTAATTGGCGTAGATGGTGTGAGGTAAGGGCTCAGCTCTGTTCTTCCGCATGTGGATATTCTGTTGTTCAAATACTATTTTTTCCCATTGAATTGTCTTGGTGCCTTTGCTAACTCAGTTGTCCGCAAATGTATGCATTTATTTCTGGAACCTCTATTCTAGTGATCTCTGTCTATTGTTATGCTAGTAGCACTGTCTTGGTCACTGTAGCTTTATAGTGAGTTTTGAAATCAGGAAGTGTGAGTCCTCAAACGTTGTTCTTTTTCAAAGTTGTTTTGACTGTTTTTGTTCCCTCACACTTCCCTAGAAAATCGAGAGTCATTTCTACAAAAAAGGCAGCTAAGAGTTTGATAGGGATTGTGCTGAATCTGTAGATCAACTTGAGAATTGTCAATCTTATAACCCATGAACACAGCATGTCTCCACTGATTTAGGTCATCTTTATTTCGATGTTTTGCAGTTTTCAGTGTACAAGTCTTAACACTTCTTTTAAAAGTTTATTCCTATTTTGTTTTTGATGCTATTGTAAACAAAATTATTTTGATGCTATTGTAAATGGGAATTGTGTTCTAAATTTCATCATCAGATTGTTCCTAATATAATTATAGAGAAATATAATTAATTTTCAAATATCTTGTATACTGCAAACTTGCTGAACTCCTTTATTAGCTCTACGATTTTATGGATTTCTTAGGATTTTCTACATACGAGATCACCTCATTGTGAACAGAGATAATGTCTTCCTTTCCACTTTGGGAGGATTGCTTTAGGCCAGGAGTTTGAGACCAGCCTGGGCAACAGAGTGAGACCTCGTCTCTACAAAAAGTACAAAAATTAGCCAGGTGTGGTGGTGAGCATCTGTTGTCCCAGCTTCTCGGGAGGCTGAGGTGGGGGGATCACATAAGCCCAGGAGTTTGAGGCTCCAGTGAGCTATGGTCGTACCACTGCACTCCAGCCTGGGTGACAGAGCATGACCCTGTCCCCCTCCAACCTTCCCTCAAAATGATCATCTAAGAGCCTTTCCACTGTGGGGTGACGGTTGGTTCCTCATTTGCTGCGTGATCATTGGTTACTTGGGTCCCAAGGGGAAGGTTCTAGAAGCCCCAGGTACCCTGAGGAGACTTCCAGAAGTTCTGTGGCAGTTGAAGCCCCTCAAGGGAAGGGAGCCATTTTCTTTCCTGGTTTGGGAGAGAGTTGCTCATCAGTTTGTGGGAGAAGCTGTTTGCCTTAAGCTGGTGAGCAGCAACCATGCTGGGGGGTTGGAAGCCAAGCTGGAGGGAGCAGGGAGGCCTTCAGAGGATGGAGGGTGGGACCCAGGCCCTGGCAGACGGCAGACCCTCCACTTACCCTGGAAGTGGCTCTGCTTGCCATGGGGAGTGGTCATGGCTCTGGGCCCCCGGGGCTGGCTGCCCCCTACCAGCCTGGCCTCTTCCAGGGCTCCAGAGTCTTCCCTGCTCCTGGGAAAGCCTTGCCTCAGCCCCCTGGCTTCTCCTGGAAGCCTCCAGCCCCAGCTTCCTCCTGTGGAGTCCTGAGGGCCTGGGGCAGGGGCGACCTCCCAGAGAAGCCATCCCTGCCCCTCCAGAAGTATGGTGTGGGACAACCCTATTGTTAACTGGGACCTCCTGGCCTTCACCCCGGGAAACGGCTGGGTAGGAGCCTGAGATGAGACTGCCTGACCGTGCGAGAGACTTGCGGGGTGTAGGGGCCCCTCAGCCCACACACATCATGGGTTGGGAGGCAGCCCACCCCATGCCGCTCTTAGAAGAAAAGATGATCTTGTGAAAGCCCAAATCCACCAAATCAGTAAAACCAGAGGACGTTTCCCTGCAGTCCAGTTGCCTGACCAGCTTGGCAAGGCTTCCAGTCAGGAACCTTCCCAGACTCGGGCTCCCCTCAGTTCCTGATCGCCGCAGGAAGTGAGGACGTGACGCCTCCCCGGGTCTCGGAGATCCGGATAGAGATTAATGCAGCAGCGTGCTGTAAGCCCTGTGGGAACCTGGTGAACGAGTCATCTCCATAAATGCCACGCGGTGCTCCTCCTACTTGCCTGGTGGTGTCCCCTTTTCCTTTCACAGATATGCCTGAATCAGGCAGCTTTGCTCAAGGATGTTTCTGCCACTTGCTGGCCAAATATTCCCCAAGTCCTCTCACAGAGATGTTTGGTGCCCTGAAGAACTCCCAGACCATTTGAATGGCATGCTGCCCACTACTGCTTCCCATCGTAGAGTTGTTTTGCCGATATATAGTGGCCAGGGTGAAATACAAGCTCTTCCATGGTATCAGTGTCTTTTGGGGAACTGTAGGCTGTTACAAACTTAAAAGCAATAGCTTGGGTCAAACCAAAAGGCAGAATTTGTGAGTGCTTCCAACATCATCTATCCACGCTGATGCTTTTCAGCAGCTGCTAGGTCTGGAGCAGGCCAGCCCCAGCCCACGGACCCCCAGAGCAGCCGAGTACCCCAGGGTTCCCCCAGAAATTCAGGAGCTCCATATACCTCCCAGACTGATGAAAACACAGCATTGAGGCAACCCTTTGCATTCAACCCTGCCCTTGGAGAACTCGCCTCCAAAGTCCCCACCCTAGGCCTCTTGCCAGAGCCTGTCTTTATTTGAAACTTTGATATTTTGTTCATCATGAATTTGTTTGCACTCATTTTGATTTTTAAAAATATTGACACGCTTTTTCTCTTGATAACTGAGTGTTTGGGTGTGCCTTTCAATTCTGTGCCTACAGCAAGCACCTCACTTGCCTAACCTTTGGGACTTCAGGGTGTTCTTTAAGGGGATCCCTTCCCTCCAACTCTCCAGTCAACCCAGCCCCTGAGCATCTGAGAAGCTTGTGAGGGGTCTGTCAGGAATCTGCAGCTTGATTCCTTTGGGGGCTCATGCTGGGGGCTGGAGGGAGAAGGGGGGTGCAGAGCAGGGTAAAAGTTAAGGTATACCACAGCTGGGGCTAAGACGGAGCACTGAGTCTCACTGCCTGCACGTGGGGTCTGCTTCCTTCTTGCGTTTCCCACATACTGTGGGGCTGCGACATCTTTTATTGCTTTCCCGGGACATTTCAACCTGACCCTCCAGCCTCTCGTTTTGCCTTTTCCTATCCCATCTCCTTCACACTGTCTGGCAGTGATCATTTCCTTTTCCCTTTTTTTCCAGTTTTCATCTCTCTTTCCCATCCTCTGAACTTTATGGTCACAGGAACGTAAGCACACACCACTTTTAGGCAGCCTCACTCCTGGGAGACCCCCCCATGGTGGGGCCGGGGCAGGTGCCAGCACCGACTAAAGCACACACAGACAGCACCCCTCCCCATCCCTCCCCACCCCAACCCATCCACAACTAAAAACTGCACACTGACGACCAACTCTTTTGTTCCTGCTCTGGTAGAACAGAGATTTCCTGTGGTCCCAGGGATGGGTGGGAAATTAGGGAGCCCGGGAGACAGTTCGCACCTGCTTCTTGCCCTCTTAACAGATACCAACTGTGTAAGGAAAGGCCAAGATGACAATGACCCCGGACGTCAGACTCGAGTATCTGGAGGAAGTTGCTTCCATCATCCTAAAGTTCAAGCCGGACAAGTGGAGCAAGCTGATGGGCGCCGAGGAGAACGTGGCCCTGTTCACAGAGTTCTTTGAAAAGCCCGACGTCCGGGTGCTGGTGCTGACGCTCAATGCAGCCGGCATGATCGTACCCTGCCTGGGCTTCCCCGAGTCCCTCAAGTCCAAAGGGGTTTACTTTATCAAGACAAAGCCCGATAACATCAACAAGGACAACTACAAGGCCCGGCTCCTTTACGGTGACATCAGCCCCACGCCCGTGGACCAGCTGATCGCAGTGGTGGAGGAGGTGAGCGCGTCCAGGCTGGCGTCAGGGGTCTCGAGCATGGCTGACTTCTCGGGAGTGGCCTTGAGTCCTGCTGCTCAGCCTGTGGTCCCTGGGCCAGCAGCAGCCACAGAGCTGGGGAGGGATTGGAAATGCAGGTGCTTGGGCCCCGTCTACTCTGACCTGCTCAGACAGACCTGCTTGCTTTTGGTTTTTTAGTCTTTTTTTTGAGACAGGGTCTCACTCTGCTCCCCAGGCTGGTGTGCAATGGTGGTAGAACAGCTTACTGCAGCCTCAACCTCCTAAGTTCAACCAGTCCTCCAGCCTCAGCCTCCCAGACTGGGACCACAGGCATGCACCACCACGCCTGGCTGATTTTTGTAGTTTTTGGCAGCGATGAGGTCTCACCAAAAAATAGCCTGTTGCCCAAGCTGGTCCCAGACTCCTGGGCTCAAGCGATCCTCCTGCCTCAGCCTCTCAAACTGTTGGGATTACAGGCATGAGCCACCATGCCCAGCCACAGACCTGCTGTCTGACAAGACCTCCAGGTGGTGCTCGTGCCCTTGAAATCTGAGAAGCCCCGTGCATCCCCTTGTTCTTTCCGGACAGCACTGGGACTGCCGTGCTGTGCCGGGTGTGGTTGCTGCCCATGGCCTGGGAAGGCACGGACTGAGTACCGGCAGATAGGTTTCCCCAATTTTGAGACTGAGTTAAAGGGGAGAAAATGGAGGGTTACATTATGTGTCCCTCTGCTGTCACCCTTGGCAGGTACTGTGTCGGTCGGGGGAGGGACACAGTTTGGGGAGTCGGACCTCCAGAATGGGAGTATCTTAGCCTTCCTGGTCATCACCCTTCTCATCTGTAGCATAGGGGCTGTGTGCTCGGCTTGTGCACCAGACACTCACAGTTCTGGAGGCTGGAGGTTGAAGATGAAGGTGTCGGCTGGGTTGGTTTTCCCCAAGGCCTCTCTCCTTGACTTGCAGATGGCCATCTTCTCCCTGTGTCCTCACGTGGTCGCCCTGTGCGTGTCTAATCTCCCCTCCTCGTAAGGATACCCGTCAGACTAGGGCCCACCCTAGTAACCTCTTTCTTTCTTTCTTTCCTTTCTTTCCTTCCTTTCCTTCCTTTCCTTCCTTCCCTTCCTTCCTTCCTTCCTTTCTTCCTTTCTTATTTTTTGAGACGGAGTTTTTGCTCTGTTGTCCGGTCTGGAGTGCAATGGCGCGATCTTGGCTCACTGCAAGCTCCGCCTCCTGGGTTCAAATGATTCTCCTGCCTCAGCCTCCCAAGTAGCTGGGATTACAGGCATGTGTCACCATGCCCGGCTACTTCTTGTATTTTTAGTAGAGATGAGGTTTCACCATGCTGGCCAGGCTGGTCTCAAACTCTTGACCTCAGGTAATCCACCCACCTCGGCCTCCCAAAATGCTAGGATTACAGGCATGAGCCACTGCCCCCAGCCCTTACTCACCTCTTTAAAGAACCTATCTCCAAATAGTCACATTTTGAGGTGCTGGGAGTCAGGGCTTCAGCAGATGGATTTGGGGGACACAGTTTGACCCACCACAGTCCTCCTGGGCCTTTAGCAAAGAGTGTGTGCTAGGGGTACAAGAACTTGGGAATGGCTTTGGCACCACCAGGACAGGACAGCTGGTATAAACTCCATGATCAGTCCCACCTCCTTCTGGAAGAAGGACCCAGTTTTCCCAGGGCTCCAGACGCTGGGTCTTTGGAATTCCCCTGGGGACCCAGCTCTGCAGTTGCCGAGCTGGTGAAGGCACAGGAGGCGGAATCACAGAAGTGTTTCCTTTTAGGTCCTCTATTCTCTGTTAAACCAACGCGAGAACATGGCTGGATGGCCCCAGGTGGTCTCGGAAGACATCGTGAAGCAGGTCCACAGGCTGAAGAACGAAATGTTTGTGATGAGTGGCAAGATCAAAGGCAAAACCCTGCTGCCCATCCCGGAGCACCTGGGCAGCCTGGACGGCACGCTGGAGTCCATGGAGAGGTGTGCGGGCCCAGCTGCTTCCGGCTGCCGCTGGGTGGGAAAGTGGCATGTGCTTGACACTCCCACACCTGTTGTTTCCCTGCAAAGTGGCTTCACGTGTTAAATCCAGGGAAAAGCAGGGCAAGGTGGTGCATTAGGTGGTGCTGAGACTGAGGAAGATGGAACCAGGGCAGGGAGGGAGCAGGCTCTGCAGCCCCTGGGGCTTTGGCACCTGCACCCGCCACCCCACCCGGGTCACACGTGTGCTGGTCTAGTCACCACTGGGCACGCAGAAGGTGTCCCACCTGTTAGCATGGCCAGGAAACAGGAAGCACAGCTTTAAGATGCGGGACAGGGTCAGTGAGTGGGAGTGGGAGGGACTCTCAGCAGGTACATGCAAGTCTGTGTAGGGGCTGCGGTGCCCCAGAGGACCTGGGAAGCCCAAGGGACTCCAAGGTGTCCCCTTGCATCTGCGTTGCCACAGTTTGCAACCTCCTGGATATGTGAGACCCTCATGACAATTGGTTCCATGCTTGCCTCACATGGGCAGGTCCCCCACTGATCATTCACAAAGCCTCAAGCACCATGCCCAGTGGTGGCGCCAGAGGAGCCATCTTGAATAGGGTTTAAACAGGGCTTGCTGAATTCTCTCCCTCTTCCTTGGAGGTGAGCGCCTCCAGGCACTGGCAACTCTGACCACACCCGTTATTTCCCTGGGGTCTCTTCCTAGCTGGGAGTCTTGGGAACTTCTTTAGCCTCCCCGAGGTGGCTGGAGGCACCAGGGACATGAGACCAGACAGTGCTGCTGCTGCTGGTTTGGGCTTGGTGGGCAGAAGGCCTCGGGGGAGAGCTTGGGGGGACCCACGTGTGTGTCGTCGTGAGAGCAACGCCCCAACCTTCTGTGGGTAGGATCCCCTCTTCGCTGGACAACTCGCTCCTGCACGCCATCGAGACCATCATCATCGACTGGTCCCACCAGATCCGGGATGTGCTGAGCAAAGACTCGGCCCAGGCGCTGCTGGACGGGCTGCACCCCCTGCCCCGAGTGGAGTTTGAGTTCTGGGATGCCCGGCTGCTGAACCTCAAGTGCATCCATGAGCAGGTACGGCCTCCTCTGTCCTGTGAGGCTGCAGCATCGTCCCAGCTGGGTGACCTGGCTGAGCTCTCAGCCTCCCAGTGCCCACCTCCCAGGAGTCCTGAGGGCTCTGATGACCTGCGGAAATTCTGCAGCCCCAGCCAGCCACAAGGTCAGGTTGGCCTCACCGTAGGGTCTTCCAGGTCAATGAAAGGTGGATCTTCTCTCCCCTTCTCAGCTAAACAGACCCAAAGTGAACAAGATTGTTGAGATCCTAGAGAAAGCCAAAAGCTGCTACTGGCCAGCCCTGCAAAACGTTTACACCAACGTCACGGAAGGTGAGCCTGTGACCCCGCCATGAGTTCTGCACGAAGCTGTCCGTGCCTCCCGGGAGGGCTGGGTCAGGCCTGTTGCCAACCCTAGGACGTTGGCCTCCCTCTGCAAGCAGCTTTCTCAGCCCCCTCCACTTGAGAAAGGCCCCGTTTCCTGAAGGAGCAGGTCTCAGCACAGGGAGCCGCATCCGCGGCGTTTCTGAGCAATTTCCGCTCCTCACCGGTGGGAGCTTGTTCTTGTTCTGTGCAGGGCTGAAGGAAGCCAACGACATTGTGCTCTATTTGAAGCCCCTACGGATACTGCTGGAGGAGATGGAGCAAGCCGACTTCACGATGGTGTGCTGGCAAGGGAGAGCCGACTTTGGTGGGGAGGGTCTTGTTTCTTCAAGGCATGTGGGGCCTTGGGGTTCTTGGCTGTCATCAGATGTGTGGGCCTAGGGAGTTGCCTGTCCCCTCCTCCTCAGTTGCCTGTCCCCTCCTCCTTGGGGACCCTCTCCTGGATGCCCAGTGACAGCCATGGGAAGGGGAGGGCTGGGACGCTGGGATAAGGCGCAGAGGTTGGTCCCCTCCAGCGTGCCTGGGCCCATCTCCCCCCAGCTCCCCACCTTCATCGCCAAGGTGCTGGACACCATCTGCTTCATCTGGGCCACCTCTGAGTACTATAACACACCTGTCAGGATCATCGTCATCCTGCAGGAGTTCTGCAACCAAATCATCGAGATGGTAACCCTCCCCTGGCCCCCCGGGTCCCCTTCCTCCGCTCCTGGCTGGGGCCCTTCCCCGGTTCACTGTTCTCCTGCTGCCCGTGTTCCCCAGCAGTTTGAGCACAGGCCAAGATGTCGGCGCAAGCCTTTTCAGGCCCCGAGCCGAGATGGAGCCCTCCTCGAGGCTACCTAAGTTCTTCTAGGGAGAGCACTGGGGGAGAAGAAAGGGAAGACGGGGACGGAGCAGGAGGTCTGCCCCAAGAGTCCCCGTACCCCGAGACCAGTCCAGTGCTTTGTGGGTGTGTCTAACCCCACATCGAGCCACCTTCTGTCTCCCTTAGCAGAGACTTTCTTTACTTCTTCCCATTCATAAGCACCTACTAGCCGGCCACGGTGTTTGAGCTGAAGGGCTGTATCCCCTGGGCCACCTCTGTGTATTAAAACCGTGCTGTGACCCCATCCTCACGACCAGAAGGGCACTGGGGTCCCCTGTCCCTGGAGGGCCTGTCATCCTCTGCGACGCCCGTCCGTGATGCTGCAGCCTTGGCAAAGGAGGAGGGGCTGAGGAGGGGCAGGCAGCTCGGTCCCCTAAAAACGGTCCAGCGGTGGGCGGCCAGGAGGGGTTACTTCGGACATCCACACGTCAGAACAGATCGCGGCTCCGGCAGGCGGCGTGCCTGGACGTTACCCCGAATGGCTTGTCAGAGCTTTCAATGTCTGTCTGCTCTCTTGCCCAGACACGGACCTTCCTGAGCCCGGAAGAGGTGCTGAAGGGCCTGCAAGGCGAAATCGAGGAAGTCCTGAGCGGCATCTCCCTGGCCGTGCACGTGCTGAAGGAGCTCTACCAGACGTACGACTTCTGCTGCACGAACATGAAGCTTTTCTTTAAGGTAGCCCTTCCATGCAGGGCGAGGGCCAGGGCGAGACACGAGCGAGTTCATATGGGCCCCGACGTTTGAGAAAGTGGGGACATTTGAAGCAAACGCCGCCTCGTCTCTCTTTCTTTCCTCTAAGGACAAAGAGCCCGTGCCTTGGGAGTTCCCTTCTTCTCTTGCCTTTTCCAGGATGAATTCCTTCTCCCACCGCATCCAGACCATTGAGGTAAAAACAGAACTGGGTGCATCTTGACCTCCACTTCCCAGACTGCTCCTACCCTAGGACACCCGCAGCATCCATCCCTACCCCCCTGGACAATAATCCCCCAGGCAGAAAAAATAAGTCAGGCCCAAACATCTGTTATGGGGAAACCAAGGCTTTGCAGCAGCTTCCACCATGCCCAGAGCTGTTAGCCAAGAGTAGAAATGACCCACTTTGGGTGCTGCTCCCCTTATCTCATGCCTTCTGTCATGAGCAGGTTACTGATAAGTTTAAACCACTGCGTTCAGGACGCCTGGGGGCCAACAGCAGTTACTTAGTGGGACTCGATTATTACAAATGGAGACTTATGAAGGCCCGGGTGTAAGCACCATGTGGATACACAGAGTGACACACAGCAGATAAAACCTTAAGAATGGTGCATGGCCCAGCCCGGTGACTCACACCTGTAATCCCAGAACTCTGGTGGGCCGAGGAGGGAGGATCACTTGAGCTCAGAACTTTGAGGCTGCAGTGAGCCATGATCACGCCGCTGCACTCCAGCCTGGGTGCCAAAGTGAGACCCTGTTTTAACAAAAAAGCTTCTGTGGGGGCTCTGGAGAGAAGAGAGGGATCAAGACAGCGTAGGGCAAGAAAGTTTTGCCTTTTGTATCTTCTGCATGGTGTAATTTTTCAAAACTTTGTGCACATATAACTGTGTATATAACTCATATCCTTAAAAGGGGGGAAAGTCATCCTGGAACCGTAAGGCATTGCCTTTAGAGCGGACACCATTGTCGGCAGCTTGGGGGAGGCTCGTCCAATTCTCGTCTACACCTCCTGGCGGACAGGGAGGGAGGCCCGCTCAGGAGTTCAAAATTGCAGTCAGAGTGCGGACTCAGGCCTGAAATCTCGCAGACTGAGAACGTGGAGGGTTGCAGTCACTTTTCTGGACAAGGAGCTGTGATTCCCACATGACAGATTCCTGAATCAGAAGGAAGATTCTGGGCAGGAGGGGACTTTGGAGGTGGAGGAAATGGCTTTGCTGTCCACCCCCTGACAACAGGCCATGTCAGCCTCGTCTGTAGCCTCCGTGTCGGGTGGAAAAGCCAAGAGCTCCCGGCCCTCAGTGCCTGTGCTTCTCCTTGGGGTGGTGGTGGTGTGTGGCCTGATGCTTCTGGACCTGGGAGAATGGCACCCACCTCAGCACCAGTTTAGGGGAGTGATGTCAAGTTCACGGGAAGATTTCCAGTCTAAACTCTGCCTGCACCGTGCCTGGTACATGCAGGGGCACAGAAGACCGTCCGTGGAGCCTTGGAGACCTCGTTTGGGAAACAAGAACCGCACACACAGAACCAGCTAATGGGATGGGCCTGAACGTGACTAAATGCCAGCCATGCAGATGGCAGACCAGGCCTCTGGGAAGGGAATGCATTGCTGTGGGGCAAAGAATGCTATGGGGCAAAATAGGGAGCACTTCAGGGAGAGGGGGCATGAGCCACACCTGTGAGGAAGCAGAATTTCTACACATGTGTCCATCCAGGCATCCCAGCCACTTTCTTCTTGGATCACCTTCAGGACATGGCGCTCTGCATAGGATGGTCTTCCAGGTAGTAGCGAATTTAAAGCTTAGCAAGAGCATAGAAATCTTCACCATTGCAACCACTTCCCACAGCAGAGAAAACGGAGGTCCCAGCAGAGTATGATTTATTTAGAGATATGGTTTGGCCAGTCTAGGGTCAGGACAGGATCCCAAACTTGACCCTCTCCAGCTCCTCGTCATTCACACCTCATAGGTAATTCAGAGTCCTTCCTTCCATCCCCTCTTTCTGCAGGCAATGGGACGTCTGCTTGAAGAACGGCACGGACACAGGGTGTCCTCCCACCCCCCCCCCCACCCCCACCCCCACCTTCACCCCCACGGTGGTGTCTCCTGGGGACAGGTTGCTCTCCAGCCCCTCCTGCCTGGGGTCAGAGCTAGTTTTGTAACTGGACCCGTGAGTTTGGTTGTGAAGATGAATTGACTGTTTTTCTCCTCCTCTAGGAACTCTATAAAACAGCGATTGAGTTTCTGAAGCTGGAGAAAATCGAGCTTGGGGGCGTGCGTGGGAACCTCCTCGGGAACCTGGTGACCCAGATCTATGACGAGGTCTTTGAGCTGGTGAAGGTTTTTGCCGACTGCAAATATGACCCCTTGGACCCTGGAGACTCGGTAGGTCCTCGGGCAGGGTTGGATGAGCCGAACTCGGTGAGAACAGCAGCAGCCTCAGTACCAGCTTAGGGGAGTGATGGGAGGGCACACGGAGGAAGCAGGTGCTGGGCGATCCCAACACTTTGAAAACTTTAGAGCAGTCCCCGCAATAGTGAGCACATTGAGCTGCGCCTCAGTCCCATGGGAGTTCTCTCAGCAGGGGCGGGGGCTGGAGAGGGTGCCCTTGGCTGGCTTTGCACGCTGATTACGGGGTTGACATTTCCATTTGCCTTTAGAATTTTGACCGTGATTATGCTGATTTTGAGATCAAAATCCAAGACCTGGATAGGAGGCTGGCCACGATCTTTTGCCAAGGATTTGAGGACTACAGCTCTATTGAGTCCTCTGCAAAGGTAAGCGTGCCGTGGGGACTCAGGCTGATCTGGGGCCTGGTGCCTTGGCACTGCATTCATGTCCAGAACGATCCTGGAGACCATTTCATCCTCTCCATGTAGAGCTGATGCCCAGGGAGGGAGGGTCCTTTCTCCTGTGCCTCGGAGTCAGTCAGCAGTGAACACCCCGTGTAGCTCCTGATGGTTCTTACTGCCACATCTTAGAGGAAGAGGAGCAAGTGAGCGTGAGATGACATTTTACTGATACTTCTTAACGCTCACTAAGAGAAAAGGGGACTATTTATTCTTGATTCGGTTTTCCCACTACTCGAAAGGAGTGAAAGTTACAGAGGTAAAGTTGGTGTAAAAATAAAATTCATGCAGATTTTGGCCCACTGAGCTGAATTTATACAATGCCTTCGTCCATGCAGGCCACTATAACAGATTGCTGTAGACCGAGTGGCTTAAACAACATATCTTTCATTTCTGTCAGTTCTGGAGGCTGGGAGGTCCAGCAGACTCGGTGTCTGGTGAGGGTCTACTTCCGTTCCTAGATGGCCATCTTTTCATTTGGTCCTTACATGGCAGAAGGGACAAGGGAGGTCTCTGGGGTCTCTATTTTTAGTTTTAAGGGGTTTTTGTTTGTTAGTTTGTTTTTTAAGACGGAGTCTTGCTCTGTTGCCCAGGCTGGAGTGCAGTGGTGCAATCCCAGCTCACTGCAATCTCCACCTCCTGGGTTCAAGCGATTCTCCTGTCTCAGCCTCCCTAGTAGCTGGAATTATAGGCACATGCCACCACACCTGGCTAATTTTTGTGTTTTTACTAGAGATGGGGTTTTGCCATGCTGGGCTGGTCTCGAACCCCTGACCTTAGGTGATCCACTCACCTTGGCCTCCCAAAGTGATGGGATGACAGGCGTGAACTACCACGCCTGGCCTAGTTTTTATTTCTGTAGAGACAAGGTTTTGCTGTGTTGCCCAGGCCCGTGAGTTCTGGGCTTTACTGTTTCCAGGGCTCCTGATCTGAACCGCTGGGCCAGACCAGCTCCCATGACTGTGAAGGCAACCGGGTTGGCTTGGGCAACCTGGGCTGGTGGTCATCTTTCAGGGGATGTCAGGGCTGAGATTCCTGAGGACAAAGATCTCTCCCCCACAAATGTCAGGATGTTCCTTTGCCCTTTTGAACACTCTTGCAAAAATGCAAATATATGGGAATTTGAAGCTCCGCAAATTAAGGATCAAGTAAGTCTTGGATCAAGTTGGTGTTCTAGGCAAAATAATGAATGCAAATTAATACAGCACTGCCTTGCTGTGGTTGAAAAAATTATTCAATTATACTTGTTGAAGCAAGATGAGGCTGACTTGATTTGGATCTTATTCACGATTTATACCGTCACAATAGATACAGGCATAGGGAGTGCGACGGAGCTCCACTTTGAATACACTGCAGGTAAGTGGGAATTTCCGGCAAAGGAGCAGGGTGGGGGTCAGTGGATGGAAAAATACTTAGAGGTGACATCAGGGGTTGGGGGGGATTCTGGCTAAACCAACTTCAAGATTCTAGCTGGAGGCAGGTTAGGATAATCAGACATCCTCTGGGGGATGGTAGAGGATGGAGACCCTGATGAGAATCTTTGGCCAAGCAAAGAATCTTTGTCAATGTTCCCTTCCTCAGAAGGCTCTTCCCCAGGTAGCTGCATCCCTGGTTTGCAGGGTCCTCACTTCCTTCCTTCTATTCAAATGCCCCCCAGACTGCATTTGTTCCTCGCTGGCTCTGTTCTGCAGAGGCGGGGTTGGGTTTCTTCCAGGACCTCCTGCTCATCACAGGGTAGGGGCTCCCGAGGGCTCACAAAGCAGAACTCACCAACCCAGCTCCCTCCCCACTGCTGGATCCCCCAGCAGTGGGGGATTCTATTCAAATGCCCCCAGCAGCCTGCCTTCCCTTCTCAGCAACGGCCCTCCCTCATCTCATATTCAATTAGGTACTAATGTCTGTGTGTTCCTTGTCTTCCCAACTAGAAGGTAACCCCCCTGAGGGCAGGCACTGGATTTGCGTTCCCTTAGAACTGAGCCTAGCCCAGGGCAGGCGCTTTTGAATATTTCCTGCAGTGCAGAGCTGGCTCTTGCCAAGGGAGGCTGGTTGCTCTGGATGTTGTTAGAAGGTAGTTTCACTCTAGCGTAAGCCTTCCACGTGGAGCCCCGGAAGGATAACACAAAAGCGTTTGGGGCTGCCCCAGCACAGAAGGGTCCCGATGGAGCCAATTCTTTCATTTGGAAACCTCACTTTTGGGTCTCTAAAATTAAAGATGGGGCACAGGCGCGTGGCCTGGGTGGGCGGGCAGGCAGCTGACTTCTGCAGCTCCTGCACCCCTAATGCCGGCTCCACAGGGGAGTGCTGTGACTCCCCACTTCTG
This sequence comes from Piliocolobus tephrosceles, assembly GCF_002776525.5. NCBI lineage: Eukaryota > Metazoa > Chordata > Mammalia > Primates > Cercopithecidae > Piliocolobus > Piliocolobus tephrosceles. Next base: position 72,338,086 of record NC_045449.1, on the reverse strand, counting down.
TGCCAATGAGGAAAATCAGAAAAATTAAGTAACTGGTCACCCGGCCAGGGCCAGACGAGTCCCCAGAGTCTCCCTGGCCCCAACATGGAGATTCCGCCCCCTACATCTAGTTTGGAACAAGGGAAAGAGCAGATAAGGACCAGCGTATGGGTCTGGGCTGAACCTCCACCAGAGTTCACTGGGGGATCCAGCAGTCGGGAGGGAGCTGGGTTGGCGAGTTCTGCTTTGTGAGCCCTCGGGAGCCCTACCTAGGCCCCTACCCTGTGAGGAGCAGGAGGTCCTGGAAGAAACCCAACCCCGCCTCTGCAGAACAGAGCCAGCGAGGAACAAATGCAGTCATCCCACCCCAGGCTTTCCCCTCCGCATCCCCGGCCACTGTTAGGGTCAAGTCAAGACGGGCTTTTGTGCTCTAAAAGAAAGAGTCTTTTAAAAAACGTTTTCACGGTATGTTTATGCTCGATTTAAAACAAAGGGGAGGGTGGGGAGAAATAACTCTTGTAACCCATTTCCATCGCCATCTGTTCGCTTTTCTCTTTGACCTGAGAACATTCCCCC
>NC_045449.1:72269554-72337431 GCF_002776525.5 Piliocolobus tephrosceles | reverse complement strand
CCCCCCCCCCCCCCCCCCCCCCCCCCGCACCTCGGTTTGACCGCCCTTTGCTCTAATTACAGTAGGCCCCTGGGGTTTCTCTCCCTCCTGTCCCTTCCATCCCCTGCCTCTTCCGGACTTAGTTCTCATTATCAGCAACTCACAGCCAGGAACGTTCTAGAGCAATTTTCCACATGATCTTCTCTTGGCAGAAAATAGAATTCGCTTCCTTTCCAAAAGTCATTAAGCCAAAAACTATATAAACACGAAAAGGAGGAGAGAGAAATGGGAAGAGAGAGAGAGAGAAAAAAATGCTGGGACAGGATGATCATAAACCATTAAGAGGAACATTTTTTTTCCCAACTGCCCCATGTCAATGCTTTGAACAAGTGAAACTGGTGACCTCATACGTCAGCAGGCGACTGTGGAGGAAGCGGGTAGCTGGCAGGACACCAGCGTTTCCGTGTCTGCCTCAGAGTCCACAGCTGCTCCATTTGTACAACCCACGGTACAAATAGGTCCAAGGGTGACAATTTTTTTTTTAAGTCCAGGAGAAATCAGAATTTGGGTCAGGAAGGTTTGAACAATTTTGAAAAATACAATTATTTTAAAAATAGCTGCAGTCTTGCATTTGGGAAATCTGTACTTTTTGGGACCTGAAAAATCTCCCTTTCTTTGCGGTCATGTTTTGGTCTTTCCTCCAGCGGCCATTTCTAGGGACAGTGGTCACATTTCTCAGACCCAAGTCTGGGGCAAGTCTGAGACTCAGGCTCGCCGCAGCAGGTCTGGCCCCACTGGGCGCAAATGATGGTAGCCCTAGGAAACTCGCACGGATTTCCCACTCATACCCAGCGCTTGGGGACCCTGTTTCATGTGAGATTGTCTTCCCTGTCTCTCGTCCCCTACCCACTTGGTCTGACCCCCAGAGCTTTTTCAGAGCAAAACACATTTCCTGATGGTGGTTTTCTTGCCTGAGCTGCCCCTGAGAGCGGCAGTGCTCTTCCTAAGAGGAATAATTCTTGTGACTAAAACATTTCCCCATTTATCTTTATCAGAGTAGAAGCCCGGGTATATAAATGCAACATTATGGCTATTTTTAAATTGTTTACTTGGAGTTGTTTTGGGTTTGTTGTTTCTGGAGACAGGGTCTCACTCTGTTGTCCAAGCTGGGGTGCAGTGGTGCAATCTTGGCTCACTGCAGCCTTGACCTCTAGGGCTCAAGTGATCCTCCCATCTCAGCCTCCTGAGTAGCTGGAACTCTAAGGGTACACCCAAAAGAATACAAAAACTGGACCCAGCTAGTTTCATGTGTTCTTTGTAATTTTTTTTTTTTTTTTTTTTTTTTTTTTTTTTTGTAGAAACAGGATTTTGCTATGTCACCCAGGCTGATCTCGAACTCCTGGGCTCAAGTGATCCTCCCATCTCAGCCTCCTGAGTAGCTGAAATTATAAGAGTACACCCAAAAGAATACAAAAACTGGACCCAGCTAGTTTCATGTATTCTCTGTATGTTTCGTTGTAGAAACAGGATTTTGCTATGTCACCCAGGCTAGTCTCGAACTCCTGGGCTCAAGTGATCCTGCTGCCTCAGCCCGCCCCCCAAAGTGTTGGGATTACAGGCGTAAGCCATGGTACTCAGCCTATTCTTTAATTGCTTGAATCTTCCTCACCAGAATTCTGATTTTTCCTGGGCTTAGAAAAAACTCTCGTAGGTCTTGGACTTATTTGTCCTGTGGGATTACAAGTCGAGTATTTGCAGACTCGGCCTAAGTCAATGGGAAAAGCACAGAGGCACCCGCTGAGTCAGTTGACACACACAGTAAGGTTCCGACGGATTCTTTTGTTTTGGCAAGGTGCACATTCCCTCGCTTCTGAAGGCTGGCCCTGCTCGTTCTGTCCACAGCCACAGGCTGGGGAAGGGGAGTGGACTCAGGCGCAGAGGCCCCCTTCTCCTTTCTCCCCAGCTCCTGTACATGTGTGGGGGCCTCCTGGAGCGGCCCCTGATTCTTGCCGAGGTGGTGCCCAGGTATTCAGTCATGCTGGAGCTGTTTGACGCTGAGCTGGACAACGCCAAGATCTTGTATGATGCCCAGATGGCAGCCTCCGAGGAGGGCAACATTCCCCTGATCCACAAAAACATGCCTCCCGTGGCCGGGCAGCTCAAGTGGAGCCTGGAGTTGCAGGAGAGGCTGGAGGTGTCCATGAAACACCTGAAGCACATCGAACACCCGTGAGTCACAGCCCTGGCCAGGGGCAGGCAGGGGCGGGTACCCCGCCTCCATGGCGCGGGAGAGCGAGAGGGACTTTCCCATCCCTGAGCCGGACCACCCCTCCTGTCGACCAGACCATCACCTCCCAGAGCAAAAACCCAGAGGTAGACCCTGTCCGGTCCTCCCTCCTCCCCCTGAACGCCTTCTCGGTCGGAGTGCTCAGGGGGAATCTGGCTGGTCCCCGCCCTTGCCTACCAGCCTGGTAGACATGAAGGCCACCCAGCAGGAACAGGCAGGGGCTGTGTGTGTATGCAGTCGGCTGAGCCACTGTTGCGTGCACTTGGCTGAGGCTCCCAGACAGCCAGGGGCCAGAGAGGCTTCATGGTGGACACAGGGACTGCTGCAGGGGAGGCCTGGCTGGAGGTCTTGGCCTGGGGAGGCCGGTGCAGCTGACCGGGCAGTGGGGAGGCTTTTATGCAGTCATTGGGGGGGCATATTTGCTTTCATCTGTTTGACCCCAGGTTGGAAGGGAGAATGAAAGTTGGAGAGGGGCTGGCAGTCATTCATCCAGGCCTGGTGGTCGGGAGCTGGTTGCTGCGTGGGTTTTATTTTGGCCTCCTGGGCCAGTGGCTGCAGACTACAGGTCCGAGTTCCGTTTGAACATTTGGTCTGGCCACTGCTTGTTTGCATATTCATTCTGTGAGCCTTGAGTAAATGGGTGGCTGGCCACTTCGGCACCCCAGATCAGGCAGCAGCAATGGGACACACCGAAGACACCCCACAGGAGATGTCCAGTGGGGCCTCACCTTCTCACTCTGATTCCAGGGTCATGTCTGGAGCGGAGGCCAAGTTGACTTATCAGAAGTATGACGAGATGATGGAGCTGCTGAGGTCCCACCGCGAGAAGATCTACCAGCAGTGGGTGGTGAGCGTGGACCAGGACTGCCACTTCAACCTGGGGCAGCCGCTAATTCTGCGGGACGCCTCCAGCAACCTCATCCATGTCAACTTCAGCAAAGCGGTGGGTGCCAGGAGTGGGCACCCGTCAAAGGCTCCTTGGGAGCTGGGGGCAGGCCCTGACAAGGTTCCCTCAGTGCGGATTTATGGTGGTCGATGTTTATATCACAGTTAGCCTAAAGCTTCACTTTTTAAGTATGTCCAGGGTGTATTTAAGACATGAGGCAAAGCAGAAGCAATTTTGACAGTAGCTTCAATGAGTATCTTCTTGAAAACGTTCATGTGATCCCAAGAAGAAACATCAATTTGAAATTGGGAGGAAGGAAAGTATTTGCCGAATCTATGCAAATGTGCTGGCTGGTCAAGCCAGGCACGCTGGAGAGAATTCACACTTGTGGGCTTTGGGATGTGGGTTCCATGGCTAAAACTCAGGAAGTTCAGAAGAACAATGGATGGAACCCTATTCCCACAATCACAGCCCCAGAGCTGCCCAACCTACACGCGGCAAGGCAGGGAAACCAGAGATGCGGCTCTTCTTTGGAAATCTTCCCATTCACTAACATTGGTTCTTTCATTCACTGAATACTTACTGAGTACCTACTATGTGTGTGTGCTTGGGATAAATGAGTGAGCCAGAGATTCAGAGATCTGTCTGTCCTGCCCTCCTGGAGCCGACCTCCCGGCAGGAGGGCGGGGAGGATGATCAGTTAGCATTCACGAGGGAGTCAAGCATGTGATACTGTAGAAGGTGCAGTAGGTTCCACAGAAGGAAGAGCAGGAAGAGTAGGTTAAGAAAATCAATAGAGCAGGTGGAAGGGGCAGGTGCAAGTTTAGATGTGAGCAGAGACTTGTGGGAGGTCAGAGTGCCACTGAGCAGAGATGGAAGGGACAGCCTTGCAGCAGAGCACACAGCTAAATGCCAGGAGGCACACGAGAGCCTGGTGAGGTCCAGGAGCAGCAAGTAGGCCAGTGGGGTGGGGGAGTGGGCAAAGGGGAGGTCATAGGAGAAGAGGTGAGAGGTGATGAGGAAGGGCCCCATGGGCCACAGAGGGACTTGGGGTTGGTTTGAGCAAAATGGCAGCCCCTGCAGGGTTTCAGGCAGAGGAGTGCTGCGATTAGATTTCTACTTGTAAAGGACCCTTCTCCATGCTGTGAGGTGTGTAGATTGAAGGGAGCTGGGGCTGGGGGAAACTGTAGGAAAATCAGGAGCCTCTTGCCACAATCCAGGCAAGAGATGACAGCTGGGAGGTGGTGGCTGGAACCAGAGTGGCAGCAGTGAAGGTGGTGGTGAGCTCCTGGACTTGATCATAATGCCGTGGAGACTCCTAGTGGGTTGGAAATGGAGCGCGATTGGAAGAGGGGAGTCAGTCCCAGTGTTTTGGGGTCAGGTGAGTAGACGGGTAAAATTGCCATCAGCCAAGAGGGCAGGTGGTGCTAGGCCACAGGGGACGATGGGCTGCTCTGCTTTGGCCTCGTTGGGTGTGAGATGTCACCTGGACATCCAAACAGAGGAGCTGAGTAGGCGGGTGGATACAGAAGTCCGGAAGTCACGAGAGAGACTGGGGTTAGAGACATACATTTGGGAGCCAGCCACACAGAGATGGTACTTGTAGCTGTGACACTGGATGGCATCACACCTCATTCAGTGGAGATGACAAATGGGCTGGCTGGTCAAGGCAGCTATGATGTTGGATGACATCACACCTCACACAACTGAGAGTAAATTGAGAAGGACCAAGCTCTATGGCTCCCCATCATGGACATCTTGAGATAATCAAAAAAGACTAATAATGGTGACCAGGAATGTGTAGTGTCCTGGAAGCCAGGAGGACACTGTGTGCCCAGGAGGAAAGAGTGCCAGCTGCTGGGGATCCCATGAGATGAGGCCCATGATGTGACCAGGGGATTCAGCAACATGGAGCTTATCTCAACTTTGAGAATAGCTTTGTGGCCAGAAGCACTGTTGGAAGGGATGTCCCTGTTGTTGATCTCTTGGGTCATAACCAGGTGAAAGGAGAGAGAAAAGGGCAGGTTAGATCCTAAGGAGGACACAAGTGAAGACCCGAAGTCACTCGAAATCTCCTGGGGGTAGTAGGTAGGAGAGGACAGAGATAAGAAAATTAGGATGATGTCAGCCTCCCATGGTGATGATGAGGTCATCTACCTATAATGATGACGTCATCCACCCATGAGGATAATGTCACCCACCCATGGTGATGACGATGATGTCATCCACCTGCGATGATGGTGTCATCCAACTGCGAGGATGATGTCATCCACCCATGAGGGTGACTTCATCCACCCATGAGGATGATGTCAGTGCTTTCTGTCTCAGGATCAGCCAACAGGGTGAAAACGTCCTGGTCCTGCCAGCAACCACTGCCTCTCACCAACTTTGAGATCCCCCAGGCTGTCAAAACATCCCAGGGCAGATGCTCATTTCTGTTGATTGAACATGGCACTGTTGACATGACCTGCTGACATGTTCTTTGATCTTCATTTATCATTTAGTTGGTGGCAGTTCTGAGAGAAGTCAAGTATTTGAATTTCCAGCAACAGAAAGAGATTCCAGACAGTGCAGAGAGTCTGTTCTCAGAGAACGAAACTTTCCGGAAGTTTGTGGGCAACCTGGAGCTGATCGTTGGCTGGTATAATGAGGTGAGCTGGTGCTCCCCATGCAGCTTGGTTTTCTTCTGGTTTTTTGTCAAGTTTCAGTTCTCGTGTTTCAGAGATGTGGCTCTTTGTGGGAAATCTTCCCATTCACTCAAATTCATTCTTTCGTTCACTTGCATACTTACTGAATACCTGCTATGTGTATGTGCTTGGGATAAATGAGTGAGCCAGAGAGTCAGAGATCTCTGTCCTGGTCTCCTGTTCCACTTGGAGACCTTACACCAGCAGTTGTTGTCACCCAACAACTGCTGATGTAAGATCTCCAAGTGGAACAGAATTAAATGAGTGTGTTTTAATATTCAAACATGGTTCAAGCCAGTCTTCATTATTCCTGCAAATAGCAGCAGCAAAGATAGTGGTGACTCAGAACAGCTGGTGATGGATATTTTATTTCCACTGGGCTTTGGTTTATGTTACATGATTTTTATTTATTTTGAGACAGTCTCATGCTGTCGCCCAGGCTGGAGTGCAGTGGCATAATCTCGGCTCACTACAACCTCCGCCTCCCAAGTTCAAGCGATTCTCCTGGCTCAGCCTCCTGAGTAGCTGGGACTACAGGCATGTACCATCACTCCCAGCTATTTTTTTCTATTTAAATAGAAAAAAAGATTTTGGCCGGGCGCGGTGGCTCAAGCTTGTAATCCCAGCACTTTGGGAGGCCGAGACGGGTGGATCACCAGGTCAGGAGATCGAGACCATCCTGGCCTACACGGTGAAACCCCGTCTCTACTAAAAAATACAAAAAACTAGCGGGGCGAGGTGGCGGTCGCCTGTAGTCCCAGCTACTCGGGAGGCTGAGCCAGGAGAATGGCGTGAACCCGGGAGGCGGAGCTTGCAGTGAGCCGAGATTGCGCCACTGCACTCCAGCCTGGGCCACAGAGCGAGACTCCGTCTCAAAAAAAAATAAAATAAAAATAAAAAAAGATTTTGAGCTTTCGATTTATGACCAAGGGAAAAGGTCTGAGCCCAGAAATGCTCAGTGATCCACATGTATTTCTTTGGCTTAGAATCATAAAAAGATACCAAACATAGAAAGTTTGGGATTATATACCGAGGATTTATGTATTAAAAGTAATGGCAAAGACGGCAGTTACTTTTGAACCAACATATACACGGTTGATTCTCAACTAGCTAAGGTATGGGCTCGAAAGAGGAATACTATAACATAAAAACAGTAGCTGTGTACATAAATCCTCAGTGATAAAAGTCATTCTAAAAGTTGGACTGTCCTGAAATATGATTTCCAAACAAAAAAACATGAATCATCATTGGCTCGGTTGGGGTAGTAGGCTGTTATCATATTGCTATAAAGAAATACTTGATACCTGTAATCCTAGCACTTGGGGAGGCCGAGGCAGGTGGATCACCTGAGGTCAGGAGTTCAAGACCAGCCTGGCCAACACAGTGAAACCCCTGTGTCTACTAAAAATACAAGTATTAGCTGGGTGTGGTGGTGGGTGCCTGTAGTCCCAGCTACTGGGGAGGCTGAGGCAGGAGAATCGCTTGAGCTCAGGAGGCGGAGGTTGCAGTGAGCCAAGATCATGCCACTGTACTCCAGCGTGGGCAACAGAGCAAGACTCCATCTCAAAAAAAAAAAAAAAAAAAAAAAAAAACCAAAGCCTGAGGCTGGGCAATTTATGAAGAAAAGAGATTGAATTGGTTCATGGCTCCGCAGGCTGTACAGGAAGCATAGTGGCTTCTGCTTCCTGGGGGAACCTCAGGAAACTTGGAATCATGGTGGAAGGTAAAGGGGAAGCAGGCACGCCGCTTGGCAGGAGCTGGGATAAAGAGAGAAGTGGGGGAGGTGCTGTACCTGTTTAAAAACGAGATTGCACGAGAATTCGTTCACTGTCCCAAGAACGGCATCGAGGGGATGGTGCTAAACCATTCATGAGATCCTCGTCCCCAGGATCCAGTCTTCTCCCACTAGGCCCCACCTCCAACACTGGGGATTATAATTCAACATGAGACCTGAGTGGCAACACACATCCAAACCGTATTAGCTGGTGTTGAGGAATAAAAGTCTTTACCAGAGAACAATTTAAAATCTGGTTGGACTGGGAACAAAACCGGTAACCTCTGTTTTGCAGATAAAGACTACAGTGAAGGCAGTAGAATTTCTACTAATAAAGTCAGAATTGGAAGCAATCGATGTCAAATTACTGAGCGCTGAAACGACATTATTCTGGAATGGCGAAGGTACGGAGGCCACATTCCTCCCACCTTGGGTTAAACTTGCGGGTCCAACCTGCCCAGCATCTGTCCTCAAACACCACTGGAGTGGCCACTTCTGCCTCCTGGCTGCATGGATCTGCTTTAACTGCAAGGGGGCTCAAAGATAGTTATCTCCACCTGCTTGCCCAGGCCAAAAATAACAAAAATCAAACCAAAAAAAGAGAAAAAGCCCATCTGTGTCACTTACAAATGAAATCCAGCGAAGACTCCCTGGAAACTGCCAAGGGGTTCCAAGGTTCCCAAACTGGGTTTGCTGGAGGCCCGGTTTCTACTGTTGGTTTAGCAAGCATGCACAGAGCATGCACAGCTGGTGAGCACAGCCAGTGCACATCTTGGCTAACTCAGGGCAGATGTCAGGAAAGTAGAAAGAAGTGTAGTCACAAGCACCTCCTTCCCTTCCTTCTACCCCTGGACGAGGCAGAAGGCCCCCGAACCCCTGGCCCCATCTCTGAGTCTCCCAGAGGTGGAAGCTTTTAACATGAGGAGTCTGGGGCTCCTACGTGGGGTGAAGGGTCCACATATTCTCCAAACCCTATGTCTAAAGGGATACTGTATTTGTGATTCCTTGGTATTTCTTTTTTTTTTTTTTTTTTTTTTTGAGACAGAGTCTCACTCTGTCACTCAGGCTGGAGTGCAGTGGCCGGATCTCAGCTCACTGCAAGCCCCGCCTCCCGGGTTTACTCCATTCTCCTGCCTCAGCCTCCTGAGTAGCTGGGATTACAGGCGCCTGCCACCTCGCCCGGCTAGTTTTTTGTATTTTTTTATTTTTTAATAGAGACGGGGTTTCACTGGGTTAGCCAGGAGGGTCTCGATCTCCTGACCTCGTGATCCGCCCGTCTCAGCCTCCCAAAGTGCTGGGATTACAGGCTTGAGCCACCGCGCCGGGCCGATTCCTTGGTATTTCATTTCAGAGAACACTCAACAATTTCTTCTGGGAATCGTGTTCCAGAATAGGAGGAGTGTTTTCCCAGGGCTGTCTCGTAGTGATGAGTGTTAAGCCAACCCAAGAAAAGTTTTCATCCTGCTGAATTGTTCTTTTCTTTTTTTTTGTTTTTTTCCCTAAGACGGAGTCTCACTCTTTTGCCAGGCTGGAGTGCAGTGACATGATCTCGGCTCGCTGCAACCTCTGCCTCAGCCTCCCGAGTAGCTGGGAGTACAGACACCTGCCACTACGCCTGGCTAATTTTTTGTATTTTTAGTAAAGATGACGTTTCACCATGCTGGCCAGGCTGGTCTCGAATACCTGACCTCGTGATTTGCCTGTCTTGGCCTCCCAAAGTGCTGAGATTACAGGCGTGAGTCACCGCGCCCAGCCTGAATCGTTCATTTCATAAGATTCCTTTACACTTCCATTTTAGGTGTGTTTCAGTACATTCAAGAGGTGCGAGAAATTCTGCACAACTTGCAGAACAGGATGCAAAAGGCAAAACAAAATGTAGAAGGAATTTCACAGGCTATGAAGGTAAGCAAGGGGCAGAGCACAGAGCGGGGCTTTGTGGGGGCCTGGGGCTGCCCTGGGGCAAACCAGCCTGCATAGAGGCCCATGGAAAGTGCTGTGATGTGCGGGGGGCAGTGGGAGCTGCCATGCAGTGCTCTCCACCGGTAGGATGATATCAGAGTGGTCCCAGGGCAGAAAGAGCCCAGTTGCTCTGTGGAATTCAGTTCTCCATTCTGCTGTGAGCTCTGCAAGGCCCCCTCTGTGCCAGGCCAGCGCCAGTAGCAAGGGGGGGAAAGAGATCTGACAAGACTCACCCCCACTGGGGAGAAGCCCATTGCTCAGTACAGAAGCAGTACAGTTCTAACTCAAGTTCCTTCCAGAGCACTGGGGGAATCCTTCATTAGTCTTCTGGGTGGTCTGGTCTGTCACTGATGCTCTAATGTGCAAAAACACTTACAGCAATATATCCAAAAGGAAGTTTTAAGAAATGTCTCCTCTTGTTAATTTGCAGTGTCTACTCTGCAACTCTATTTCTTTTCTTTCTTTTTTGTTTTTTCTTTGAGACAGAGTTTCACTCTGTTGCAGCTGGAGTGCAGTGGCATGATCTTGGGTCACTGCAACTCCACCTCCTGGGTTCTAGTGACTCTTAGTGTCTCAGCTTCCCCAGTAGCTAGGACTACAAGTGTGTGCCACCACGCTCAGCTAATTTTTTGTATTTTAAGTAGAGATGTGGTTCCACCATGTAGCCCAGGCTGATCTTGAACTCCTGAGCTCAGGCAATTTGTCTGTCTTGGCCTCCCAAAGTGCTAAGATTACAGGTGTGAGCTTCTGCACCTGGTTAACCCTATTTCATTTTTAAATGATCATGTTTAAGCTATATTTCTCTATCAACATATCAAAATGACATCATCATGATGCCCCACCCACCCTGCTCCGTTTAACCACCCGCTACAATTGGACTTCAGATTACATAGTATTCCACCACTTCCCTCCCCAACCTCCCCACAAACCCTTGAGTAGAGATCATTTAGAATTTCTGAGAAGAGCAAACAATTGGAAAAGAAAATGGTTCAAACTCAGTCCATCAGAGCTGGAATAAATAATTCCTGTTTGGAGTTTGTGCATTGTCAGGCTGTGCCCTTAGCACTCAGGAGAACAGCAAAGGGGTGAGGACCAAAAGGAGGTTGTTCAAAGATCATGCACCATTTGAGAGGAGGAAGTCATTTGGTATCTCAGAAAAACACAGACCTATTGAAGCTATTCAGTTAGTAAACCTAAGACTTTTTTTCTTAAATTAAAAAGGCCATGACATCTACGAAATAACAACAGAATGAGAACTAAGAACAGAATGAGAGGAAAGCAGAGAAGTGAAAGGACATGGCTAAGAAAATCAAAACTGCAAAAGAAGAATTAAAATATACTGAAGCACCAGTTAGACTAGAACTGGTGCTGTGTGACAGTAGATATATTAAATAGAGGACAATTTTAGGAAATTGCTAATATGCAAAGGGAAATAACAATAGATAATGTGTAAGATGGAGAGGAATGACATAAAAATCATAGTTGTGACTAAAGAAATAATAGGCTGGGCATGGTGTCTCACACCTGTAATCCCAGCACTTTGGGAGGCCAAGGTGGGCGGATCACTTGAGGTCAGGAGTTCTAGACCAGCCTGGCCAACATGGCGAAACCCTGTCTCTACTAAAAATACAAAAAGGAGCCAGATGTGGTGGTATGCACCTATGATCCCAGCTACTAGAGAGGTTGAGGCAGGAGAATTGCTTGAACCTGGGAGGTGGAGGTTGCGGTGAGCTGAGGTCATACCACTGTACTCCAGCCTGGGCGACAGAGCAAGACTCTGTCTCAAAAAAAAAAAAAAAGTAGTGAACAAACATGTAATAGAAGAAAATTTTCTCAAGCTGGGGAGAAAAAAAATTGAAGCCCTGAGTGTGGAGGTCAATGTGGGTAACTGATTTCCAGGCCAGATTACATGTGTAGACATATTCTGACCAAAATTTTAAATCTCAAGGATACAGAACAATCTTCTACGTGTTTCTACCAAGCAGGTAGCCTTTTGACTTTACATAGATTTCCAGAACATGACGAAAATAGCCAGTCTTGAGAAAGGCTCCTGACAATTATCTGTGAATGCAATAGTAAAGTCATCCTCACACGTGCAGGGGCTTGGAAAAATACCATTTAGGTACCCTTCCTGAGAAACCTATTCCAGGATGTATTCCAGGACACCAATAGATCAACCACATTCTAGAGTACCAAGGAGAGAATTACCATTTAAATAGGACTAGCAATGAGCTTGGAACCAATTAAATATAAAGAGAGAAGTATATAAAGAGATAAATATGGTTGTGAAAGGTTACATTCCAAAGTCAAAAGTAATACTTGTAGAAAAATATAAATGGTAGAAACCATATCCATAGTGATAAATGTGATCGATAATTGGAAGTTAGGAGGATGAAAAAAGGTAGAGCAGGGAAGTTAACCATATCCTAAATTCCTAAACATGGATAATGGGAATCAAAAGCAATTTTTCCTTTTTTTTTTTTTTTTTTTTTGAGATGAAGTCTCGCTCTGTCACCTGGGCTGGAGAGCAATGGCACAATCTCGGCTCACTGCAACCTCTGCCTCCTGGGTTCAAGTGATTCTCCTGCCTCAGCCTCCCAAGTAGCTGGGATTACAGGCATGCGCCACCACGCCTGGCTAATTTTCGTATTTTTAGTAGAGATGGGGTTTCACCATGTTGGTGAGGCAGGTCTCAAATTCCTGGCCTCAGATGATCCATCCGCCTTGGTCTGCCAAAGTGCTGAGATTACAGGCGTGAGTCGCCACTCCCAGCTGCAATTTTTATTTCCAAAATTAGAGAAATATTTAAAAGATAGCTTTAATAAGCTTAATGGCAAGTACTAGCGGAATTATAAATAGGATTTCTCCTATCCAAATCACTAAAGAATATAAAAGCAAATAAGCTATAGTTTCTAAAGCAAAATACCACAACAAAGGGAAACAGAAAGCAGAAAGGATAAGACATGATAACAAAGGGCAAACATTATAGTATATATAAATTATTTAAAAGCAAAATATTTAGATTTGATTGTTTAAAAACGTAATTATATGCTACTTCCAAGAGATACCTGAAGCAAAATGGAAAGGTTGAAGACAAAATGATTGACAAGTAGGTGAAACCATATGAAACTTCCAATAATTGACCATTTTTGACCTTTAAAAGATGGCAGTTCTCACAGCTGAGCACAATGGCTCATGCCTGTAGTCCAAGCACTTTGGGAAGCCAAAGCAGGAGGATTGCTTGAACCCAGGGCCTTCCTATGTTGCTCAGGCTGGGCAACACCTGTGGTCCCAGCTATTCTGGAGGCTGAGATGGGAGGATCACTTGAGCCTGGGAGGATGAGGCTGTATGAGCCGAGATTGTGCCACTGCACTCCAGCCTGAGTGACAGAGCAAGACCTTGTTTCTAAGAAAGAAAAAAGCAATTTCAAATGGCAATCTTATTCACAGACATATATAGATCCTTGCATACATACATACACATATACAACAAAATATTAATCAGCAAAGAGCAACTCGGGGCAAAAATACATAGTTAGCTAAACATATATGATCAAGTAAAATCTATATAAAAGTTATAGTTGTCCTAAAATATCGTGTTCCCAATGAGAGTATGGTTAATATATCTATATAAATAAAAGCAAAATCTATTAGAAGACCTGAAAAATGGGCAGAATGCAAATGTAATGGGAAGCCTAACAGCGTTATTATACTGCCATGTACTGCACGTTTGTGACTCCCAAACATTCCTTTGTGGAAGCCCTAATCCCCACTGTGATGGGTCTCGGAGACACGGCCCTGGGGAGGCAGTTAGAACATGAGAATAGTGACATCATGAAGGCGATTGTGCCCTTATAGCAACAGGCACGAGAGAACTCACTCTGCCCCTCCACTATGTGAGGACACAGCAAGAAGGCGGCCATCGCCGTCGCCGTCTGCACACCAGGAAGAGAGCCCTCAGCTGGAACCAAACATGCCAGCACCTTGATCTCAGACTTCTAACCTCCAAACCTGGGAGAAATGTCTGTTGCTTAAGCCCCCTAGGATATGGTATTTTGATTATAGTAATCCAAGCCGACTAAAACATACACAAAACATGTTTTTTCTGACCGTGAAGCAATAAAACTGCTAATGAAAAACGGAAATCCTTCCAATAAGGTACACACAGAGGCTTAATCATATTATTTATGTTCACACAAAAGCATCAGTAGAAAAACTAAAAGTAGCCACATAAATAGCAAATACTGGACAGAGGAGGGAAGTGGGTAATCTAGTCTTCAATGTTCACACCGGAGTCACAAACAGTTGAGAAATGGCTGAATCGATGTAGAGTCTGTAAATGATCAGAGTGACAGGCAGCCATGAGAAGAAGGAAAGCTGAGGTTCCTTCATGTTTCCAGCTGGGAGATGGGATGGAGGATAGGGAGACATGGGTCAAAGACCTTTTTTTCTTTTGTCAAAAACTTTTCTTATTAGGTGTTTTGTTACCATATATGTATCACTTTAATGGGGATGTATAGGGAAAACAAAATCTAATGACAGATAACAGTAAAGTCCAGATCATAATTATAGGTGGCCACCACCTTTTTTTTTTTTTCTGTTTTCTTTTCTTTTTTTTTTTTTTTTTTTTTAGATGGAGTCTCTGTCACCCAGGCTGGAGTGCAGTGGCGTGATCTTGGCTCACTGCAAGCTCTGCCTCCCGGGTTCACGCCATTCTCCTGCCTCAGCCTCCCAAGTAGCTGGGACTACAGGCGCCCGCCATCACGCCCAGCTAATTTTTTGTATTTTTAGTAGAGACAGAGTTTCACCGTGTTAGCCAGAATGGTCTCGATCTCCTGACCTCGTGATCCTCCTGCCTCGGCCTCCCAAAGTGCTGGGATTACAGGTGTGAGCCACCGCGCCCGGCCAAGTGGCCACCACCCTTGTGGTAGAACTCCTACTTGCAGGGGAGCCAGGGTCCCGACCCTACTCTCTACCCTTTCCCACCCCTGTCAGCAGGTCAGTGGCCCCCACAAAAGGGACTTACACCCACCTGGCCCTCCATTCGCAGCTGTGGACGATCCACCCAGCGTTGACCACACTTTCCTTGAACCTCAGGTCCTTTCATTCCCCGAAAAAGAGAATTAGATGCTCTTTTCCTGAGAGAGACCCCATTCTGGCCCAATTGAGTGAAACATCTCAATGGTCTCTCTCTGGTTCCCCTAGGCCCTGGTTTTGGTTTTGAGCTAAATTATTTAAGGCTCTCTGGTCAACAGTCAATTAGGCACAGGTCCTTAGTGGCCCCTAATGGGCATGGATCATGCAGAAATAGACTCCAATCCAAGATTAGGTAGCGGTGAGGAAACACACCAAAAGCAATGCAGCAAAAGAGTGCAATGGAAAGCGGTTTCTCCAGAACAGCTTTTCTCCTGTGCTTTCCTTCCAGGACTGGTCGGCCAACCTGCTGTTTGAAAGAAAGGACAATAAGAAAGAGGCCCTGTTAGACTTGGATGGAAGAATTGCCAACCTCAGCAAGCGCTACACAGCAGTCAGGGATGCGGGCGTGAAGATCCAAGCCATGGTTGCAGTAAGGAAACACCCAGGAGGTTTTTTGCGAACCCACTTGCTTTTAGCAGGGAGGAGAGAGTAAAGGCAGAGCTGGAGATTTCATAAAAATGATTAGTGACACATTTTTAGTGGTCACTCAAGTCCGTGATCTGGCTGGATGCAGTGGCTCTCACCTGTAATCCCAGCACTTCAGGAGGCGGAATCGGGCAGATCACCTGATGTCAGGAGTTTGAGACCAGGCTGGGTAACATAGCCAAACCCCGCCTCTACTACAAATACAAAAATTAGCCAGGCATGGTGGCACATGCCTGTAATCCCAGCTACTCGGGAGGCTGAGGCAGGAGAATCGCTTGACCCTGGGAGGCAGAGGTGGCAGTGAACCAAGATTGCACCTCTGCACCCCAGCCTGGGTGAAAGAGTGAGACTCTATCTCAAAAAAAGAAAAAAAATCTATGATCTTTAATCCAAGCGAGCCTTATCTTTAAGTAGCAGACCACCCTCACTGTATACTTCCAAGCCTGATTCCTCTTGTGATGGGCCTGCCCTCCGCTAAGGGCACCAGAGCCCTCACCCTGCACAATCTGGGTATGGCCAAGTGACATCTTCATACTAGGTCAGCAAATCTTGTCTTCCCAGGATGAGCTGCTGAGGGCGGGCACCGTGTGTTTATCGGTATCCTCCAGGGATTTCCCATCTGTGGGTGTGGGCAGGGAATAGTAACCTGGGAAGAGCGAGCACCGTTCCAGTGTGCACAGGGTGTCTCACTACCTGCACATATGAGTGGATAGAAAGTGATAATGCATGTCTGCTTTGCTACCTAGGTTGCTGGCTGTTCCTTCTTGCCCAACAGTGCATGACTCTGTGTCCCTGCCAGCCTCTTGGGAGCCCTCATGGTTGGCACATTCAGTGGGGGAATGCAAAACAGTAAACTGGAATTCCTGGGTGCTCCGTCTGGAGTCCTGACATTGTAGGGGTTTTCATGCTCTCCTCACTTGGCAGTTATTTCATCCAGCTTGCATTTTTGTTTGTCTCTGAGGAGAATGCGAAAGGTGGATCTTTGCATTGGCCTATAAAAGAGAATACTCTGCCTTGAGCTCAAAATATGGCTGGGCATAGTGGCTGATGTCAGTAATCCCAACACTTTGGGAGGCCGAGGTGGGTGAATCCCTTGAGGTCAGGAGTTTGAGACCAGCCTGGCCAACATGGAGAAACCACATCGCTACTAAAAATAAAATTAGCCACTTATAGTGGCAGGCACCTGTAATCCAAGCTACTTGGGAGGCTGAAGCAGGATAATTGCTTGAACCTGGGAGGCAGAGGTTGCAGTGAACCAAGATTGCACCACTGCACTCCAGCCTGAGCGAAAAGAGTGAGACTCCATCTCAGAAAAAAAGTATTTTAGGGCGGTTTTTTGGGGGTTTCCAGTGGATGGTGCAAATCAGTGGTGTGCACTTTAATGATGAGTCATCCCATCCAGACAGACCAGCAGGCCCCACCCAGGGGATGGGCCATTATTGGCTGTTCCTGTTGTCCCATCATTGCTCTAAAGATTGTCACCCCAGGAAGTGACTTGACTGAACCAGAATCGGTTTTGCCTCATTCCCATTTCCCATCCCTCCCCTCCCTGCCATGGTGCCAGAAGCTCCCTGTAAATTAAAATGCTAAACTGCAAAAATGTTACTTGGAAGAGTTAACTGATTAGCTTCTTAACACTCTCAGAAGGGTTGGAAACAGAGCATAGGAGAGAAATTTGACTTAGGGTTAGGAAAGGTTCAGAGGGCAGGCGAGGAGGCAGGACTGGGCTGAGGCTGAGGCCAAGGACCAGGGACAGGAGCCTAAGAGGGGCAGAAGCCAGCGAACCAGCCTCTCCTGTTCCCCAACTGGGATGAGATGGCATTGCCTCTTGTGCACAACTCTGTCACCACATATGTTTACTCTCACGACAGTCATTAGAGCCATTTCTTTTTCTCTTATGCTGAAGTTATTTGAGCCCAAGTCTTCTCTCCCTTATTAGAATAGACCTGCCTGAGGGCATAGACTGAGTGGAATTGATCTTTGAGTTCCCTATAGCACTTAGTATCCTAGAGATCCATCCATCCACCCATCCACCCATCCATCCACTCACACATCCATCCACTCACACATCTATCCACCCCATTAATCTGTCCACTCATCCACCCACCCCACCTACCCCACCTACCCAGCCAGCCGCTCACCCACCAACCCACCCCACCCCACTTATCCACCCACCCATCCACTCATCCATCTACTCACACATCTACCCACGGCATTCATCTGTCCATCTATCCATCCACCCATCCATCTGTCCATCTACTCACGTATCTATGCACCCCATTCATCTGTCCGTTCACCTACCCCACTCACTCACCCACCCAGTCACCCACCCACCCATCTACCTACCCACCCACCCATCCACCCATCTACTCATCCACTCACATACCCACCCATCCATCCACCGACTCACCCATCTACCAACCCCATCCATCTATCTGTCGATCCACCCACCTGACTCATCAACGCACCCCCACCCACTAATCCACCCATACAACAACCACTCACCCACCCAACCACCCAACCACCCACCAGCCCCTGCTCTGTGCCAGGCATACTGCTGAGTGCTGGGGGTACAGTGTTGGCGGGGATGGTCAATCTTTGGCCTCATGAATTTGGGCATCAAAAGGGCATGCAGACCAAAGACAAAGACGGGTAAATAAAATAATTCTGAGTGGCCCTCTGAGCCATGGTGAGCATAAATAACAGGTTGCTAGATGAAATCCAACTAGAGATGGAGGTATTCCTTTGGGAGGAAGGGACATTTGAGCTGAAATCAAAAAGATTGGAAGCCAGATCCAGCAAGAAAGTGAGGGAGCAGCCATGCAAAGCCTTGTGTAGGAAGGAGGCCAGCACCTGCAAGATGCTCAAAGCAGCCCCATGTGTCCGGCGTGTGAACATGAACCGGTGGTCCAGAGAGTCACTAAACAGTGTGATCGAAGAGCAAACACACCCAGTGAAGCGAGGCCCAACTGTGTGCTTCTGTTTGCAGGAAAACGCAGAACTGTTCAGGGCAGATACACTGAGTCTGCCCTGGAAGGATTATGTCATCTACATTGACGACATGGTCTTAGACGAATTTGACCAGTTCATTCGCAAATCTCTGAATTTCCTGATGGACAACATGGTTACAGATGTAAGTTATAAACATAAGGTTATATATATATGTATATGTATTTTTATATGCTAGAATCTATAGTTTCTAATTTCCTGATGAAAGAACAGGCTATCACATTTTATAGACTTATTAAAATATACCTTAGGTGATCCACTTGACCTGGTTTTAAACCTGGAAGTCCTGCATCTCAGAATCCCCTCAGTCCCAGGCACTCAGGACCACTGGTCGCCTTAAATCTGCCATAACTTAAGTTGGCTGCAGAGAACCTCAGGAGACCTAAGAGGGTGGTCCTACCTCACTGCCAGGTGAGGGAAAGTAGACACCACTGCCCCCTACTCATGTGGATTGGGGGGAGGGTCTCCTGTCAGCAGCAACAGCCATTCACCTACTCAATCCTAGACGGCTGAGGAGAAGGTAAACCAGGCGGCAAAGAGGTTGTGCTGGTTAATCCCATGGAGGCATTCTCTTCATGGCAATGGCCCCTTTCCTACCTGTGTGTGTTTTTTTTTTTTTTTTTTTTGGGAGACACGGTCCTCTGTCATCCAGGCTGGAGTGTAGTAGCGCAATCTCAGCTCACTGCAACCTCCACCTCCTGGGTTCAAGCAATTCTCTGCCTCAGCCTCCCAAGTAGCTGAGATTATAGGCACCTGCCACCACACCCGGCTAATTTTTGTATTTTTAGTAGAGACAAGGTTTCACCATCTTAGCCAGGCTGGTCTTGAACTCCTTAACTCATAATCCACCAACCCCGGCCTCCCAAAGTGCCGGGATTACAGGCAGGAGCCACCACGCCCGGCCCTGTGTCTTTTTTGTTGTGACGGCTTCTAAATGATTTTGAGTACCACCAGGAGGCCAAGATCAAAGACTCCTCCAGGCCACCAACGGCAAAGGAACGTGGCAGTGGCGTGCCTCGTACCGGCCAGGGAGGGTGGATGGTGTCGGAGCCTGGCACATGAGTCTCAGAGGCCAGCTGGTAACCAGTCACAGACTCAAAATTCAGTTGATGAAAGTAGTCATCTCTGCAACTGTCCCAATGAAAGTGTCTCAATGAAAACCATAAAGAAGTCCTGGTAGCAAATTGTCCTCAAAGAGTTCCAAGGAGTCCTCCTACCACCTGGGGGCAGGAGTCGACCTGAGTCTTGAGAAAAGTCTGATCACCCAAGTCCGTGACAGTTGGCCATTTGTCCCAGTTAGCACCTCACTCAGATACTGATATAGCCCCTCCTGCTCATAGACAAACTGGGGGGCTCAAAAGCCCACCACCCACAGGTCCAATGGGGACTCTCTCAGGGACAGATCAGTGGCCACAGTGTGATCTCACAGCCTGGTGGATCCTGGCCCACATTTGGAGAATCGCTGGTTTGGCAGGAAGAGCAATAGGGTTGACCTCAATCCCATCACTGTAAACCAGACCAGCACCTGCAGCCCTGCAGCCTCACAGGGGCCTCCAGAGCTCTGTAAACGGGACTTCCGAGGGAGAGGGACAGGCAGGCTTGGCCAGCCCCTGCAGTACCTGCTTTGTGTGTTAGTGATTCATTTAGTCCCTGCAGTAACCCAGAACAATGGAAACAATGTCTCCTTTTTTTTTTTTTTTTTTTTTTTTTTTTGGTGGCGTTTTGCTCTTGTCACCCAGGCTAGAGTGTAATGGTGCGATCTCGGCTTATTGCAACCTCTGCCTCCTGGGTTCAAGTGATTCTCCTGCCTCCGCCTCCTGAGTAGCTGGGGTTACAGGCACCCACCACCAGGCCCGGCTAATATTTTTTTGTATTTTTAATAGAGACAAAAATTTCGTCATGTCGGCCAGACTGGTCTCAAACTCCTGACCTCAGGTGATCCACCCGCCTCGGCCTCCCAAAGTGCTGGGATTACAGGCATGAGCCACCACACCTGGTCAACAATGTCTCCATTCTATAAAATGTTTAGCCTCATTTTATATATTTGGGGGAGCTGGGAGTTAAGTGGCTCCCCAAGGCCTCACAGCTGGCAAGTAGCAGGTGCAGGCTTTGAACTGAGGTCTGAGGTCTACCTGATCCTGCCCCTCCCTTTGCCCCAACCTGCACCTGCCTGCTTTTGGCCTTGTGGCTGCATATTTGTCTCCGTAGCGATTGCTCAAGGAGCAGAGTGCGCTGAGACATGAGCTCTTAGAAGCTTCCCGGGCTACTGGAAGGCAGTGGCACATTGATGGTGCAGAGTGGACGATCAGGGCACTGAGAATCATCCGATGGCGGACAGAGGTGTTGACCACTGTCCACCCTGCCCCTGTTTCAGGAGAGCATCGCTCCCCTGTTTGAGATCCGCATGGAGCTGGACGAGGATGGGCTGACCTTCCACCCGTCCCTGGAGGTGGGTTCGGACCACGGCTTCCTGGCGCTGATCGAGGGCCTGGTCAACGACATCTACAACGTAGCCAGGCTCATCCCTCGGTTGGCCAAGGGCAGGATGAACTACAAGGTCAGTCCTGGCCTCTTCTGGCCATACGTGGAGCCATCCATTGCTTTCTTCATTTGGTGTTGCCGCCCTAACTCGACAAGGCCGAGCTGTTTACCTTTTAAATGATATCGTGTGACCTCTAGGACGACATGGCCACTTCTCTCCCCACTCCCACATCTGTCCTCCTTCCCAAAGTGGCTTCTTCTCAGTCAGCCTGCCTGGGTTTCATTCCCTCATCATTCCTCCGACCCCCCAACACCATGCCAAGACGGTAACCTTTCCCAGCTTCCTGACTGTTCACTCAGTCCTGTAATTTTTTTGAAACAGGGTCTCACTCTGTCACCCAGGCTAGAGTGCAGTGGTGCAATCTCAGCTCACTGCACCCTCCGCCTCCCGGGCTCAACTGATTCTCCCGCCTCAGTCCCCCAAGTAGCTGGGACTACAAGCATGCGTCACCAAGCCCAGCTTGATGATGTATTTTTTGTAGAGATGGGGTTTTGCCATGTTGCCCAGGGTGGTCTTAAACTTCTTTATTTTTTTGTTTTTTCGAGACAAAGTCTTGCTCTATCGCCCAGGCTGGAGTGCAGTAGCACAGTCTCAGCTGACTGCAACCTCTGCCTCCTGGGTTCAAGCAATTCTCCTGGCTCAGCCTCCCACAGTGCTGGGACTACAGGTACATGCCACCATACCTGGCTAATTTTTTTTTTTTTTTTTTTTGTATATTTAGTAGAGACAGGGTTTCACCATGGTTTCGCCAGGATGGTCTCAATCTCCTGACCTCGTGATCCGCCTGCCTCAGCCTCCCAAAGTGCTGGGATTACAGGTGTGAGCCACTGCACCCTGCCTAAACTTCTGAACTCAAGCGATCCACCTGCCTAGGCATCCCAAAGTGCTGGGATTACAGGTGTGAGCCACCGTGCCCAGTCTCAGTCCTGTAATGTAAACACTGATTCTCCCAGTACTCAGGCAATTTGACAAATGCGCCTTCCACTGCCTTCTGAAATCATCTCTTCTAAACACATCAAACAAGATACACAGAGACCCAATCAGGCTCTGGGGGAGGGAAGGACAAAAGTCATGGGAAATTTAGCTCCTGCTTAAGGGAGGTTGGAGGTGGTGTGTTTGTTGAAGCATCCATTTGTATAGCAGTAAAAAAAAAAAAAAAGTCAGAAAAGACTTAAATGACCTACATGTTTGTGGAAGAGGGGAGTGGCTTGACCACTTCTGGCCCAAACACAGATTCTATGAGTTAGTTGTCCCAGCAAGCCAGGGATGGAAAGGTGTTGTGACAGGTTATTAGAATGTTTATCAAGTTACGGGACAATGTTTAGAATATGGTTTCATTTGTTTAAACAAGCAAAAATCTGGGTGAATGCTTACCAGGACGGGAGGAAGGAGGGGGAGGGGAGGGGGTGTGGCCACAGGATTTTTCTCTCATGCATTTCTGCATTGTTTGAATTGTAAAATAATGGACACGTATGATTTGTTATAACCAATATTTACAGCGAGATGAGCTGTCCTGTCCAGGAGGGAGGGATGTGCGTGTGCTTGGATGCATATGTGCCCGTGTACATATTTACATGTGTTGGGGGGAGGCATGTGTGTTCAGAGGTGAAGTGAGGACACGAGGGAACAGCTAACGACCCGAGAAGGTCAAGGGCAGCTCCCGAGAGGAGTGGGCATGTGAGCGGTTTCTGGGAGGGCGGGAGGTTTCCATGCTGAGAAGATGGCTGTGATTTTAGGCCCAAGTGCAGGCAGCAAGCTGTTCCAGACTTAAGAATAGAATCTGCCCCAGTTACACAGATGCTAGGTTAGCACGCATCCTCAGAATCAGTGTGTCCGGGTGTGCCCCCTCCCACTGTCCCCAAAGCAGGCTGCTCTCAGGCACCCACAGTTGCTGCAGACAGAGCTGCTCCACCCCTGGGCTCTGCCAGCACACACGCTCGGGCTGTCTTGCAGACACCCTGGGACGCTCAGGCAGAACATTTCAGAGCTGAAGGGCCTGTTGCCCGGGAGAAGGGTCCCTCAAAAGCCTGCTGGTCTAGCAAACTCTTACCTGGTGCCAAGCTTGTGGAAGACAATGAGAGGGTCAGGCATCTAGACGGCTGGGTCCCAGGACCACTTCCCAGAGACCCGGGTACCCTAGCTTGGTGGCAGAGAGTACCCAAGGGATGCTTCCCATGGGTACCAGGGTGGCCAACCAGAGGAATTGGGGTCAGGACAAGGAGGAGACAGAATGTGGGCCCCAGGCTGCCTACAGGGGATGACCAGCGAGGGCATAGCCCCCAGGCAGTGGGCCCTGCCTGTCCCTGGCATGCCAGGCTACCACCAGCCCAGCCCAGCCGGAACTTGGATCCCACCTGGGGAGATCCAAAGGAGTGCAGGGGACAATCCCGGCTGGAGCAGGGGGATGCCTGGAAGTTACCACACTGAAATCCTGAAGCACCTGCTCGTGCTCTGAACACTGCGCTCCACACCCTGAGCAGAAAGAGGGTCGTGAGGAGGGGCGAGAGCCACATGTCAGGCACAGGTGAGCCCGCGACTGAATTCCGAAGCACACACCAAATGCTTTCCTGCAGCCACAAGGAGCTTCAGGCTTCTCTCCCCTGTGGCTTCTTTTCATCCACAGCTTACATGCAGAGTGGCCCAGCCCAGCCCTAGGGCCAACCTTCCCCTTCCATCCCAGGCCCACTGACTTCACCTCCTCAATCACAGCGTTTCCTTGTCCTAACCCTTACCAACGAGGTCCCCTGCGCAGACAAGATCCCCATGCACATCTGGGCCCCGATGGGGCCTCTCTGCAGCTGTGATGTGGGCTCTGGGCTACAGGGGCAGTCCCCAGTTGTCTGGTACCTGAGCCTGGGTGATTTAGGGCGGGGAAATACTGGCTTGGTGTGAGAGTTGGGTAAAGGGAGTGGTTGAGGGTCGGCTGGTTTGCATATGGAAGGCATGCCCCCAGCTGAGCCATCTCCAAGAATTGCCTAGCCCTGGGAAGGGCGGGCTCTTCCTGGCCCCATAAAGTTTGTTTGTTTGTCTGTTTTAAGGTGTCAAAATTGGGCGGGGCACATTGGCTCACACCTGTAATCCCAGCCCTTTGGGAGACTGAGGCGGGTGGATCACCTGAGGTCAGAAGTTGGAGACCAGCCTGACCAAAATGGCGAAACCCCGCCTTTACTAAAAATGCAAAAAATTGCCCGGGCACAGTGGCTCACGCCTGTAATCCCAGCACTGGGATGCCAAGGTGGGCAGATCACAAGGTCAGGAGATCGAGACTGTCCTGGCTAACATGGTGAAACCCCGTCTGTACTAAAAGTACAAAAAGTTAGCCGAGCGAGGTGGCGGGTGCCTGTAGTCCCAGCTACTCAGGAGGCTGAGGCAGGAGAATGGCATGAACCTAGGAGGTGGAGCTTGCGGTGAGCCGAGATGGTGCCACTGCACTCCAGCCTAGACAACAGTGCAAGACTCCATCTCAAAAAAAAAAAGTAAAAAATTAGCCAGGCATGGTAGTGGGAGCCTGTAATCCCAGCTACTAGGGAGGCTGAGGCAGGAGAATCACTTGAACCTGGGAGGCAGAGGTTGTAGTGAGCTGAGATCGGGCCACTGCACTCTGGCCTGGGTGACAGAGTGAAACTCTGTCTCAAAAAAAATAAGATGTCAAAATTTCATAAGATACAGACAATAAAAATGTGATTAACAAACACACTCACCACCTGGGATTCTCCAGTCCTGTATATAAGCCAATAAGTTCTTTTTGCTTACACCAGTTTGGGTTGGGTTTTCTGTCACTTGCAACTAAAAAGATCCTGTCTAGCACTGGCCTCTCATGCTCTCTGCTCTAGCCATTGATGGTAGACTTCTTTTAGTTCCCCTAACTCGCTGCCTCCTCCCACCACAGGGCCTTTGCACCGGCTTTGCTGTTGCCATGAAAGCCGCTTCTCTTTTTTTTTTTTTTTTTTTTTTGGGGGGGGTCTCTCTGTCGCCCGCGCTGGAGTGCAGTGGCCGGATCTCAGCTCACTGCAAGCTCCACCGCCCGGCTTTACGCCATTCTCCTGCCTCAGCCTCCCGAGTAGCTGGGACTACAGGTGCCTGCCACCTCACCCGGCTAGATTTTTGTATTTTTTAGTAGAGACGGGGTTTCACCGTGTTAGCCAGGATGGTCTCGATCTCCTGACCTCGTGATCCGCCCGTCTCGGCCTCCCAAAGTGCCGGGATTACAGGCTTGAGCCACCACACCCGGCCGAAAGCTGCTTCTCTTGCTCTTTGTCTACCCATCCATCAGCTCTCAGACCAATGGCCATTTCCTCAGGGCTACTCCCTGACCTGCTATCCGTTTCACCTGAAGCAAAGGGGT
This sequence comes from Piliocolobus tephrosceles, assembly GCF_002776525.5. NCBI lineage: Eukaryota > Metazoa > Chordata > Mammalia > Primates > Cercopithecidae > Piliocolobus > Piliocolobus tephrosceles. The sequence goes on along the minus strand of NC_045449.1, from coordinate 72,312,341 downwards.
GGAGATGTTTTGTTTCTGTGATTCTTTGATGGATGTCGGACCCCATTCCTGGGCTGTACACTCCCTGCCTGTGTCCCCAGTATCTATCCCAGCATGTGGTGCACAGCGAGGGTGAGCTATTGAATGAATCCGTGTGTGAGTCATCTCGGGATTCCCCAGACAAACGTCACACTTGGCATATCTTCCCATGGCAGAATATTGCAAATCGGCAAAGGTTCCTATTTCCTGTGGTGAGAGCTTGGGCCAGGCACAGTGGCACGTGCCTGTGGTCCCAGCTACTTGGGAGGCTGAGGCAGGAGGATCGCTTGAGCCCAGGAGTTCTGGGCTGTAGTGTGCTATGCACTAAGTTTGGCATCAATATGGTGACCTCCCAGGAGCGGGGGACCACCAGTTTTGCCTAAAGAGGGGTGAACCGGCCCAGGCTGGAAACAGAGCAGGTCATCATGAGAGACTGGAAGCCCTTTCACCAATGGAGAGGCACTTCTCGAGGCCGAGAGGACAACCCCTAAATTATGAACCAGGCAACATACCTCCCCTTTTTCCTTCTCCCCTGCCCCTTTCAGATAGACCTGGAAGATAACACAGAGCTCATAGAGATGAGGGAGGAGGTGTCCAGCCTGGTCATCAATGCCATGAAGGAGGCCGAGGAGTACCAGGATTCCTTTGAGAGGTACTCCTACCTCTGGACAGACGACCCCCAGGAGTTTATGAATAATTTCCTGATATACGGGTGCGCAGTCACTGCGGAGGACTTGGAGACCCGGACAGATGACACCATCCCCAAGACACCGCCCACCCTGGCTCAGTTCCAGCAGCAGGTGTGTGCAGACCTCACCCACCAGCCTCCTTGTCTCCAGAGTTTTCCAGGAGAGGATCACCAGGCTTGCTTTAAAACTTGGGTGAATTGTTTTAAGATGCAGGTTCTCTTGTTACCAGGTAGGGCAAGGCAAACAGATCAGGAGGTGACCGCCATTGGAAAGGTGGTTTGTTACTCACTGTTCCCAAGAAGCAGACATGGCACACCACACAGGCCTGCATGGGGGGGAGCATCAGGGTCAGTCAGGAGGCAGAAGGAGCCGGGGAAAATGGGGAGAGTAAAGAGCCTTTATTGTGGCTTCCAGGGAAGAAATGGGCAGAGGTCACAGGCTTAGGGTTGGCAAGTTTGAGTAACTTCAGCAGGCTCTAGGCTTTAGGGGCTGTCTGGTGTCTGACTTCGGGGTGATGAGGGCTGAGGGTGAGTGGGTAGCAGCCCAGAAGGTAAAACCCTGTGAGAGCCCGATCAAGGGGACGGTTGGTTGGAGGCGTGGGCTCTGGGTTGGCTCATTTGCATATAAAACCACGCCCCCAGGTGAATATTGTTTGTTTTCTCTCGAAATCGACTAGGTGTGGGAGGGGCCGTCCCTGGGCAAGGCCCCAGATGTCAGAGTATGAAGAACACAGAAAATCACATCTGTCATTAATAACCTCAAATGTAAATGGATTCAATTCTCCACTTAAAAGATAGAGACTGTATGAGTGGACTAAGGTGACCCCAATATATGCTGCTTACAAGAAACTCACTTCACCTGTAAAGACAGACTGAATGCAGAAGGATAGAAAAAGAGATTCCACACAAACAGAAACCAAGAACAAGCAGGAATGACTATAGTTACATCGGATAAGACAGACTTTATGTCGTCCAAGCACGGTGGTTCACGCCTGTAATCCCAGCACTTTGGGAGGCCAAGGTGGGCAGATCATGAGGTCAGGAGATCAAGACCATCCTGGCTAACACGGTGAAACCTCGTTTCTACTGAAAATACAAAAAATTAGCTGGGCATGGTGGCAGGTGCCTGTAGTTCCAGCTACTTAGGAGGCTGAGGCAGGAGAATGGTGTGAACCCAGGAGGCGGAGCTTGCAGTGAGCCAAGATTGTGCCACTGCACTCCAGCCTGGGCAAGAGAGCAAGACTCCTTCTCAAAAAAAAAAAAAAAAAAAGACAGATTTTATGTCAAAAACAGTAAAACAAGACCAAGAAGGTCACTATATCATGGTAAAAGGATTAACTCAGCAAGAGGATTTAACAATTCTACATATCTATGCACCCAGCACCAGAGCACCCAGATACATAAAGCAAATAGTAGTAGATCTAAAGGGAGAGAGAGAGACCCCAATACAGTAACAGTTAGGGATTTCAACACCCTACTTTCCGCATTGGACAGATCATCTAGACAGAAAATCAACAAACATTGGAGTTAAACTGCACTTAAGTCCACAGGGACCAAAAGACACAGCTGCAGAACACTTTATCCAACAGCCACAGAAAGAATGCAGAGAATAAGAAAACAGTTAACGCACAAACCTCTAGCTCTGTTTCTGTTCCCGACGCACAGTGAGAAGAGGGCCCTGTGGGCAAGGGTGACCCATGCCCGGGAGTACATTCTGCAGCACAGGGTTGGGGCAGCGGGAGGAGTTAGAGGCCCCAGGTTGTAAATCAGCACCAAGAAGGATGAGCTAGGGGTGTCCTTTAGAAGCCTGTGACCTGACTCACCTCTTGAAGCTTCTGTCCTACCCAGCTTCAGAAGTCCGACTGCCATGACCCATTCTGCCACAATAAAGGCTCTTTACTGCCCCCAATTCCCCCGCCTCCCTCCGCCTCCTGACTGCCCCGATGCTCCCCCATGCAGGCCTGTGTGGTGTGCCATGCCCCCTTCTTGGGAACTGGCATGTTCTGGGGCTAGACTCTGGGGCTGGAAGGAACAATAACTTGGCATGAGGGCCCCCATGTGCCCCACGCTGCCCTTTGCTGACCCCGGTCCCACAGTGGCCAGCAGGTAAGCAGCGCAGGTGCAGTGGAGGAAGCGCCTGGACTGAGCCCCATGCTGATGCCCCCCAAGGCTTGCAGGCTATGACAGGCCGCCGGTGGCCATGTTTTCCAGATCGACTCCTACGAGAAGCTGTACGAGGAGGTGTCTGAGTGCAAGAACACCAAGGTGTTCCACGGCTGGCTGCAGTGTGACTGTCGCCCCTTCAAGCAGGCCCTGCTCAGCACGATCCGGCGCTGGGGCTTCATGTTCAAGCAGCACCTGAGCAACCATGTCACCAACAGGTGGGCGTCCAGCCGTGTCCTCGGAAGCCCACCGGGGAACGGCCCTCCGCTTGAGTGGGTAGTATTTGTCGGGTGCCTCCTCCGGGGTAGCAGGGGTGGAGGCCGGGCTCCAAGGCTCATCCAAAGTTCACCCCACCAAGCATGAGCAGAAAGGTGTCACCAGGCTGCGAGCAAACACTGTCCCTCCTCCAACCCCAGTGTACCAAGCACTTGCCCTGCCCGGGTGCCAGATGTGGAGGAAACCTGAAGTCTGGCAGGGAAAGCTGGCACTGAACAAACAGACCGGCAGCCATGGAATGATAGGCAGCCGTCAGGGCTGTGATGGGCACAGTGCCAGGAGAGAGCACTGCCTGGCTGAAATCCATCTGGGAGGCTAGTGAAGGCCTCTCTGGGATGTGGACGTAGCCTGGGACTCAGGGAAGGACTTGAGCTAAGCTGCTGAGGCTTGGGGTGATGTCCGGGCACGGGCCGATCAAGCTTGAAGGGATCCAAAGTGGGCAGGGGCACTCCCTCCCCAGCTGGGGCCTTCGGTGATGGCCTGTTGACCTCACCGTGGTCGTCCCCCTCTGATGGGGCTCCGAACCATCAAGGGTGGGCCCGAGGGGGGACTGGGCCCATCACAAATGGTCCCCTTGTCCCTTAGCCTGGCTGACCTGGAAGCCTTCATGAAAGTCGTCAGAATGGGCTTGACCAAGCCCCTGAAGGAGGGGGACTATGACGGGCTGGTGGAGGTGATGGGGCACCTGATGAAGGTCAAGGAGAGGCAGGTGGCCACCGACAACATGTTTGAGCCCCTGAAGCAAACCATCGAGCTGCTCAAGACCTACGGGGAGGAGATGCCGGAGGAGATCCACCTGAAGCTGCAGGTACGTGGTGGGTGGGCGTGGCTGTGTCCAGGTGAGCAGGGAGGAGGTTGCAGGAAGCACCACCAAAGGAAGAGCCAGCCTGGCCTCGACTACGGACCAGCCCATCACACACAATCGCGGGGGATGCTGCAGGCTAGATCCCCTCTGGACACCGGATCCCGATAGAACGGGGAGGTGCAGGGAAGAGGTTTCCAGGGGACAGGAGACCCTGGAGACTGCCTCCACGGTGGCTCCAGTGCTGCCTCCGTTCCACTGGTGTTTTGTTGGATTAAAAATGCCTTCGTTATAATCCCAGCACCTTGGGAGGCTGAGGCGGGTGGATCGCCTGAGCTCAGGAGTTTGAGACCAGCCTGGGCAACGTGGTGAAAGCCCGTCTCTACAAAACTACAAACATTAGCCAGGCGTGGTGGTGTAGTCTCAGCTACTCAGGAGGCTGAGGCAGGAGAATTGCTTGAACCCTGGAGGCAGAGGTTGCAGTGAGCTGAGATCACGCCACTGGACCCCAGCCTGGGTGACAGAGATTCTGTCTCAAAAAAAAAAAAAAAAATACAAAATGCAAATACAAAAATACAAAAATCCTCCTGAGTGCCTGGTGGGTGTGCCCAGTGGAGCTGGGTGCCAGGATGGTGGAAAAAGAACAAGGTCAGGGGACCCTGGGGAGGGATTGGGTAGCTGAAGTTGGGGGAGGGGCTGGCAGCTGCGTTTGCACAGCGCTTGACAGAGAATTCAAAGAACTTCAGCCATCAGCGTGGAGGTGTGTGTGCAGGGCAAGGGTGGAAGGAAGGAGAGGGTGTGTCCTAGAGCTGCCCCCAGCCACCTCTAGGTGTGCCCACTGAAGAGACCCCGCGCCCTCCTCTCTTGAGTCTGGCCTGGAGTTTCCATTTCCTCCCAGCCCATTCGCCCCTCCTCCCTCCCCCTCCCTCTCCCCCTCCCTCTCCCCCTCCCTCTCTCCTTCTCTGTGTCCAGCTACAGACAGGGCCCACTCCCCCGTCCTACGCACTGACTCCAGCCAGTCCCCAAGACCCCATAGCCCTGGGGGTGACAAGAGGGAGGGGCCCCGGCCTGGGCAACACAGGGAAACCCTGTCTCTGTAAAAAATTTAAAAAATTAACCAGGCATGGTGGCGCACAGCTGTAGTCCCAGCTACTCAGGAGGTGGGAGGATTGGTTGAGCCCAGGAAGTCAAGGCTGCAGCGATCTATGATTGTACCACTGAACTCCAGCCTGGGTGACAGAGCCAAGACTCTGTGTCAAAAGAAAAAAAAGGACTCAGCAGGTTCTCAGCTGTCCCACTCCAAGGTGCTCCAAGCCACAAACGAGGCAACTGGGGTAGTAAAAATGCAGACAGAAGCCACAGAGTCAGCAACCGTAGAAGAAATAGAGAAGTCTCCGCTGTGAGCCAAAAGTTCATGGGCTGGGATTTTTAATTTTTCTTTAAAATATTTTATGGCCCGGTGTGGTGGCTCATGCCTGTAATTTCAGCACTTTGGGAGGCCAAGGTGGGCGGATTACTTGAGGCAAGGAGTTCAAGACCAGCCTGGGCAACACAGCAAAATCCCATCTCTACTACAAATTTAAAAATTAGCCTGGTGTGGTGGCAGGCGCCTGTAATCCTCGCTGCTTGGAAGGTTGAGGCACTGGAACCCAGAAGGCAGAGGTTGCAGTGAGCCGAGATCGCATCACTGCACTCCAGCCTCAGCAATAGAGTGAGACACTGTCTCAAAAATAAATTATCATTAAACATTTACGATTATACTGTTCACCCAAGCGTGGGGAACTTAGGAAATACAAAAACTCATCTGAGGCCGGGCGCGGTGGCTCAAGCCTGGAATCCCAGCACTTTGGGAGGCCGAGACGGGCGGATCACGAGGTCAGGAGATCAAGACCATCCTGGCGAACACGGTGAAACCCCATCTCTACTAAAAATACAAAAAACTAGCCGGGCGAGGTGGCTGGCGCCTGTAGTCCCAGCTACTCGGGAGGCTGAGGCAGGAGAATGGCGTGAACCTGGGAGGCGGAGTTTGCAGTGAGCTGAGATCCGGCCACTGTGCTCCAGCCTGGGCGACAGAGCCAGACTCCATCTCAAAAAAAAAAAAAAAAAAAACTCATCTGATTGTTGCAGCCATTCTGGAAATGACAACATTATAGAGCTGGAGAAGAGCTGAGCAGTCCCCAGGGGCAGGATTGTGGTGGAGGGATAAAAAGGGGAGTCCTCTGTTGTAATGGACAATCCGTATCTTGATTGTGGTGGTGTTTGCACAAATCTATATGTGGGATCAGATTGCATGGGAGACCACACACACATACACACACAAATGGATCAGGTTTAAACACATGATGAAAGGTGAGTACATTCTCTGGTCTAGTTAACAGAGACACCAATGTCAATGTCCTAGGTCGCCATTAAGGAGGCTGGTTTTTGTTTTTTTGAGACAGGATCCCACTCTGTCACCCAGGCTGCAGTGCAGTGGTACAATCTTGGCTCACTGTAGCCTCTGCCTCCCGAGTTCAAGTTATCCTCCCAGCTCAGCCTCCTGAGTAGCTGGGACTACAGGCCCATACCATCACACCCAGCTAAACTTTTTTTGTATATTTTGTAGAGACGGAGTCTCACTTTGTTGCCCAGGCTGGTCTCGAACTCCTGGGCTCAAGTGATCCTTCCACCCCGGCCTCCCAAAGTACTGAGATTAGAGGTGTGAGCCACCGCGCCGGCCCCTCCACTGTGTTTGCAGCTTCCCACGAGTCTCTAATTATTTCACAATAGGTTTAAGAGAAGAAACCAGGCCGGGCGCAGTGGCTCAAGCCTGTAATCCCAGCACTTTGGGAGGCCGAGACCATCCTGGCCAACACGGTGAAACCCCATCTCTACTAAAAAATACAAAAAAAACTAGCCGGGCGTGGCGGCGGGCGCCTGTAGTCCCAGCAACTCGGGAGGCTGAGGCAGGAGAATGACGTGAACACGGGAGGTGGAGCTTGCAGTGAGCTGAGATCCGGCCACAGCACTCCAGCCTGGGCGACAGAGCGAGACTCCGTCTCAAAAAAAAAAAAAAAACGAGAAAGGAGCCCTCCTCCACCTTCGCTTCCCGCAGGAGCTGCCGGAGCACTGGACAAACACCAAGAAACTGGCCATTCAGGTGAAGCAGAACGTGGCCCCACTCCAGGCCAACGAGGTCAGCATCCTGCGGCGGAAGTGCCAGCAGTTCGAGGTATTGTACCTGGGGTAGGGGGCGGGATTTCCGGGGAGCAGCGTGGGCCTCACACAGGGCCCTGCGGCATGCAAGGTGGGGCCACCCTCGGGGCAGGTGGCCGCCCCGTGACCCTCTGTACCCTGCGCTCTTCTCTCGCAGCTCAAGCAGCACGAGTTCAGGGAGAAGTTCAGGCACAAGGCCCCGTTCTCCTTCAGAGACCCCAACCCCTACACGTCCCTGAATAAGGTATTTTTGCTGAAGGGTGAGATCGGGGGTAAGGCTGGGAACCCCACTGCTTTCTTTACTCAAGTTGTTATTCTTTCAAGTCCAGAAACGTGGCCCCCATGGGACTGACCTTGGGGCCGTGCATGAGTGCTCTTATGTGTACGCATGCGCATATGTGTGCAAGCACACGCGTGGGTGTGTACGTGAACGTGCAAAACTAGCAGCCCCCAGACCACAGGGCGTCCCCTCTGTGTCTCGCTGCTCAGAGTGTGGCTCCAGGCCCAGCTCAGGCCTCTGAACACCCTGTGTGACCCACAGTCCCTTAGCCTGGCTCCGCCCCCTAATCCCCACTCTGTTCACATCCAGCAGCTTCCTGTTTCCTGGGCTTAACACGCACCTGCCATCACTCCTTGCTTGCTGCCTCTCCTGACCCACCACATCTGGCAGCAGCCACGCTTCACTCACGTTCCCGTTCTGTTTCCACTGTCCAAGTTCATGATCACGTCCAGTGCACATTCACACAGCCCTGGACCTGGCAGCCCACTCAAGTTCAGGCCTAAAAGGCTCTTGTGGGCAGGAGCGTGTGGGGGTGCTCAGGGCCCAGGGAGGCCTCTTGAGGCCCAGTAGGGCCCTTGTCAGTGCCTCTTTGCTCCCATTACGGTGCCCAGGTACTGCTGGGCCAGCCCTGCCTACACCTCTGCCTCACAGGCTCTAGCAAATGTGAACCCCAGGGTCCTCAGGGTCGCCCCACTCTTCCCCTCCCTTAGCTTCAGCTCTTTGGCCTCCAGCTCCGATCCAACCCTCCCTCATGGCTGTTTCCTCATGTCACATTCCTCAAGCAACAATGGAGATGCAGCCATTCTCTCCCTAGGACCCCAGGCTGGGTTTTCTGGAAAGATTTGCAGTGAGGGGTACCTGCAATGAGGGGTACCTGTGGAGCTCCAGCTGCTGACCAGGGCAGGTGGTCCCTGCGTGTCCGTGTGTGTGCACACACTCCGAGCCCACCTTTGCCACAGCCTGCCCATTACGTATCCGTGCAAACACACCCACTAACACCAGGGGCCAACTCTTAGTCGCAGGATTTGTTCTCTTTACTTCTCTCAATTATCTCATTTCAAAACATTACTTAAATCATTTTTAATAAGATAAAAATATATGAAAGTGGAAGAAATGCTGGGGAATCAGGAACGCTCAAGAGGAAATGAGGCATGTGTACCATGCCCACTGGGAGTCAGTCCCCACGCTGGAGTGGGTAGAGCTCACCCACCCTCCCCTGCAGGCAGGACCCAGGAGGCGCTGGGGGATGGAGGGCTGTGTTCTCCCTCCAGGTGGGACACCGTTGTGTTGACACCTCCTCCCAGAAGGTTTATCAGGGAGAGCACACTGGAGAGACGAGCAGAACATCGGGGAGTGGGGTGGGGCGCCGCTGAGGGTAGGCAGCCCAACTGACAGCCCCCTCCCCACCCAGCAACAAAAGAGCATCTCAGCCATGGAAGGCATCATGGAGGCGCTGTCCAAGTCTGGGGGCCTGTTCGAGGTCACTGTCCCCGACTACAAGCAGCTCAAGGCCTGCCACCGGGAGGTCCGCCTGCTGAAGGAGCTCTGGGACATGATTGTCGTGGTGAGCACAGCGCACGCCGTGTGGGCGGGGCCCGGGATTCTGCACGGAGCTGCCCCCGGCACCAAGAGGGCAGGCTCTGGGTACCCTTTGGTTGTACGAATGTGACAACAAGGTTTCTAGTGTTGGGTGGAGGCCCCTGAAGGGCCCTGAGATCGCGAGGTGGGGTCCTTCTGCTAAAGCAGGTATGTTCATCTCTCTCTGTACGTGGGTGGGGGCTCGCCTTCCACTGCCCCCTCTCTTTGCCTCCCTTCATGTTTTTCCTCTCCCTCTTCCTCCTCCTCTCATTTTCTCTCACATCTCACCTCTTTTAAAGAAATCTTTTTAAGTAAGGAATACCACTCAGTCTGTTCAAGATGCGCTAACAAAATCCCATAAACTGAGTGGCTCATAAACCACAGACATTTTATTCCTCGCCAGTCTGGAGGCTGGGAAGTCCACGATCGAGGCAGATGTAATGTCTGATGAGGACCCACTTTGTGGCTCATAGACAGCACCCTCTCACTGCATCCTCATGTGGTGGCAGTGGGACTGGCCAGGGGTGAGAAATCTCTCCAGGGTCCCTTTTATAAGAGCATGAATCAGGCTGGGTGCGGTGGCTCATGGCTGTAATCCCAGCACTTTGGGAGGCCGAGGCAGGTGGATCACCCGAAGTCAGAAGTTTGAGACCAGCCTGGCCAACATGATGAAACCCTCTCTCTATGAAAAATATGAAAATTAACTGGGCGTGGTGGTGTGCACCTATACTCCCAGCTTCTCAGGAAGCTGAGGTAGAATTACTTGAACCTGGAAGGCAGAGGTTGCAGTGAGCCAGGATTGTGCCACTGCACTCCAGCCTGGACGATAGAGTAAGACTCCATCTCAAAAAATAAACACATGAATAAGGCACGAATTGCATTCCTGAGGGCTACGCCCCCATGACCTCATCACCTCCCAAATGCCCTGCCTCCTAATATCACCCTGTCAGGTAAGGATTTCAACATAGGAATTTAGGGGGGAATATTCAGACCATCAGAGGCTCAATCTGTGAGAAAGATTTTGTGGTTTCATTTGTATTTCCTACTGACTAATGATGACAGCATATTTTCTTTTCTAAAAAGTATTTTTATTTATTTATTTTTGAGACAAGGTCCTGCTCTGTTGCCCAGGCTGGGGTGCAGTGGCACGATCTCGGCTGACTGCAACCTCTGCCTCCTGGGCTCGAGCAATCCTCCTGCCTCAGCCTCACAAGTAACTGGGACTACAGGATTGCACCACTACGCCTAGTTAATTTTTGCACTTCTATGTAGAGATGGAACCTTGCTGTGTTGGCCAGGCTGGTCTCGAACTTCTGGGCTCAAGCGATCCATCCGTCTCAGCCTTCCAGAGTGCTGGTATTACAGGCGTCAGCCGCCAGTGTCTTCTCACGGGCTTCTTTGACATATATATATATATCCTCCTTGGTGAACTGCATATTCATGTCTTTTGTCCATTTTCTAGTTGACTTTTTTTTTTTAATTGACTTTTTTTTAAGTTGTTTTTTTAATCCAGTTATTTGTATAAAGTCCCTTGTAAAAATAAAACACGATAAAAACAAACTGAAAAGGAGGGACATGGTAAAATTGAAAAAGGAGGCTGGGCACGGTGGCTCACGCCTGTAATCCTAGCACTTTGGGAGGCCAAGGCAGGAGGATCACCTGAAGCCAGGAGTTTGAGACCAGCCTGGCCAACATGGTGAAACCCTGTCTCTACTAAAAATACAAAAATTAGTTGGGCGTGGTGGCAGGCGCCTATAATCCCAGCTACTTGGGAGGTGGCGGTTGCAGTGAGCCAAGATCGCACCATTATACTCCAGCCTGGGGAACAGAGTGAGACTGTCTCAAATAAATAGGTAAGAAGAAGGAGGCTGGGTGTAGTGGCTCATGCCTATAATCCCAGCACTTTGGGAGGCTGAGGCAGGTGGATCACTTGAGTTTAGGAGTTCAAGACCAGCCTGGGCAACATAGCAAGACCCCTGTCTCTACTAAAAATACAAAAAATGAGCTGGGCACGGTGGCTCAAGCCTGTAATCCCAGCACTTTGGGAGGCTGAGATGGGCAGATCACGAGGTCAGGAGATTGAGATGATCCTGGCTAACATGGTGAAACCCCGTCTCTACTAAAAAAATACAAAAAAACTAGCTGGGCGAGGTGGTGGGCATCTGTAGTCTCAGCTACTTGGGAGGCTGAGGCAGGAGAATGGCGTAAACCTGGGAGGCGGAGCTTGCAGTGAGCTGAGATCTGGTCACTGCATTCCAGCCTGGGCAGCAGAGTGAGACTCTGTCTCAAAAAAAAAAAAAGAGCTGGGTGTAGTGGGTGGGCACTTGTGATCCCAGCTACTCAGGAGGCTGAGGTGGGAGGATCACTTGAGCCCAGGAGGTGGAGGCTGCAGTGAGCTGCGATGGTGCCACTGCACTCCCACCTGGGCGATATAGTGAGACTCTATCTCAAAAGAAAAAGGAAAGAAAGGAAGAATTTAATGCTTTTCCTCAGTGTCTTCCTCGGTCTCCTCTTCACCAAAAGAGCTTCTAGCTTTTCCATCACTTTTTCGGCATTGTTGTTTTTGCCTGGTCCTTTCTTTTGTCTCTCTTTGATGTCTTTTTTACATTCTTTGAACTTTGGAATTTCTGTGCATGCTCAGCATTCAGGAAGCGGCTGGCTAGCAGCCCTGGCTTGGGCATTCACGGCTGAATTCGGCGTGAGTGTTGCAGACCCAGGCACAGTGGCTGCCTGCGTTGGGCTTCAGCTCCATCATGGGCATGACTTAGGGGCTGGCAGATCTTCAGGGTCTTGTCCCTCCTCGTGGGACCCCTTTCTCCTTGTGCTTTAGGAGCTTGACGTTGCCAGTACCTCCACCCTTCCATTCTGGGAAATTGTTCCCTGAAAAAAATCAGAAGAGTTTCACCCACATTTTAAAAAGTCCCTCTTCCTTTTCCTCTAGCATTTTAATTTCTTGCTCAGGAATAGAAGCTATTGGCTCAAACTGAGGGTCCTGGTTGGACTTGTCTCCACTCTCAGTGGAGGTATTGGTGGTTCTCGTGAGTGGCCTCGGTAGCCACCATGGTGGCCGTGGCTCGGCTCAGCTGGGCTGGGTTCTCCACAGCCACTGGGAGCTCCTTCCCTCTGCAGCCAGCACCTCCCTCCCGCCCAGCAACCAAAACTGAGTTTTTTACTATTAAATTTTGAGAGTTCTTCATATGTTCCGGAAACTAGCAATTTGTCAGGTTGTGGTTTGCAAGTAATTTCTCCTAGTCTGTAGCTTGTCTTTTCATTCTCTTAACAGGGTGTTTCTCTGAGTAAGAGTTTTTGTATAATTTTGGTTTTTTTGAGGCAGAGTCTCACTCTGTCACCCAGGCTGGAGTACAGTGGCACGATCTCAGCTCACTGCAACCTCCGTCTCCTGGATTCAGGGATTCTCCTGCCTCAGTCTCCTGAGCAGCTGGGATTACAGGCGCCCACCACCACGCCTGGCTAATTTTTGTATTTTTAATAGAGATGTGGTTTTGTCAAGTTGACTAGGCTGGTCTCAAACTCCCGAGCTCAGGCAATCCACCCGCCTTGGCCTCCCAAAGTGCTAGGATTACAGGCATGAGCCACCATGCCCGGCCAGTGTTAGTATAATCTTTAATTAAATAAAGTTTTTAATATGAAACTTGGATATAATCCATTTTACCAATTTTTCCTTTCATAGATTATGAACTCTTTTCCTAGATCCTACAGATTTTCTCCTATGCTTTTATAGTTTTCTGTTTGTCTATGAGCCATTTTGAGTTAATTTTTGTATAAGGAGTGAGGTTTATTGGGTTAAGCTTCATTTATTATTTTTGTTTGTTTGTTTATGGATGTCTAATTGCTCCAGCACCGTTTGTAGACAAGTCAGTCCCTCCATTAAAAAACAATTTTTTTTTTTTAATGGAGTCTCACTCTTATCACCCAGGCTGGAGTGCTGTGGTGTGACCTCAGCTCACTGCAACCTCTTACCTCCCAGGTTCAAGCGATTCTCCTGCCTCAGCCTCCTGAGTAGCTGGGTTTACAGGCACCCACCACTATGCCCGACTAATTTTTGTATTCTTAGTAGACATGGGGTTTTGCCATGTTGGCCAGGCTGGCCTTGAACTCCTGACCTCAAGCGATCCACCTGCCTCGGCCTCACAAAATGCTGGGATTACAGGCGTGAGCCATGGCACCTGGCCCCGCTCCATTTAATTTATTTCGTATCTTTGTCAGAAGTCAGTCAGGCACCTAGTGTGCTGCTGTTGATGGGTTCTATGCCCTGTTCCATTGGTCTTTGTGTCTGTCCCTCCACGATACTGCACAGTCTTGATTACTAGAGCAATCTAGTAAGGTTTGTTATACAGAGTGATTCCTCCCACTTTATCCTTTTTTGTCAAAATTGGTTTGCTCTTCTAGGATTTGTACTTTTCCACATGAATTTTAGAACAAGCTTGTTATGCTTATAAAAAAAGTAAAACCTTATTGGGGTTTTTATAGGAATTGCATTAAAACTATTAATCAGTTTGGGGAGAACTGACATGTTGACTGTCTCTCAGTCCCTAACGTAGTATATATCTCTCCATTTATTTGGCTCTTCTTTGATTTCTTTAGTCAGCATTTTGTGATTTCATTTTGTAATAGCATTTAAGATCCTATACAAGTTTTGTTACATTTATACCTCGTATGTCTTTTCTTTTTAGAAGTGATTGTATTAATAAGTGGCATTGTGTCTTAAATTTTGGTTTCCATGTTTGTTTGGGTATATACAAATGTGAATAATTTTTGTGTGTGTGTTTTTATCTTGTGACCTTGCTAAACTCACTTACTAGTTCTAGGATGGCTTTTTTAGACTCCTTAGGGATTTTGTACATAGACAATAATGTCATCTGCAAATAGGAACAGTTTTATTTTTCCTTTCTATTCTGTATGTCTTTTATTTCTTTTTCTTGCCTTATTGCGGTGGCCTGAACTTCCAGTACTCTGTTGAATAAGAATGGTGAGTTCGCACATTCTTGCATTGTTCCTAATCTAAGAGGAAAACCACTTTGCCATTATGTATATTAACTGTAAGTTTTCAAGTTGAGGAAATTCTATTCCTTTTGTTTAGACTATTCATCATGAATGGGTGTTAGATCTTGTCAATTTTTTGTATGTCTCCTGATATGACTGATTTTTGTTTAGTCTACTAAGATAGTGGATTATACTGACACTTTTTTTCTTGAAACAGTTTTGTTCTATCACCCAGGCCTGGAGTGCAGTGGCATGATCTTGGCTCACTGCAACCTCTGCTTCCCAGGTTCAAGCAATTCTCCCGCCTCAGCCGCCTGAGTAGCTGGGATTACAGGTGCCCACCACCACACCCAGCTATTTTTTTGTATTTTTTAGTAGAGACAGGGTTTCACCATGTTCTTCAGGCTGATCTTGAACTCCTGACCTCAGGTGATCCGCCTGCCTCAGCCTCCCAAAGTGTTGGGGTTACAGATGTGAGCCACCGTGACCGGTCATTTCCATGAGCTTTTTAGTCACAAATTCAATTTCTTTAATGGCCATATAGGCTTGCTCATGTTGGTCTGTTTCAAATTTGTGAAAATCTTGGTAGAGAATTTTGGTAGCTTGTGGTTTCTGAGGAATTGGTCTCTTTCTTCTAAATTGTTTAATTCAAGCATGAAGTTGTTTATACTAGTTGCATATTATCCTCTAAATGGTTGCAAGCTTGGCAGTGGTATCTTCTATTTCATTCCTAGTATTGGTGATTAGTGTCTTCACTCTTTCCATCTTTGTCGGTCTTACTAGAGGTTTATAAACTTTATTGATTTTTCAAAGAACTAGATTTTTGTTTAATTTTTGTGTTGTTTTATTTTAAATTTCATTGGTTTCTGATCTTTATTATTTCGTTCCTTCCTTTGCTTTGGGTTTATTTTGCTCATTTTCTAGTTTATTGAGGTGGAAACTTAGATTATTGATTTGAGACCTTTTCTCTTTTCTAAAGAAAACACTTAGTGCTATCAAATTTCCCTCTCTACATTAGCTGTGTCCCACATACTTTGATACTACATTCAGTTCTCTGTGTTTTTTTCTTTTGAGGCTTCCTCTTTGACCCATGGATGATTTAGAAGTGTATTTTAAATTTCTAAGTGTTTAGAGATTTTCCTGTTGGCTTTCTATTATTGATTTCTAGTTTGATTTCGTTATGGTCAAAGAACATTCTCTATATAACTTTCATTATTTTAAATGTATGAAGCTTTATTTTATGGATCAGGGTATAGTCTGTCTGGGTGAATGTCTCACGGGCACTTGAACAGAATGCGTGTTCTGCTTTTGTTGGGCAGAGTGTTTTATACGTGTCAGTCAGATCCTGTTGGTTGGTTGTGTTGTTCTGTCCTTTTATAGTCCTGCTAGCTTTCTGTCTAGCAATTCCATAAACTGCTAGAGTGGGGTGTTGAAATCTCTCCAACTGTAATTATGGATGTGTTTATTTCTCTTTTCAGCTCGATCAGTTTTTGCTTTGTGTATTTCAAGGCTCTGTTGCTTGGTGTGTACAGATTTGCGATTATTGTCTTCCTACAGGTTGACCCTTTTCCCCATTATATAATGTTCTTTTTGTCTCTAGGAATGTTCTCTCTAAAGTTGGCTTTATCTAATACTAGTATCGCTACTTCTATTTTTTTTCTATTGTTTTTGACTAGTGTTCATCCTGATCTTTTTCCATATTTCACTTTTCAAGCTACCTGTATTTTTGTATTTGAAGTGAGTTTCTTATGTATAGCATATGGTTGGATCATGTGTTTTCATCCACTCTGCCAGTCTCTGGCTTTTAATTGATGTATTTAGACCATTTTGCATTTAAGATAATTATTGTCATGTTGTCTGCTATTTTGTTTTCTGTTTGTTCCCTTTGTTTCTTGGTCCTTGGACTCTTTTAACATTTTTAGGATCCATCCTGATTTATTTAGAGTGATTCTGAACATAGCACTTTATATAGTTTTCTTAGTGGTTGTTTGACAGTCACTGATATCAGCATTTTGTCACTTTCGAGTGTAGAAATCTTACTTCCCTTTAGATCTCTTTGCCCTCACCTCTGCCCCTCTTAACTGTAATATAACTGTCTTACGTACTTCCTCAATATATGAGCAGTCTTCCGTGGTCTTGTTTGTTGTGATATGTCCAAGGTTTTTCAGTTATAAGAGGGAGAAGCCGGAAGTAACAAGGCTGCTCCATCTTGGCAGAACTGAAAGAACTAACAACTTTTTAAAGAATGCAAGCAGGCTTTTTGTTTGGGTCAGATGCTAAGACAGCCCTGAGGAAATCGGGATTTGGGTAGATGGTGGAGGGGTGATATTCAGGGAGAAGAGGAGGCAGTTCAGGAGCCTGGGAATTTGCCAAACAAGAGCAGTCTGGATCACGTCTGTGGGCTGCTTTGTGGCCTCCTAGGCAGCAGAAAGAGACGGACAGGCCAAGTCTCGGTGTGTGAAGGGAGGCTGGACTCCAAGCATGGGGCCTCTTTTTCCCAAGTATTTCTTCTTTTGTGTGTGTGCATATGTTGGTTTCTGCCATTCTGTCTCCTCTTTGCTCATCTGTTTTCAAAAATAGTTGAACTCTTTCCTCTTTTACTTTTTCGAATGAACTTTTGTCAAATCTAGCTTGGTGTGGTGGCTCACACCTATAATCCCAGCACTTTGGGAGGCCATGGTGGGCGGATCACTTGAGGCCAGGAGTTTGAGACCAGCCTGGCCAACATGGTGAAACCCTACCTCTACTAAAAATATAAAAATTAGCTGGGTTTGGTGACATGTGCTTGTAGTCCCAGCTACTGGGGAGGTTGAGGCAGGAGGATCACTTGAACCCAGGAGGTAAAGGCTGCAGTGAGCTGAGATCACATCACTGTACTCCAGCCTGGGTGACAGAGTGAGTGAGACTCTGTCTCAAAAACAAAAGAATCGGCCGGGCGCGGTGGCTCAAGCCTGTAATCCCTGCACTCTGGGAGGCCGAGACGGGCGGATCACGAGGTCAGGAGATCGAGACCATCCTGGCTAACATGGTGAAACCCCGTCTCTACTAAAAATACAAAAAACTAGCCGGGTGAGGTGGCGGCGTCTGTAGTCCCAGCTACTCGGGAGGCTGACGCAGGAGAATGGCGGGAACCCGGGAGGCGGAGCTTGCAGTGAGCTGAGATCCGGCCACTGCACTCCAGCCTGGGCGACAGAGCGAGACTCCATCTCAAAAAAAAAAAAAAAAAAATCATTTGTCAAAACTTCCTCCCCTCCAAAAGGAAGCTATTATGACTTTAAATGGAATTGAATTAACTCATTTGAGGAAAATTAATCTCTTGGCAGTATTCCATTTTCCCATACAAGAGTATGCTCTGTCTCTTTTATTTAATTTTTAAATTACATTATAGTAAATGTCTTCATGCTGACCGTACTGAGTCAAAATATTTCTTACATGGGGGAAAAACGTATTTGGAGTCACAAGCTTTTTTACAGCCAGGCCTTAAGAGAAGGTACAAATTGAAGGCCTTTTGAGACTTTTTCACCAATTAACTGAATTTGAGTCTCTCTTTTTTTTTTTTTTTTTTTGAGACAAAGTCTCTCTGTGGCTCAGGATGGAGTGCAGTGATGTGATGTCCACTCGCTGCAACCTCTGCCTCCCAAGTTCAAGTGATTCTTCTGCCTCAGCCTCCCCAGTAGCTGGGATTACAGGCACCTACCATCACACCTGGCTAATTTTTGTATTTTTTTAGTAGAGATGGGATTTCACCATGTTGGTCAGGCTGGTCTCGAACTCCTGACCTCAGGTGATTCTCCTGCCTCAGCCTCCCAAAGTGCTAGGATTGCAGGCAAGAGCCACCGCGCCCGGACTCAAGTTTCTTTTTTTTTTTTTTTAGACGGAGTCTCGCTCCGTCGCCCAGGCTGGAGTGCAGTGGCCGGATCTCGGCTCACTGCAAGCTCCACCTCCCAGGTTTACGCCATTCTCCTGCCTCAGCCTCCCGAGTAGCTGGGACTACAGGCGCCCGCCACCTCGTCCGGCTAATTTTTTGTATTTTTTTTTAGTAGAGACGGGGTTTCACTGTGTTAGCCAGGATGGTCTCAATCTCCTGAGCTCGTGATCCACCCGTCTCAGCCTCCCAAGGTGCTGGGATTACAGGCTTGAGCCACCGCGCCCGGCCTCAAGTTTCTTTTATATGAGTGGCATTACAGAACATAGTGGCATCTGAGAGAATGGGATATACACTTACCCACAACAAAAAATTGTTTGCGTAGATGGGAGAATAAAATCCACGTTTCCCAGAGGATGAGAGCATTTGAAGTCAGGACAATTCAAGAAAAACTCTCCAAAACACACTAGCCAAGACATTTTATGAAAATAGGATGCAGGGTAGTCTTGAACCTGCCAGAAAAAGCCATCGACTCCTATGTAGATTAAGGTTTCAGATCATCGTATCTTCAAGGCAAATGTCTTGTAAACACTCTCAGTTTTTACTTTGTCGAGCACAGATGTTTCTCAAGCCCAGAGCTTCCCACTGTAAGTGCCCATGTCAACAATCTCTGATTCCCTCAATGACTAGCAGTTTCCAGCATCACAGCCATTTTCATGGTTATACTGTTGGTTGGGTTATTCCTGGGTAGTTTGTATGTTTTGTTTCATATTGTTGTGAATGAAGTGTCTTCTGTTATATTCTTTTTTTTTTTTTTTTTTTTTTGAGGCGGAGTCCCGCTCTGTTGCCCAGGCTGGAGTGCAGTGGTGCGATCTTGGCTCACTGCAAGTTCCGCCTCCCAGGTTCACGCTATTCTCCTGCCTCAGCCTCCCAAGTAGCTGGGATTACAGGCACCCACCACCAGGCCTGGCTAATTTTTTTTTTTTTTTTTTTTTTTTTTTTTTTTTTTTTTTTTGTATTTTTAGTAGAGACGGGGTTTCACTGTGTTAGCCAGGATGGTCTTGATCTCCTGACCTTGTGTTCCGCCCGCGTCGGTCTGCCGAAGTGCTGGGATTACAGGCGTGAGCCACCGCGCCCGGCCCTGTTATATTCTTATCAGTGGAAGCTGAGTTACAGTGCAGTAACAGCCCCACAGATCTCTGTGTACTGAACAAAAGTGTATTTCTCATTCATGCAAAGTGCATACTGTAGTTCCTAGTTCCAAGCAGTTGTTCCTTGGGAAGTTACCTGTCAAGGACTAGTTCCACAGTGCAGGCTGTGGATCAGCGATGCCCCTTCGTGATTGCCAAGGCAGGCAAGGGGAACACCAAGCTGGGTATTGTCAGGCATCACTCACCTTTCATGGGCCAAGACAAGCTACGTGGACATACTGAGAAGTGAAAGAAAACTGGGTCCTGGCCAGCAACAGCAGGGCCCTGACACAGGCTTTTGCTAAAATGCCTTTTAACTGCTTTTATTTTTATTTATTTATTTTTGAGACGGAGTCTCACTCTGTCACCCAGGCTGAAGTGCAGTGGCGCGATCTCAGCTCACTGCAACCCTCGTCTCCCAGGATCAAGTGATTCTCCTGTCTCAGCCTCCCAAGTATCTGGGATTACAGGCGTGCACCACCACACCTGGCTAATTTTTGTATTTTTAGTACAGATGGGATTTCACCATGTTGGTCAGGCTGGTCTTGAACTCCTGACCTCAGGTGATCTGCTCACCTCGGCCTCCCAAAGTGCTGGGATTATAGACATGAGCCACCATGCCCAGCCAACTGTTAACTTTTAAATCTTACCTTTTATGATGCCACGGTTGTTTTTTCTTGTATCCAGTCACTTTACTGATCTCTGGTATTCGTTCTAAACATTCCTCATTGGGCTTTGCTCCCTGCGAGTAAGTGCAGAGAGGTAAGAGTGTTGTCTTCCTGAGTCCTCCTTGACAAGAGTGAAAGGAGAAACGGGGTGTGTTTGTTTCAGGTGAATACCAGCATCGAGGACTGGAAGACCACCAAGTGGAAAGATATCAACGTTGAGCAGATGGACATAGATTGTAAGAAGTTTGCCAAAGACGTGAGGTCTTTGGACAAGGAGATGAAAACCTGGGATGCCTTCGTGGGGCTCGACAACACCGTGAAGAACATGATCACATCCCTGCGTGCCGTGAGCGAGCTGCAGAACCCTGCCATTCGGGAACGCCACTGGCAGCAGCTCATGCAGGCCACCCAGGTACCACGCGCCATGGTGGGCGGAGGGGACCGCCCCTGGTGGCCAGCCCTGCTGCAGGATGGGTTGTCCTGAGCTGCCTAGCCAAGGTGTTCAGGGCCCGATGGTGGTAAAGCCAGTGTGGGCAGGGCTGACTTCGTGCACAAGTGACCTGTGCAGTCACACAGGGCTCTATGTTGGTTGGGGGTGGTGGGGCAGGCTCCATTTACCATCTCAACTTCACCATGTCAAAATTCTTAGTAATTTCCTTTTTTTTTTTTTTTTTTTGAGACAGTCTCACTCTGTCGTCAGGCTGGAGTGCAGTGGTGCAATCTCAGCTCACTGCAACCTCCGCCTCCCGGGTTCAAGCGATTCTCCTGCCTCAGCCTCCCGAGTAGCTGGGACTACAGGTGCCCGCCACTACTCCTGGCTAATTTTTTTTTTTTTTTTTTTGTATTGTTAGTAGAGACGGAGTTTCACCATATTGGTCAGGCTGGTCTCGAACTCCTGACCTCGTGATTCGCCCGCCTTGGCTTCCCAGAGTGCTGGGATTACAGGCGTGAGCCACCGCACCTGGCCAATTCTTAGTAATTTTCCAACAGGAGCTCCTGCATTTTCATTTTGCACTGGGCCCTGCAAAGTAGGTAGGCGGTTCTGGTTGTAGGCTGCATGTTCATAAGACTCCGGGAGTTTGGGGCAAATGGGCAGTTCACTGGGGTCCTCATGACCCCAGGAACTCAGAGTCTTAGCACCTGAATCTTTCCAGGAATATCCCGCAGTGGCGGGCACTGGCCTTGACCCCTCCAGAAGGCTAACAGGAACACTCCCCACTCTCAGCAAACACTGAACAAAACTACTTTAAGCAGCTACTCTGCAGAGGCCCCACCTAGCTGCAAAGGACACAGAGAGAAAGCAGACATGGCCTCTGCTCTCAAGGAAGGAAAGAAATAATAGTACTGGCAGTTGCGGGGGGGGGGGGGGGAATTTATTTTTTCCTCTCTCCATCTTAGGTTCCCTGGCTGGGGCCCCTGTAAATTAGACTGATGAGCGACAGATTAATTAGAGGAAAGCCGGGCACGGTGGCTCACACCTGTAATCCCAGCATTTTGGGAGGCTGAGGCAGGTGGCTCACTTGAGGCCAGGAGTTTGAGACCAGCCTGGCCAACATGGCAAAACCCCATCCATACTAAAAATACAAAAATCAGCCGAGTGTGGTAGCACACACCTGTAATCCCAGCTACTTGAATGGCTGAGGCAGGAGAATCGCTTGAACCTGGGAGGCGGAGGTTGCAGTGAGCCGAGATCATGCCACTGTACTCTAGCCTGGGTGACAGAGCAAAATTCCATCTCAAAAAAAACAAAATGGGAAAAGACCAGGAAAGACAAAGGGGATTCTCTACAGAATGTAGATTTCCCCTACAAGAGACAGCTTTGCAGGACTATTTCAAACTATGTCAAAGGAACATATTTTGGGGTAAAATACTGCGATTTCTTTCAGGGCCTGCTATCTGTCGTGTGATGTATCGTGTTGCTACAAACATTGTGTTTGGTCAGTCTTAGGATCGATGTGTGGATGTTCATGCTGGTCAGCTGTGCCTGAATCCCAAAGGGAGGGGGGTATAATGAGGCCTGTCTTCCAACCCCCTTCCCATCATGGCCTGAACTCCTTTTTCAGGTTTACTTAGGAACGCCCCTAGCAGAGACGGATTCATTCGATTTGTTCAGGGGCTTAGGATTTTATTTTTGTTTTACAGCAGGATGAGGTGAGCTTCAGCAAGGTGCGTTGTGTAGATTCCTCCCATTCCTCTGGGCTGATAAGGGGCTAAAGCTGTCTCCATCAGGTAACTTTTTTTTTTTTTTTTTTTGAGATGGAGTCTCACTCTGTTGCCCAGGCTGGAGTGCAGTGGCACAATCTCGGCTCACTGCAACCTTCACCTCCCAGATTCAAGTGATTCTCCTGATTCAGCCTCCTGAGTAGCTGGGATTATAGACACACACCACCACACCTGGCTGATTTTTTTTTTGTATTTTTAGTAGAGACAGGGTTTCACCTTGGCCAAGCTGGTCTCAAACTCCTGACCTCAGGTGATCCACCCGCCTTGGCCTCCCAAAGTGCTGGGATTACAGGTGTGAGCCACTGCACCTGGCCTCCATTGATTAACTTCTATCGTTCTTGGTAGAGGGGGCGGTGGGACTCCTTGGCAAATTTATTTCCTGCTTGTAGGCAAATAGGGGGAGGGCAGAGAGCTTCTCTTGTATCTGCTTCTTCTCAACTGCCTTCATCTCAAAATAACCCTTAAGCCAAAGTGGCGTATTTTGGTGGCAAATTTTGCCAACCTTCGATATCAGGTTTGAATGCCAAGCGCGGGAGATACTCAGTGATGATCCCGAGACCTAGAGGAGGGCTCCACCTTCAAGGGGTGGGAAGGGAAGGAAAAGCTCTGAGTGAGTGTGAAATTTGGCTTGGGCCTTGGGAGTGAGAACTGTGAAGGCAAGCAGAAAGGCTGGGACGGGGCTCGGCATCAAAGAATGCAAGAACAACGGCGAGACCATACCCCAAGGACCAAGGGCAGCGTGGCCCAAAGCCTGCGCAGCAGGAAGGCTTAACCCCGGCTTCCCAAGAGATCCCTGCCTATGCAGGAAGTAGGAGAATGGGGCCAAATTGTTCTCTCCATCTCTCATTAGGTCCTGGCCAGCCCAGGAGGGTGCCCACCTAGGAGGAGCATTAGATGCTCCCGCTCCACCCCCACCACACTGTCCAGGGCCCTTCTGCTGCTCCCTAGGCCTAAGGAGGGAAAAGCAAACCCAGTTATGCAGGCCACCCTGAGGGCACAGGGGCACCCACTTGCTCCCCAGGAATTTGTGTGTCCGGGTGTCTGGGAGCCAGTCCCTGGGGGTGCCTCTCGTGTGTTGAGAAAAAAGATTTCCCAGGTGCCTGGCAACAGGCTCATGTGCCCCATCCAGGTGCCCTGGGAGAGACACTTGGGTGGTGATAAACCAGCTAAATATCTCCATGGAAGGAGCTGGGCACAGCTGAGGTCTTGGTGAGCCTCGGGTGGATATGTCCCCAAATGTGATTAGAGCTGCGAGGTTCCGTCATTGGTTAAAATTCCATGGTGGGCTCAGAATCGATGCTCAGAAACGTCTGACTATGTGACACCAAGAAGAATATTAGACAAGGGATGTGGAAGCGATTTGGGAAGTGGTGGCACTTGGCAAGTACCTGGTATGTTGGTACTAGAGTAACAGTACCTGTGATTCGGCCACCGCCACAGAGTGCTTTGCGTATTAGGAACGCAGCAGCTGCTAGAGGTGGTGAATTCACTTCCTGGGGCTGCCATGACAAAGGACCACAAACTGGGAGGCTTCAAACAGGCCTAGCTGGGGGCACGGTGGCTCACGCCTGTAATCCCAACACTTTGGGGGGCTGAGGCAGGTGGATCACTTGAGTTCAGGAGTTTGAGACCAGCCTGTCCAACTTGATGAAACCGCGTCTCTACTAAAAATACAAAAATTAGCTGGGTGTGGTGGTACATACCTCTGGTCCCAGCTACTTGGGAGGCTGAGGCAAAAGAATCGTTTGAACCAGGGAGGTAAAGGTTCCAGTGAGCCGAGATCACGCCACTGCACTCCAGCCCGGGTGACAGAGCAAGACTCCGACTCAAAAAAAAAAAAAAAAAGCAGACCTGTGTTATGTGTTCTGTCACAGTGCTGGAGGCCAGGACTCTGAAATCAGGGTGTCAGCAGGCTGCACTCCCTCTAAAGGCTCTGGGGGAGGGTCCTTCCTGCCTTCTCCAGCTTCTGGGGACTCCAGGCATTCCTTGGCCTGTGGCTGCATCATGCCCGTCTCTGCCTCAGTCTCCACAAGGCCGTTTCCTGTGTGACTCAGATCTCCCTCTCCTTCCTGTCATGAGGACACTTGGCCCTGGATTTATGTCTCACTGGAAAATCCAGGATGAACTCACCTCAAGATCCTTAGTATCTGCAAAGACCCTATTTCCAAATAAGGTGACATGCGAAGGTTCTGGATAGACGTGAATTTTGGGGGGGCCACAATTCCGCCCAGTGCGGGTGGGTTCTCCTATTATGCGGTTTTACAGGGAAGGAAGGTGAGGCTGGGAGAAGTCACCTCCTTCAGTCCCAGAGCTGAAAATGGCAGTGTAGAGCTCGCCTCCCTCCCTCCAGCAGCCCGGGATCGTGCCCTGGCAGTGGCTCTCCGTGAAGGAGGGTGACGTCCGCCCACTTCAGAGTCCAAATGACCTGAAATGAATCATGCCTGGTTTTTCCCGTAGGTGAAATTTAAAATGTCAGAAGAGACCACCCTGGCAGATTTATTGCAGCTGAACCTCCACAGTTACGAGGATGAGGTCCGCAACATCGTGGACAAGGCCGTGAAAGAGTCCGGCATGGAAAAGGTAGGCGGTGCTGGCAGCGTTGTCTGTGCCACGTGGGATCAGCCTGAAACTGCCCCTGTACTGAGAGCACCCAGAAAGGTCTCGTTCATATGGGTCCCACGGCCCCATGGCACTCAGGGGAAGTCTGGGGGGCCTTTCTTACCCAACCCGTGACAAATCTTTAAAAATACTTCTGGAATCTATTTATTTATTTTTTATTATTTTTAAGACAGAATGTTTTTCTGTTGCCCAGGCTGGAGTGCAGTGTCGTGATCTTGGCTCACCACAACCTCCACCTCCCGAATTCAAGCAATTTCTCCTGCCTCAGCCTCCCAAGTAGCTGGGACTACAGGCCTGCGCCACCATGCCCAGCTAATTTTCATACTTTTAGTAGAGACGGGTTTCACCATGTTGGCCAGGCTGGTCTCGAGTTCCTGACCTCAACTGACCGGCTCACCTCGGCCTCCCAAAGTGCTGGGATTACAGGTGTGAGCCACCGTGCCAGCCGACTTCTGGAATTTTTCTTAGGAAACCCAATTCCTGGCTGTAACTCTGCCTGCCCCATACACGCAATAGTTTGGAACATTTTGTAAACAACCGGAATTCTCATTTCCTTTGCCTCCAGCATCCTCGTCTGTGGTCCCGTCTGACTCCTCCACGGACGTCAGTTCTTTCCTCTGACTCCGAGCTGAGGGGAGGGTCGGGGATGGGTGGGGGATGGCCCCCAGCTGGTACCTGAACTGGTAATGCGCCACTGGCTACTGGCAGTTCCAGTATCCAGGAAAACTCCTTTTGCGGTTCAAATCTCTCTCCTCAGCCTGTTTTGTGAGTTTGAATTGTCACATTTTGGCTTGCTTAAAAAAAAAAAAAAAATCTTTATTAGATATAATTCACATACCATACAATTCACCTGTTTAAAGTGTACAATGACTTTTAGCAGAGGTACAAGTGTGTAATCAGCACATACTAAACAGCAGAGGGTGGGGGCTCATGCCTATAATCCCAGCACTTTGGGAGGCAGGAGGATCGCTCGAGTCCAGGAATTCAAGACAAGGCCGGCCTGGGCAACACACGCAGATGCCATCTCTACAAAAAAATAAACTTAAAAAAATTAGCTGGGGACCGGGCGCGATGGCTCATGCTTGTAATTCCAACACTTTGGGAGGCCAAGGTGGGTGGGTCACAAAGTCAGGAGATTGAGACCAGCCTGGCCAACATGGTGAAACCCCGTCTCTACTAAAAATACAAAAATTAGCCAGGCGTGGTGGCGCATGCCTGTAATCCCAGCGCTTTGGGAGGCTGAGGCAGGAGAATCTCTTGAACCTGGGAGGTGGAAGTTGTAGTGAGCCAAGATCGTGCCACTGCACTCCAGCCTGGTTGACAAAGTGAGACTCCATCTCAAAAAAAAAAAAAAAAAAATTAGCAGGGCACATGGTGACACACACCTGTAGTCCCAGCTACTTGGGAGGCTGAAGTGGGAGGATTACTTGAGCCCAGGAGATGGAGGCTGCAGTGAGCTGTGATCACGCTGCTGCACTCCAGCCTGGGCTGGACCCTGCCCCTAAAAAAAATTATAATTTTTTTAAAAATAAAAATAAATAATAGAATTAACACACTTCAGAATATTTTTATCACCTCAGAAAGAAACCTACATCCTTTAGCTATCATCCCCTACCCCTTTCTTCTCATGTGTCCCCATCTCCAGCTCTAGGCAACCACTAATCCACTTCCCCCCTGTGTAGATCCCCCTCTTCCACACTTTCATAGGAACGGCATCATAGGTAGAGGAGGCAGCACTTTCACTCTATGCTTTTAGAGTTTTTCCCAGTTGGGTCTGAGAATTCCATTAACGTAAGACAAACCAAGAGGAGAAAAGTATGCAAATAATTTAATCCAAGTTTTCTGTGGTACGGGAGGAAAGGAAGACTTTCCTGACTCGAACGCAGTTAGCATTGAACACTTAAGTAGTGAGTTGCGGAGAGAGGAAGTTGTAGAAAAGTAATCTATGTGAGAGGCTGGAAGGCGAGAGCTATTCTAAGAAGTTCTGAGTGGACAGGATTCTTTCCATCTTGACTTCCCATCCTCGTGATGAGAATGATCATTTCGTTCTGGTATCAGAAGAGCATCATTCACCTGGGAATTGCATCTCCTGCATCCCAGGAACAGCATGAGGCTCAGAGATTCCTGCATCTGCTGCCCTTCAAGTGCCTCTGACTCGAAATCGTCAATTGCAGGATGGCACATTTTGGGGTGGCACAATCTGAACTCCTTCACGTGTGCTATGTGGTCTGTGCGTGTGGCCTGAAGAGGTTTATCCGCATTGTGGCAGGTGTCTGTACCTCATTCCTTTAGTGGCTTATGTTCCATTATATGGACAGACATCACATTCATCCGTCATCGGGGTACGAAGGTTCGGGTTGGATCTGCCTTTGGCTCCTGTGAATACGTTGGTTTGAGTCTTTTTGCTTTCTGATCATGGAGCTTCAGTCCACGTCCTGGGAACTCTGGGTCCTGCCTGAGCTTTGCAGGCCAAATGCTCAGTGACCTTATATTTCTCTTCCCCCAAAAGGTGCTGAAAGCCCTGGACAGTACCTGGAGCATGATGGAATTCGAGCACGAGCCGCACCCACGGACGGGCACCATGATGCTCAAGTCCAACGAGGTGCTGGTGGAGACGCTGGAGGACAACCAGGTACAGCTGCAGAACCTGATGACGTCCAAGTACCTGGCCCACTTCCTGAAGGAGGTGACGAGCTGGCAGCAGAAGCTGTCCATGGCGGACTCCGTCATCTCCATCTGGTTTGAGGTCCAGCGAACCTGGAGCCACCTGGAGAGCATCTTCATCGGCTCCGAAGACATCCGCGCCCAGCTCCCGGAGGACTCCCAGCGCTTTGATGACATCGACCAGGAATTCAAGGTGAGCACAGCCCGGTGGCTCCCACGCATTTCAGAAATGACTGTGTTGGACAAAACGGGGTCCCTAATGCCTTGGCGATCCCCTTCTCTTCCCAGGCCTTGATGGAAGATGCAGTAAAAACACCCAACGTGGTGGAAGCCACCAGCAAACCCGGCCTCTACGATAAACTGGAGGCCCTGAAGAAGAGGTGGGGCTCACACCTGTCCAGACCAGGGGAGGCAGTGGTGCTGATTCCCTAAGTCTTAAGTCTGAGGGAACCTAAGTCTTGTGCGGCCCGCTGGCCAGCACAGGGCAAAACCACGGGTCCTGGGTTAATCTATTCCCTTTCCCTGGGGAGCATGCGCTCCACGGCCTCATCCTGCCACACAATGCCTTGGCCTTGAAGGAAGCAGTGACCCAGAGAATACATGAGGCTCCCTCCTGCCCAGGAGTGCCCACAAGGTCAGGGGATGGCAAAGAAATGAGAGCCTCTGGTAGGAGGTTCTGAATTAAACCGGGCCTGTGAACAGCAGTCCGGGCATCTCCAGGATGACCAGTTCCCTGTGCCGATAGGGCGGGCGGCAGACATCCCTACAGAGTGGGGTCACCGGCCTCCTCTCCTTCCTTCCTCCCAGCTTGGCCATCTGTGAAAAAGCTTTGTCAGAGTATTTAGAGACCAAGAGACTGGCTTTCCCCAGGTTCTATTTTGTCTCCTCGGCTGACCTCCTGGACATTCTCTCCAATGGCAATGACCCCGTGGAGGTAGGCGGGGCCCCCTGCATTCTGGAGTTTAAGCCAACATCATGGCAGACCCCAGGCGGGCACCTCTACCTGAACTGCCCTAGGATGGGGTAACAGTGTCCCTGGATGTGCTCTGTCATCTCCAGGAGGCCCTCTGCACCAGAAGCTCTCCTGGGGTCCCCAGCCATGGCAGAAACATGGCGGGACTCATCTCACATCCTGCTCTGCACTTGGCCTGGCTTTGGAGAAGTTAATTTGCCTCTCTGTACCTCATTTTTCCCTTCTAGAAAATGGGTCATATGCCAGAGGCCTAGTAAGACACTGTTTCCGAAAGGCACACCTCTCAGTGGGTCATCCTCCAATCAGCTAGTAAATCTCAGGGTCCCAGGAGCAAGGAACAGGTGCCTCCTTGAGGCTCTTCTAGAAGAGAAAAGAGGTCGGGCGCAGTGGCTCACACCTGTAATCCCAGCACTTTGGGAGGCCCAGGCAGGCAGATCACTGGAGGTCGGGAGTTTGAGACCAGCCTGGTCAATATGGTGAAACCCCATTTCTACTAAAAATACAAAAAATAACCAGGCATGTTGGCATGCACCTATAATCCCAGCTACTCAGGAGGCTGCGGCATGAGAATTGCTTGAGCCTGAGAGGCAGAGGTTGCAGTGAGCCCAGATTACTCCACTGCACTCCAGCCTGGGTGACAGAGGGAGAATCTGTCTCAAAAAAAAAAAAAAAAAAAAAAAAAAAGGTGAAGGGAAAGTGCCTATATTTTATTTTGACCGTAAGGTTAGAGGATACACAGGAAGAGGTTAGAGGATACACAGGAAGAAGGGATATGCAAGAATAGACTGAGTGTGTGGCTTGGAACCTGGGACAGAGCCTTCTCAAAAAGAAGAAATCTTTTTTGAGATGGAGTTTTGCTCTTGTTGCCCAGGCTGGAGTGCAATGGCGCAATCTCGGCTCACCACAACCTCCACCTCCCAGGTTCAAGTGATTGTCCTGCCTCAACCTCCCAAGTAGCTGGGATTATAGGCATGCGCCATCACGCCCAACTAATTTCGTATTTTTAGTAGAGATGGGGTTTCTCCATGTTGGTCAGGCTGGTCTCAAACTCCTGACTTCACGTGATCCACCTGCCTTGGCCTCGCAAAGTGCTGGGATTACAAGTGTGAGCCACTGTGCCCGGCTGAAAATAAATCTTCCAGAATGGATATTTGGCTTAGAAGGACTGCGGTTCCTGGCCTGGTTTCTGTGTCCTGACTCAGAGCAGTCTTCGCTGGTTCCTTTTGTTGAGTTAGCCATGTTTAGTTAACGTTGATCAAAGATGGGGAGTATATTCCAAAAAGAACAATGCCTAAGACCACCCACGGAAAGCCTGAGCCATGCACGTGCCTTTCAAATCCCCCGTTGCATAATTCTGGCTTTTCCCCTCCACCCAGGTGAGCCGCCACCTGTCCAAACTCTTCGATAGCCTGTGTAAACTAAAGTTCCAGCTCGATGCCAATGACAAACCTCTCAAGGTGGGCCTGGGAATGTACAGCAAGGAGGACGAGTACATGGTTTTTGATAAGGAGTGCGACCTCTCGGGGCAGGTGAGTGTGTGGGCGTGCCGCGCAGGGAACCCAGGACAAGGGCGCAGCTGTGTCTGGGGCACATACCCTCAGACAGCGACATCCAGAGAACCACCACTCTGTGCAGCTGCCAGCCCACCCCTGCTCCTCTCCTCTGCCTCTCTAGAAAACGCTTAAGGGACTGACCTGTTCATAGAATTTCTAGCACAGCTCTACCCATATAGCATGCGTGTATCCTTAGGGAGAAAGGGGAGGGGAAAGGATGAGAGAAAAGCCCTGTTCGGGAGACTGAGGCAGGAGAATCACTTGAACCCGAGAGGCAGAGGTTGCAGTGAGCCAAGATCGCGCTACTGCACTCCAGCCTGGGTGACAGAGTGAGACCCCGTCTCTGCCCTGTTAATGTCATTGAATCCTTTTTATCACCTGCCAAACGGACTGCTTTGAAGGGGGCTGCACATCTCTGAACCACCAATTCCCAACGCCTGTCCAAAATAATCGGCTGCGCTGTCCACCGCTCAGAGTGGTCCCTGCAGCCTCTTCCTTCCCCAGCAAGCATGTCCCCCAGCTCAGGGCAGCCTCCTTCTGCTGTCACAAAACTTCCGGGCTGCCCCCTCCCCACCCAGCTATTGATCAAGCAATAGAAACCATTTTAACATCAGCCTGAGGAAAATACAATGCAGAGGTAAATCAGCTGTAGGAAAAATAAATAAATAAAACTCGAGAAAACCTGAGGTTCAAAGAGCTGAGCACAGCACACCTGTGGCTGCTCTACATGGATGGGGTGGGTGGGGCAGTGACAGCATCTGTCCAGATTCGCTTCTTGGGTTTACCCTTTACAAACAGAGCCGCAGACCAGTGAGGCCCGCCTGCACCGTGCTTACAGCTAACAGGAAAAATCTGGCCGGGCGCGGTGGCTCACGCCTATAATCCCAGCACTTTGGGAGGTCGAGGTGGACAGATCATCTGAGGTCAGGAGTTCAAGACCAGCCTGGCCAACATGCCGAAACAGTCTCTACTAAAAATACAAAAATTAACCAGGTTTGGTGTCACACACCTGTAGTCAGTCCTAGCTACTCGGGAAGCTGAGGCATAAGAATCATTTGAATCTGGGAGACAGAGGTTGCAGTGAGCCAAGATCACGCCACTACACTCCAGTCTGAGTAATAGAACGAGACTTAGTCTCCAAAAAATTCATCTCCAAAAAAAAATCTACCCTCCTATCCACTTGAGGGTTTTTTTTCTCCCAGTAGCAGTTACTTGTGGGTATGGTTTTTGTTTATTTGTTTGTTTGTTTGTTTTTGAGACAGAGTTTCACTCTTGTCACCCAGGCTGGAGTGCAATGACACAATCTTGGCTCACTGCAACCTCCACTTCTCAGGTTCAAGTGATTCTCCTGTCTAAGCCTCCAGAGTAGCTAGGATTACAGGCGCCTGTCATCATACCCAGCTAATTTTTGTATTTTTAGTAGAGACGAGGTTTCACCATGTTGGCCAGGCTGGTTTTGAACTCCTAACCTCAGATGATCCACCCACCTCAGCCTCCCAAAGTGCTGGGATTACAGATGGGAGCCGCTGCACCCAGCCCCCAGCCACATTTTTAAAGTGAGTCTTTGACTAGCTGGGTGTGGTGGTGCACACCTGTAGTCCCAGCTGCTTGAGAGGCTGAGGTGGAGGCATCACTTGAGCCCACAAGTGGAGGCTGCAGTGAGCCGTGACTGCATCACTGCAGGGCAGCCCAGGGCAGCAGAACAAGATCCTATCTCAATTTAAAAACAAAAGGTGTGGCCGGGCGTGGTGGCTCAAGCCTGTAATCCCAGCACTTTGGGAGGCCAAGGTGGGCGGATCATGAGGTCAGGAGATACAGACTATCCTGGCTAACACAGTGAAACCTCGTCTCTACTAAAAATACCAAAAAAAAAAAAATCATCCAGGCGTGGTGGCAGGCGCCTGTGGTCCCAGCTACTCAGGAGGCTTAGGCAGGAGAATGGTGTGAACCTGGGAGGTGGAGCTTGCAGTGAGCCAAGATCGTGCCACTGCACTCCAGCCTGGGTGACAGAGCAAGATTCCGTCTTAAAAAAAAAAAAAAGGTGTGTCACTGTTACTGCTCTGTAAAATCCTTGACATGTCTGCCCCTGGGACGAAGATGATGACAAACGTTTTCCTTTACAACAAAGCAAATTATTGGAACTAGAGGCAGGCACACATGGCTGTATTTGGTCACCGTGGCTCCCGTCCCCAGGTGGAAGTGTGGCTGAATCGAGTGCTGGACCGAATGTGCTCCACCCTCCGGCACGAAATCCCAGAGGCCGTGGTGACCTACGAAGAGAAGCCGAGGGAGCAGTGGATCCTGGACTACTCGGCCCAGGTCTGAGGCAGGCGGGGGCTCGGCGGTGCCTCAGGCTGAGATAACCCGGCCCAGGTCTGAGGCGGGCGGGGGCTCGGCAGTGCCTCGTGGCTGGGATAAGGGGCAAGTTTCTCTGCATTCATGGGCTCCCCTGTGAACTGTGGTCCCCTGGAAAACCGTCTAAGCTTGCAGCAGGAACTTCTGTGTTAGCGGGTGCTGGCGATCGCTCACTGCATGGGCAATGGGGGGCATCTACTTTCAGGTGGCCCTGACTTGCACCCAGATCTGGTGGACGACCGAGGTGGGCCTGGCGTTTGCCAGGCTGGAGGAAGGCTATGAAAACGCTATCAAAGATTATAACAAAAAGCAGGTGCGTTACTAGCGTTTAGTTAGTTACGTTTTTAAAACTTGTTTTAAAAAGCAGGTGTATGGCCCCATGTGCCCGTCTGAAACCTGTCAGGTGAGTACCAGCAGCACCTTCTTGTGAGAGGCTGAGCCCCACGAAACCGCCGTTTCCACAGGCCCAATAACAGCCACGCACTGCAGCCCCAGGCACCTCTCCCCATGGGTAACAGACACCTTCAAAAATATGTACTTTGATTTCTCACCTGAAAATCATCAAATGCTACTGAGAGTCTTAAACAAAACAAAGTCGTTGGTCAGAAATACAGAAACTAAAGATCATCTTTGAAAGAAGGAAAATTTACCTGTAATTCCACAACCCAAGCATGACACTGTCAACGTTCCCTTATGCAACCTGCTACACTGTGTGTGTATAATTGATTTATATGTAAAAATATACAGACTCGCTGGATGGTGTTAAAGTCAGCTGTTTTTGCTTCTCATCCACTCTCTTTCACGGCCTTGAATTTCCTTCTACTACGTCCGTGCTAGCGGCTCCAAAGCGTCCCATCAGGGCCACATCACGGTGAGACCAGTGCCTGGCTGGGGCCTACCGAGGGCGCTCCTGTTTTTCATTACTGTAAACAAAAGCATGGCAGTGTTCCCGAAGCAGCTGCGGGCACCCAGCCACAAGACCCCCCAGTGCACATGGGCATCCGTGGCGTCTCAGTGAAGGCACCTGTCCCCCGCAGATTAGCCAGCTGAATGTACTCATCACGCTGCTCATTGGGAACCTCAACGCTGGCGACAGGATGAAGATCATGACCATCTGCACCATCGATGTGCACGCGCGGGACGTGGTGGCCAAAATGATCGTGGCCAAGGCACGAGCGCCCCGTCCCAGGGGCCTGGGGAAGGGCAAGGGGTCGCTGGGTTCAGGGCAGTGCATTCAGGGACTCCAGACCCTGCCGCTTCCTCTTGCTGGGGCACTGACTCTGTTGCTGGCTGCGGCTGCCTCCTACCCCCCTTGCCCGGACTCACCCCCGGTGAGCCACACATCGTGGTCAGAGGAGCGGTGCCCGCCCATTGGAAGTACCATTCCGTAGCGAGATTCCACTGAGGGTGGCCCTACAGTTGGACGTGGGTGCTGGAGGGGGAAGGAGAGCCAGGGAGGGTTCCCTGGGCACCCGGGGCCAGCCTTGGAGGCATGCTGGCCTTCCTCAGCCAGCCCTAGCTCTTGCATTCCACTTGGCAACAAGAGCTCCGGCTCATCCTGCAGGTGGAGAGTTCTCAGGCCTTCACCTGGCAGGCCCAGCTCCGGCATCGCTGGGATGAAGAGAAGCGACACTGCTTTGCCAACATCTGCGATGCCCAAATCCAGTATTCCTACGAGTATCTGGGCAACACGCCGCGGCTGGTCATCACCCCGCTCACCGACAGGTAAGGCCTGTCCCTGAGTCATTCACGTGTGCCCTTGGGTCCCTTCCCCAAGATTCTTAGAACTGTCCCGCTTGGATGTCAGCTGCGGAGGCTGGAGGGACCGGGCATTTACGTCAGGTGGACGTGTGTTCACATTCCGTTCTCCCACCGTGTCCTTGTTCCAGCACTGGCTGTGTGGCCTTGGGAGAGTTTCTCCACCCCTCTGTGGGCCTGCTGAGTTGGGGTCATGTTTTATGGACCCTCACGAGCAGACTCTGGTCTTCGTAGCAGTGCCCACCTCCCCAAATGTCGCAGGTGGGAAAGGCACCTGGGCTGCCTCTGCCCCACGGTGATGGTTCCTTTGTCACAGCTGAAGGTTTTCTGCCCTCTTCCGATGTGTCTCCTGGGGCCGAGCAAGTGTAATAACTGCAATGAAAGAGAAAGTGATAGCTGGGCGCGGTGGCTCACGCCTGTAATCCCAGCACTTTGGGAGGCCGAGGCGGGTAGATCACCTGAGGTCAGGAGTTCAAGACCAGCCTGGCCAACATGGCAAAACCCCATCTCTACTGAAAATACAAAAATTAGCCGGGTGTGGTGGTGGGCGCCTGTAGTCCCAGCTACTTGGGAGGCTGAGGCACGAGAATCATTTGAACCCAGGAGGCAGAGGTTGCTGTGAGCCAAGATTGTACCACTGCACTCCAGCCTGGGTGACAGAGTGAGATTCTGTCTCAAAAAAAATAAAAATAAAAGCAGGGAAGCCGTGGGGTCACTGGCACATGCGCTCACCTGCAGTCACTTGCAGGTGCTACATCACCCTGACCCAGTCCCTCCATCTCATCATGGGCGGAGCCCCCGCCGGCCCCGCTGGGACCGGCAAGACTGAGACGACCAAGGACCTGGGCAGAGCCCTGGGCACCATGGTCTACGTCTTCAACTGCTCTGAGCAGATGGACTACAAGGTACGCGCCCGGAGTCCGGAGGACGGACCCAGAGTCCCCACGTAGAAGCAGATCCTAGCACCCTGACCTCCAAGGCCCCACAGTGAGCTCCAGGTCTCTGGATACCTGTGAATGACACTGGGGAGGAGGCGCCAGGGCCCCCGCTTGCTGGTGGCATCCCCCTCAGGTGGTCCCTCTGGAGAGACTCCCAGGTGGACAGACGCAGCCCCAAATGTCCTGCCCCAGGCCCCGCCCTGGAGGTGACCGTCTCTCAGCTTCAGTTGTAAGATTGCCCCGGAACTGGGGACTCTGCACAGGGGTGGGCACCTCCCCCATGGCTCAGCATGGGGTGGGGTACAAGCAGCGTCCAGGTGGGTTTGGGAGGGGAGCAGGGGCCGGGCCCGGGCCAGTCAGTCATCAGAGTCTGCACAGGACATCATCAGTTCACAGAAGGCCAGGCAGGGGAGGGGATACCTTGGAGCTCCAGGCTGCAGCAGCCTCTTGCAAGAGCGGGAGGTAAGGGAGATGGATCCCTGAGTTTTGGATCCTAGGCCTGCAGAGGGTCTCCCCTCCCTGGCTTGGATCCGAGCTCCACATCTGGGAGACCCCTCCGGAGGCTGAGGATGGGGCCAGCAGCCCCTGTTCACTGTCAAGGCCATGCAGTCCACATCCACCTCCCGGATTTTAGAAAAGGGAAATCTGAAGTTGGATCTCCCTAGAAGGGGCTTATCATCCACCTGGAATCCCAGGGGTAGATGGGAAGAGCCCTTTTGATACCCAGGTGGGTCCTAGAGGGACACAGATGCCTTGAGGAAAAGCCTCTGGCCTGCTTGACGTGCCCCCATCCCAGCTTAGAGGACTCCCTCTCCTCTCCATGCAAGAAGGAAAAGCGCTGAGAAAACATGCCCTTAGAACTTAAAATGTGTTTCTCTGAGACCCCTTGTTAGGCACTCCAGGAAGCTTCCATCCTGGGGTCTAGAGAGCTCTGGGGGTCACGGGTGAAAGGATGGGCTCTTCCTGGTACCCAGCCCTCCACGGTGTTACCCTGGGCAGTAAGCTGACCTGCCTGCTGGCCTGCGGAAGGCCCCAATGCACCGGGGCCTGAGCGAGCTGTGGGCAGAGAACACAGCTGAAGAGGCAGGGGGAGGCCCCTGCAGCGCCCGCCCTCCCTGCCACCCTCCCAGCTCTTCCTTTCTCCATCTCGCCCTTTCCAGTCCTGTGGAAATATCTACAAGGGCCTGGCCCAGACGGGAGCCTGGGGCTGCTTTGATGAGTTTAATCGCATCTCGGTGGAAGTCTTGTCTGTGATTGCTGTGCAGGTAAAGTCCCCTGCCTGCGGCCTCGGGGTCACGTCGGGTAACTGGCTCGTCCGCTTTCCTATGACCTCACATGCCTCTCTGTGAGATAGACAGAAATAGTCTGAGATAGACCCTCCTTGCCTGTCTGCAATGTTCCAAGCACTGAAGGGTGGTGTGGTGCCAGTGAGCCTCTGCCCTGCAGGGTCCCGCAGCCTGGTTAGGCATACAGATTGAAAACAGAATCAGATTACAGGTTACATGTATGGTAGCGTGCTCCCTCTCCCCTCCATGCAAGAAAGAAAAGGGCTGAGAAAACATGCGAGGCTTAGAACTTAAATGTGCTTCTCTGAGCCCCCTCATTAGGGATTCCAGGTGGAAATACAGGTGGGAGAATAATTAATTTTGCTTAGGAAAGAAGGACAAAGTGCTTTGTGACTGGTATCAGCAGAGCTGGGCATAGGAGGTGCTGAAAGGGAATGGCAGGAAAGAAAGGAGGGAGAGGAGGAAGAGGAGGAAATGTGCCCGTGTATTTTGGGAACAACCATGCCGGGGCACAGAGCGTGCAGTGGAGGTGGCTGCGGCGACATGGGGGCAGGGACCTTGGAGTGGGGAGTGGCCTGGGCCATGCTTGTTAAAATCTCCAGCATGGGCCCCACTTGTTAGGATTAGCATTTCTGCATCTTAAACAAATGCCTCAGGTGATCCTGATGCCTGCCAGGGTTGACAAGCACTGGGCTAAGGTAAGCTGAGGCCGACCTAGTGTCCTGGAACAATTGTGCTCTTCCAAAAGGAAATGCAAGTCAGGGCGTTGACGGTGTCAAGGTCCTCCCACCAGAGGATAGACCAGGAGCGTGTGGGGTGTGGACGTGCGAATGCCGCCTGGGCTGCTCAAGCCCCGAAAGCTGGGTGGAAAGCCCACTTTGTTTGTTTGTTTGTTTGTTTATGTTTGGTTGGTTGGTTTTTTTTGAGACGGAGGTTTACTCTTATTGCCCAGGCTGGAGTGCAGCTGTGCAATCTTGGCTCACCGAACCTCTGCCTCCCGGATTCAAGCGATTCTCCTGCCTCAGCCTCCTCAGTAGCTGGGATTACAGGCATGCACCACCAGCCTGGCTAATTTTGTATTTTTAGTAGAGATGGGGTTTCTCTATGTTGGTCAGGCTGGTCTTGAACTCCCGACCTCAGGTGATCTGCCCACCTCGACCTCCCAAACTGCTGGGATTACAGGTGTGAGCCATCGCGCCCGGCCGAGAGCCTGCTTTATGCACCAACTTAACCCCTGACTCTCAGCTTGGCAGTGATGTGGACTCCCTGCACCTCCACCTTCTAATCTGTAAAACGGCGTTGGTGACACAGGTCTGCCTGTGGGATTAGAGGTGGCTGGGGGTGGCTGCTTCCTCTGCCCCAGTCATTCCCCAGCCCCAGGGCCAGAGGCCACATGGCCAAGGGAATGGGGACCCCAACCCATGGGCAGTGCTGGCTGTGGCCATGAGGACCCTCTCCCTCGCCCGCAGCGCAGGAGCGCACAGTTGCTGAGCACCTCTGAGGTCCATGAACAAACCCCAGAATATTGATGTAGCCCCTACTCTGGGCACTGAATGTTCACAGTCACCAATGGAGACCGCAGGAGAGGCTTGGCCTAGGCGGAAGCAGGCCCCAGCCCTGCCAGGGGGCGAGCTGCATGCTCAGCAGACTAGGCGTGGGGGTGTCTGGGATCACCAGGGCACCAGGACTTGGCTCTTGTGGGGAAGACAGGGAAAGGCAGGTGCTGGGAGCAGCTTTACCGCGAGTATTGGGCTCCCTCAAGTGGCGACTTGGAGAGCCACAGCTGCCTTCTACAGGTTTCCAGAGACCTCAAGCAACAGCCCCTGAAGCTCTACGTTTAACCTCGTAGCTGACAGGTGACCTTCAAAACTGTCTGATACGGAGGTGGCTGCTAACCAGTCGTCTGACAGATCAGTGCCAAAGTAGTAACAGGACAGAAAAGGGCTGGGAGTGGAACCCCGCTCAGCAGGGACGAGGTCTTGAAATACTTAACGTTTCCTGCAACAGCCTGGGTGCGTCTCCAGAGAATTTTGCTGAGTGATAAAAGTCCATCTGGGAAGATGGTGTATGACACAATTCCACTTATATAACATCTGTGAAATGACCAAATCACAGAAACAAAGGACACAGTTGCCAGGGGTTAAAGGGAGGGAAGCGGGCAAGAGGAAAGTGGGTATGGCTATAAGAGGGGACATAGGGGTCCCCGTGGTGACAGCAGTGCTGGCCTCAGTGTCGCACCCCCCCACCCTGCTGTGACTGGCACTGTCATTAGGCAAGATGCTCCCATCAGGGGACATGGGGCAGAGAGTATGCACAATTGCCTTTGTATTTTTTTTCTTCCCCCCAATCCCTGTCTTTTGTATTTTTTGTTGAGACGGGGTCTTGCTATGTTGACCAGGCTGGGCTCAAATCATCCTCCAGCCTCAGCCTCCCAAAGTGCTGGGATTACAGGCGTGAGCCACTGTATTATTTCTGTATTATTTCTTGCACGACATGTGAATCTACAACTTTCTCAAAAATAAAAGGCTTAATTTTAAAAAGAAACTAGGAGTCCCCTGCAAATTCACAGCCTTATGCTGTAACATATGTGAAGGCCCCTCTGGCCTGTGGAAGCCATTTCCATGCTAACATGTCTGTGTCTCCAAATGTGCAGGTAAAATGTGTCCAGGATGCAATTCGGGCCAAGAAAAAAACATTCAATTTCCTGGGAGAGATCATAGGCCTCATTCCCACTGTCGGTATCTTCATCACCATGAACCCTGGGTACGCCG
Source organism: Piliocolobus tephrosceles (assembly GCF_002776525.5). Lineage (NCBI taxonomy): Eukaryota > Metazoa > Chordata > Mammalia > Primates > Cercopithecidae > Piliocolobus > Piliocolobus tephrosceles. The sequence goes on along the minus strand of NC_045449.1, from coordinate 72,273,474 downwards.
GGCGCACGGAGCTACCCGAGAACCTAAAAGCCTTATTCAGGTACATGGCCCTGGTGAAAGTGATGCTGTGGTAAGCCAGGCCGGCCACAGCAGCGTCCCAGTACCAAGGAGTGGGCAGAGGGGAGGGGCAGAGGGCAAGCTGGAGAGGGAAAAAGTCATCGAAAACTCCCAAGATGGCCGGGCGCGGTAACTCACTCCTGTAATCTCAGCACTTTGGGTGGCCGAGGAGGGTGGATCACCTGAGGTCGGGAGTTTGAGACCAGCCCGGTCAAGATGGTGACACCCCGTCCCCTACTCAAAATACAAAAATTACCTGGGTATGGTGGCACATGCCTGTAATCGCAGCTACTCGGGGAGGTTGAGGCTGAGGCAGGAGAATCGCTTGAACCCGGGAGGCGGAGGCTGCAGTGAGCCAGGATGGTGCCATTGCACTCCAGCCTGGGCAACAAGAGCAAAACTGTCTCCAAAAAAAACTCCCAAGATGAGGCAGGCGAGGGCCTCCTAGAAAGCGCTCTGTCTTCCCCCTGGGTAGGAGGACCCCACCTGGGACACAGCGATGGAAGGCAGGGTTGGGGGATTGGGGTGGCTCTGAGGAGGGGCCTGAAGGTGCACCCAGCAGAGGATGGAGAAGGAGGAGGGAAGTAGGGAGCGGACGGGCTGGGAGCCTGGTTCCAGGGCCCAAAGGTTCAACACTCTGCTGTGGTCCACCCGGCAGGCGAGGGGTGCTCTCCTAGGTGAAGAGGGACAGGCAGGGGTGTAGGTGGGGGAGGGAGTGGGCAGAAGCCCACGGGCACCGCTGACCTCCCCAGGCCCTGTGCCATGGTCGTCCCCGACTTCGAACTGATATGCGAGATTATGCTGGTGGCCGAGGGCTTTCTGGAAGCCCGCCTCCTGGCCAGGAAGTTCATCACGCTGTACACCCTGTGCAAGGAGCTGCTGTCGAAGCAGGTGTGTGTGTCCTGGAGCTTGTGGCGGGTGCGGGTGGGAGGCTGCGATGCAGGCAGCGGCCAGGGTTGGCTTCCGGACCTGCCTGCTGGCCGTGGGAAGGTGAGCCCGTCTGCCCGCCTGTGCCCGCTGCCCGCAGGATCATTACGACTGGGGCCTGAGAGCCATCAAGTCTGTACTGGTGGTGGCCGGCTCCCTGAAGAGGGGCGACCCCAGCCGGGCGGAGGACCAGGTGCTGATGCGGGCGCTGAGGGACTTCAACATCCCCAAGATCGTGACCGACGACCTGCCCGTGTTCATGGGACTGATCGGAGACCTCTTCCCGGCTCTGGACGTGCCTCGGAAACGAGACCTGAATTTTGAAAAGGTTGGTACTCCCGGACCTCGGGTCTGTCCGGGGAAGCCTGCCTGGCTGGGGCTTGCTTCCCGCTGATGTTGGATGGGTGGGGACCCGTGTCACACACACGTTTCCCGGTGCTACAAAGAGACCTCGGAGCCACAGCTGTCTCTGTGGCCCTGGCCAGCCCCACTCTCTCAGTGCTGGGGGAGGTCAGTCTCTCAACTGGGGTTGGGGGACTTCGGGCAAACCGATCCCCTGCACAAGGTCACAGTGGAGCTATGTGAGCTCTCAACATGGACAGCAGAACTTGCAAAGGCATGTGCGTTGGAGAGCAAGGCCGCCTGCCAGAGGGCAAGAGGCCCCCCAGCCTCCCAGTGAGAAGAAAGGCTACTTCAATTCCTCACCCAGCCTCATCCATGTCTCCCCAGATCATCAAGCAGAGCATCGTGGAGCTCAAGCTGCAGGCGGAGGACAGTTTCGTGCTGAAGGTGGTGCAGCTGGAGGAGCTGCTGCAGGTCCGCCATTCGGTGTTTGTCATCGGGAACGCGGGCAGCGGCAAATCTCAGGTGCGTCACCCCTGCAGGGACCCTGCAGGGATCTGGCATGGTGGGGGAGGGCTGGGGCGAAGGGTCAGCCCTCCATCACTCCCCGCCACCCCAGAGACCCCAACTCAGTACATCCCGGGAGCCCTCCAGCCTGAGTCATGGGCCAGGGAGGAAGCTGGAGGCCAAGGAGGTGGGGAGGAGTGGCCACAGCCCCTGGTCCCTGGTCCCTGGTCCCTGGTCCCTGGTCCCTGGTCCCTGGGTGAGGCCTCCCTCCCTGTTCCTCCTTGTCTTCCTGCTCTTCTCTCCTTGACGTCAGTCACTTGTCTCCCTGTCCCTGTGGCCAGCCTGACCCATCGCCCTCCTGTCCCCTGCCATGTCCTGGAGTGTGGTGACATGCGGAGGGTGGTGGCGGATGTGACTGATGTCTGTGACGTGGAAAATTCCATGCCAACCAAGTGTCCAGCCACAGGCCCACAGGCTGGAGTCTCCTACTGTTGTTTAAGAGCACTCCCAATGCCAGCCACACGGGAAAGCTCACCACAAGCGATGTTTTATAAGGCAGAGGCTGCATGAACCCAGTTTCCTAAAAAGAAACTCAGACATACACATACATGAAATGTCCTCAACTGCGTCTTTAAAGCTCATTTTCTCTGAATGGAGGATTATGGGGAGTTTTCCTAGATGGTTTTTCAGTGTGTGCGTATTACTTGTACCATGAGGAAGAAAGTAATGTGAATGTTTTCAGAGCCTCGCACGGTCTAGGGCAAGCAGCTCCCTGCGGGCTGCAGACACAGTGGACAGTCAGCTTCCCGTCACCCAGGCCACCTTCACCTCGGTCATGGTTGGGGGGTGTAAACTCACCTACGTGCCCCCAAAGCAAATCTGATCCAGAGAAGGGTTCAGCCTCGTGGTTCATAAAAGGCATCCAGGGCCGGGCGCAGTGGCTCACGCCTGTAATCACAACACTTTGGGAGGCCGAGGCGGGCTGATCACCTGAGGTCAAGAGTTCAAGACCAGCCTGGCCAACATGGCGAAGCCCCGTCTCTACTAAAAATACAAAAATTAGTTGGACATGGTGGCAGGCGCCTGTAATCCCATCTACTCGGGAGGCTGAGGCAGGAGAATCACTTGAACCCTGAGGCAGAGGTCGCAGTGAGCTGAGATCACACCACTGCACTCCAGCCTGGATGACAAGAGTGAAACTCCATCTCGAGGAAAAAAAATGAAAAAAAAAAAGGCATCTAGGCCCACCCACGGTCCTGGGGTTAGTGGGGCAGGATGTGCCAGGAACATGGAGTCACACGTGAGTGACCCACACCTTCGCCAGGTCCTCAAATCCCTCAACAAGACCTATCAGAACCTGAAGAGGAAGCCAGTCGCCGTGGACCTGGACCCCAAGGCCGTCACCTGCGACGAGCTCTTTGGCATCATCAACCCAGCAACCAGAGAATGGAAAGACGGTAAGGAGGGTGGTCCCGGGACGGGCTGCAGGGGCTCGCCCAGTCCGGTGCAGTGAGCATGTGCTGAGCCTTTCCCACGTGCGAGGCCAGCCTCCCCAGCCTAGGGTGGGGTGCACAGGCACGTGGCCTGCAGTGGTGGCACCATGGTGACAGAGTTTATGGGGAGCAGTGGGCACGTGGCACCTGGGCTGAGGGGTAAGGGATGGGGGCCACAGGAGCTGGGACAGTGAGGACTGCAGGCCTGCCCTGGGCAGGCCAAGGGCAAAGGCCAGAGCAAGGATGGGTGTGACCCATGCAGAGCACATGGGAGCCCAGATGTGCAGGCTGGAGGCTGCCTGGGGAGCCCTTGCCTCAGTCGGTGGACTTTGGGGAGGAGCTTCCCCTGGGAAGTGGCATGCCCAGGTTTGCACTTTATTTTTCTTATTTTTTATTTATTTATTTATTTTTGAGACAGAGTCTTGCTCTGTTGCCCAGGCTGGAGTGCAGTGGCCGGATCTCAGCTCACTGCAAGCTCCGCCTCCCGGGTTTACGCCATTCTCCTGCCTCAGCCTCCCGAGTAGCTGGGACTACAGGCGCCCACCACCTCGCCCGGCTAGTTTTTTGTATTTTTAGTAGAGACGGGGTTTCACC